>NC_085844.1:97520079-97834329 GCF_035594765.1 Anolis carolinensis
CTACTTTGGCACTGCTGGACTCAGGGGCTACGGTCTCCTATGTAGATATTGAGTTTGCTAAGAAGCATGGCATTCCTAGAGTGCGCAAGGCATGCGACGTGTGGGTGGAAGGAGCAGATGGGAGACTGCTGGAGACTGGGGTGGTTAACCATGAAACCTCAGCAGTAACGTGGGAGGTGCAGGGAGTAACGGGAACGTTTGTGTGGGATATTACGAGCTTGCCTAGATATGATGTGATCCTGGGGATGGATTGGCTAGCTGTAGTAAACCCACAAGTAGATTGGGCAACACGTAAAGTGATCTTAAAGAGGCAGGATTGTTGCACTCTAAATGTTACTCATTCTGATATGGAGGGAGTGCCTGCTGAGTATGGGGAGTTCTCTGATGTATTTTGTAAAAGAGAAGCGGACAAATTACCACCGCACAGGCCATATGATTGCGCCATCAAGTTGGCAGAAGGTGCGAAACTGCCAGCAGGGAGGCTGTATGCCTTGACTGTACCGGAAAGGCAAGCTTTGCGGGAGTTTCTAGATGAAAATTTAGCCAAGGGGTTTATTCGCCCATCTAGTTCTCCAACTGCGGCACCAGTATTCTTTGTAGCCAAAAAGACTGGGGAACTTAGGCTGGTCTGTGACTATCGGATCCTAAACAAATACACCATTCGGGATAGGTACCCGCTCCCTTTAATCTCGGAACTGTTATCAAGGGTGCAAGGGGCTAAGGTCTTTACCAAGCTTGACCTGCGGGGGGCCTATAACTTAATCCGTATACGGGAAGGGGATGAATGGAAGACGGCATTTAACACGTGTTTCGGATGCCACGAGTTCCGAGTCATGCCTTTTGGGCTTTGTAATGCTCCTGCGGTATTCCAGAGGTTCATGAACGATGTGTTCAGGGACCTAATTGATCAATTTTTAGTGATTTATTTGGATGATATCTTGATTTTTTCTAAGGACGAGAAAGAACATCGTCAACATGTCAAGCAGGTTCTGCACCGACTGCGGGCTAATGGGCTTTTCGCCAAGGCTTCCAAGTGCGTCTTTCATGTGCCTGAAGTGGAGTTCCTAGGTCATGTAGTGTCAGGTAGGGAACTTAAAATGGACCCACATAAGGTTGACGCCGTCAACTCATGGCAGGAGCTGAAGACTAAGAAGGATGTACAAAGGTTCTTGGGTTTCGCTAATTACTACCGGGAGTTTATTCCGAATTTTGCAAAGCTCACGGTACCTTTGACGCAGCTTCTGCGCAAGAAACAGCCATTTGTGTGGGGGCGGGAAGCTCACGAGGCGTTTCTACAACTAAAGTCTAGTTTTCAATCGGACAACATACTAACCCATCCTGATGTTGACAGACCGTTCGTGGTAGAAGCGGACGCTTCTAGCTACGCGTTGGGGGCTGTATTGTCTCAGAAGGATTCCTCAGGGACCTTGCGTCCCTGTGGATTTTACTCGCGGCAACTAACACCCTTCGAGCAGAACTATACCATATGGGAGAAGGAGTTGTTGGCGATTAAGGTGGCGTTTGAGGTGTGGCGGCACTGGCTTGAAGGGGCACGGCACCAGATCGTGGTCAGATCTGATCACAAGAACTTAGAGCACTTGCAAACAGCAAAGAAGTTAAACCAGCGTCAAATCCGCTGGGCTTTGTTTTTCTCCAGGTTTAACTTCAAGGTGCAGTTCGTGGAGGGGAAGGCAAACTTGCGGGCCGATGCTTTATCCCGCAAGCCGGAATTTAAGACCAATGAGCAGGTAGTATGTCAGACCATCTTGCCTACTGCCTCTCTGTGTGTTGTAGATAATGAGCTTGGGTTACATGACCAGATCCTTGAGGCTCAGAAGGATGATGTGTGGACTCAGGAGCAACTGATGCTGCTCTCTGCAGGTAACCGTACCATACTGCCGCATCTCCAGGATCAAGACGGGGTATTGGTGCGTAGGGGGCAGGTTTACGTACCAGTAGGGACCCTCAGGTTGGAGGTGATTAGAGCCCACCATGACGAACCCATGGCTGGGCACTTTGGCAGGTTCAAGACCGTACAGCTTATCACCAGGAGCTACTGGTGGCCAAAGATGCGGCAAGACATTCTGCGCTTTTGTGACAGCTGCGCCGTTTGTCAGCAGAGTAAGACGCCTGTTGGGCGCCCTAGAGGGTTGTTATCGTCTTTACCTGTTCCGGAGAGGCCATGGCAAATCATTTCCATGGATTTTATTTCAGATTTGCCTAAGTCTGGGGGTTATACTTGTATTTGGGTGGTGGTGGATTTATTTAGTAAACTGGCTCATTTTATTCCTTGTTCAACCATTCCGGCGGCCCCTACGTTGGCCTTACTATTTACAAAGCACATCTATCGTTTGCACGGAGCACCCGAGGTGATTATTTCAGATAGGGCTCCGCAATTTGTGTCACGCTTTTGGAAACACTTCCATGAGTGTTTGGGGACTAAGTTAAACGTGTCTTCAGCTTTCCATCCGCAAACGGATGGACAGTCGGAACGGGTTAATGGGCTCTTAGAGCAGTATCTGCGTTGTTTTTGTTTAGATCAACCCACGGCTTGGGTAAAGTGGTTACCGGTGGCGGAATTTGCTTACAACAATGCGGTGCACACGTCTAGTCAGCATACGCCATTTGAGCTAACTTATGGTTTTCACCCACGGGGAGGTGTGGCGCCGTCGACCAATGTGGTCTCTTCGGACCCTGTGTACCGCTCTTCGGAAATGGCTGCATTGCATGATGTTGCCCGTCGCTTACTGTTGGAAGCTAAGGCAACGCAGAAGACTCAGGCTGACCGCCACAGGCAGGCAGGGGAGGAGTTGGAAGAAGGGGATTTGGTGTGGTTATCTTCCAAACATATTAAACAGGCTGGGGGAAAGTTTGCGCCTCGGTATTTGGGTCCCTTTCCTATCGTTAAAAAGATTTCTTCTGTTGCGTTTCGTTTGCGTTTACCGTCTAGTTTAAAGGTCCATCCAGTCTTTCATCGTTCGCTGTTGAAACTTGATACCTCTAGTCGTCGTGGTGCTATAGCGGAGGGTATCACTGCCACTTCTCCGCCATCGGGGGAGGAGGCCTTTGTGAGAGGGGATAGTGTTATGATTGAGCCTCATGGCTCTGTTACTGACAGACGTGGGCGTAAGACTCCTCGAGAGTCAGATACTCTCGAGGAGCGAGAGAGAAAAAGACTGCGAGACATATTTGCAGCACCATCTGACGAGGAGTCTTTCGAAGGGTTTACGGAGAGAATGGAGGAGGGGCTGGTTAGCTCAGAGGAGGATGAGATGGATTGGACTCGGGTAAGGGAGGAAGTGGGTGCCACTGGCCATGATGGGACAGAAGATGAATGGGGACCTTCAGGATTAGACCCATGGTTTAGCTGGAGGGATGGGACGGGATCCACAGCTGGAGATGCTGTTGGGCGTAGTCAGAGGTGTTCCAGCTCTGACGAGGAAAGTGATGAGGAAACGCCCGGGTTAAGGAGGACAGCTGACAGTGATGAAGATTTGTAACTGGCATAAAATGGGGCTTGAGAGCAATTGCAAATTGCGTTGGGCAAGGTAATCTGGGCAAACGCTTGGGATCCGTGTGTGTGTGGGACGCTTCCCTGAAGACTTGTGTGCTTTCCTGTGCTGTGACGTAAGTTGATTGGAATCCAGGGTCAGACGGCGGGAGGGATTGTGTGGGCATTTGTTTGTGCAAACCTGTGCTTACTCTTATTAGCTTGACCTTCCGTCGTCTTCTTGACGGACGCCATCTCCTGCTTTGAGAACTCGGACTGAACTGACCACGGCTTGTCTTCCCCCCTTCTTGGACTTGGAAAAACTACAAACGTCTGCTTCTGGCTTTGATCTACGGAACGGAACTGGTCTACTCAACTGCTACAATCCTTGGCTGATTTACTCGTGTTGGAGATCCTGTCTGCTGTGTGTGTGGGGGAGCGACGCAAGTTACTCTAAGCACAGTGTTGGCAGCAGAGAGGAATCTGCTGCCAATTAGTTGCATTCTTTGTGTCTTTTGTTCCTTGGCTTTCGTTTCGTTTATACCCAGGCTGACGCAAGCAGTTTGTTTTTACCCGGATTAAACTCCGGTTTAATCCGGTTTATCTTTTGAACATTTACTTTTGCCCCTTTTTGCTCCTAAAGGCAAAAACTGCCTGGCCCTTGTGTTTTACGGGCATTTTTGAGTTCTGTAATCTAATAAACTCTGTTACTTTGAATCTTGTGGCGTTCTGTCCTTGACACTTTCTGTTATTTTTGTGTGCTGCCAGAAAATCAAGAAAGATTAATATTAACCAAAAGCATTTATCTATAGAGGAAGCTATCCACAGCATCCTCTCTCAGTTTTATTGCTGTTGCTGCTCCAATCAGTCTCCAGCAGGTTAGGTAATTTTGTAATGCCTACATCAAATGTGATTGAATTATTTATAATGCAAACCCATATATGTCCACTCAGAAGTCAGCCTCATTTAATGATACTTTCCCATATAGGACTGAATACGATTCCTTCAAGCTCCCAGGTAGCAAAATGTTGCAGCTGGCAACTGTTCTCTGTATGCGTCACTGTTTATGGCTCACCTCTTTCCATTCAAAACGGCTGCTCTGAGTAGTGATTCAGACACACAAAGTAAAAAAGCTCTTCTGAAGGTGAATAATCACCATTTGCTTTTCCACACTCTAAACAGAAGTGGAACTTTCAGGACACTTTAGATATTGTTGAACTGCAATTCCAAGTAGGTTTAAGCAAAAGTGAGGAATGTTGAAAAGTGCAGTTTCACAACTTTGGGAAGGGTACACATATTCCCCCACCCCATATCCATGCTTTTAAAAAAGACCTTTTTGGATACAGCACACCTCTAATTACACTTTGGTGGTGTTGTTTTTAACTTTCCCCAGTTATCAGGTTCTGGAAAGCATTGTGGTGTTTTCAAGGCTAGTAATAGTAAACCCCAGTTTGCCAGCTTCTTAGAGTTATGCGTAGCGCTAAATGGGCTTCTTCAAATGAGCAGAAATATATGTATTCATTTTGCACAAACAAAGTTTGTTGGAATCACAATGTGAAAAACAACTTGCTGCCCCCACTCCATCCATTGATCAGCCAGACACAGTAAGCTAACAATGTTCTGCCACAATCACACTTGAGGACATAGTGTCGGAATGCACTATCCTGATTGTAACTATAGCTTGTGATACTAATAAGGGTGGAGTATTTTACAAATAAAACAAGCTAGTAAGATCAATCTTTGAAAGGGAAAGGTTTTTCCCAAAAACATAAATTGTGCTAGTTTAATTAAACCTTGTGTTTTAAACTGATTTGTCCCATGACCTACTTAAATAAGAATGCAATTGCTTTATATTTAGAATAATTTGACAACTGATTGCTAAGGCCAAAGACGCTTAATGCTTCCTCAACAATCCTGATTAAATCTGAAGTCTATTTTACTTCACATTCATGGAAAGGTGAAATAGAAGACATTTTCCCCACAAAATGGAGAAAAATTAGTCTAGGAAAAAGGCACTACTGATGTGATCACATGCCACAGAAAAGACAGTATGATAATGAGCAAATGGGGACTCAGTCTAGCCATCAGAGGGGTATATTTTGGCCTTAAGATTCTAATGGTGCTGTTGGAGGCTTCTTGCCCCACATCCATCACTCTCTCCCCATGAAGGATTTAGCCCCGTAATATACATTGCGTGCCTTGTACAAAATGTATCATGAATCACAGGAGCTATAGCCAGAAGAAAAACATTTGGCCTACTATCAGAAAAGTTAGGACAGGATACATAGCAAAAATAGAAGAGGCAGGGAAGGTTGCCTAAAAGAAACAAAAATCTAATTTTAATGTGAGATAATAACCAAAGTCTTGCCTTTAAAACTTTACACTGTGTAATTCAGTATTTTTTTATTCTAAAAATGTTCCTTACATAGAAAACAAGCATGTTAAAAAAACATCTGAGCCTGTTTTAGTTTTCAATGTGCAGATCAGAGTAGTCTACCTGCCTGTACACACAGGTGTAGTTTAGACTTAGAATAGAACACACAGGTGTAGTTTAGACTTGGTCAGGAAGTTCTGAAAATGGCCTTATAAGGAAAGGTGAAATTACTTGAATTTAAAAAAATATAAATATTTAAAATTAAATAAAAATTAAAAATTAAAAGGAAGCAAACAGAGAGAAAGTGAAAGTAATGGATTTGCTGTCAATGGTCTTCTCTGTCTGCTTATTGGAAGTTTAAATAGCAACAGACTGGGAACAGGGAAGTGTAGAGGACTGAAGGAACACCCACAAAACGCCCACAACAAACATAATTGGCCCCAAAGTTGCAACAGAAGCGACTTGAAATTACCACACGGCTGAAAACACGTCTAAAGACTCATTAAATGAGCATTCATCAGGCCTAAATTTCCATTTTCTAAAAATCACTGCTTCAACATAAACTGAAAATTGGTTTGCAATGAATTTAGCATGACATCATGGGATAGGTTTTTCCATTCATGGCTAGGGAGCCTCCACCATGTGTTGCAAGCTCCATGTTCAAATTGCCACTCTTTGGGCCTCTGAAGGGGAGAAGAGCAACCAGACCCAACTCCCTTGTGTCCCATTGGCTGGAGAGATCCACTACCTTCATGTTCCAGGTGCCACTACTGTGGCAACTGGGGAAGAAAAAAGCAGACAGACTCTGCTGAACTTAGTCCCCTCCTACATACCATTCTCTTTTCATTCTATGTCATGTATAAGCCTGAAGATGGGGGATTAACAAATTAGTGATTTGTAAACCATCCAAGGAGACTTTTGGCAAAGAACAGTGTATGAATATTCTGAATAAATATAAATGCATATTAATTGCTCTTCTAATCAATACAGTTACAATTAATAAACATTTAAAAATTAAATCCTCATAAAGCTACCTGTTTTTCTGAATAAAAGGTAAACAAAATGAAAGCCAAAAAGCACAATCCAGAGTAGGTACAACCACTGTAAACGCTACTCCACATCACAGGTTGACTGTGATAGATGAAAAAGTAGTAAGCTGCCACTGCATAATAGTATAAAGCTTAATCACCAAACAAGAATCTGAGGGTGGACCAATGTCCACAACAGACACAAAATCTATAAGCTCATTCTGTCTCTTGTCCACAAAATGTAATACAATATATTTCTGCAATAACGCTTACTCCTTACAATCCCTGTTGCTGTTTGCAACCTGCAAGAAGCAACAGTAATCACTGATGTGAAACACATACAGGGAAAAACAGGATGCCATAATGTCAGGATATGGATGTGTTTTGTTAGACATTGCTGATAGGGAGAGGAGAACAATATATTCTGTTTCCAGATTGAGGTGTGTATTAAGCATCCCATTAAACTGGCCTTTCTGTTGCTATGTGAAACCAGTATTTACCATGTCCTTCCCATTCTGTCTTCATTTTAATGACCTACCCTATTTTTCAAGCCATTTAAATCAGACAGCACGTCCATTTAAGGCTATGCAAATGCATCCTGATAAATATATGAGCTCCTTGAAAAATGTTAGCCTTCTTAAAATGTACGTGGTGTAAACATGACATAAGAAAAGTTGCTTGTGAATTTCTGATAAATAATATGTCTCTGACAAAACACAAATAAGTATCTGTCCAGAGATAAGGTAAAGCTCTTCATTGTTGAGTCTAATACAAAAAGATATAAAAGATACTATTTTCATCATTGGACTCCAAGGTCTTCAAAATTTTAGAAGCAAGACTGATGGGGGTCTTAAATGGCCACTTACAAAGCAAGCAAACAAATAAACAGTATTTCATATGATTCTCCATCTACATTGATAGTACAATGCGGCTTCAAGATTACTTGAAACTATGGTGGCCACAAAATGCATGCTGCCAATTCGCACTGCAGGGATATAGTGCATTTAAAAAGCTACAGGAAAGGAAAGTCAGAGTTAAGCCATAAAATGTGCTGCAGCAGATCCAAATATATCCCAGATCCAGATGAAATCAACTCTGCAAAATGTGGGGTGCACTTCAGCTACCCACCCTGCTTAAGCACAAGAAAGAATACAGAATGGGGACTGCTGTGAAATGTCTCAAGGACATGGCTGGGCAGCAGGGGGCTAACAGACCCCTAAGAAGGAAAAATTATTATCTCCACTCTCAGGGCTGGCCCTAGGTAATTTTCAAGTGTAAGCAAACAGTATTTTGGTGCCCCCCCAAAAAAAAACAATCACTGAAAAATACACTTTATATATACCATATATACACACACACTCCATATCTATATCTATATATATATATACCGTATCTTTATATATACCTTACTTGGGACCCAAGAAATGATCCTAATAATAATAATAATAATAATAATAATAATAATAATAATAATAATAAAAACTATATATACACACATACCATACACACCATATCTTTATATATACCATATCTTGGGACCCAAGATATGATCGCAATAATTAAATAATTTTGTGCATGGAATCAAAATGTGCTTTTCTATTGCACTCAATGTGTATATTTTTAAAAGCCACACAAAACAATGCCAAGGAGGAAAAGGAAGGGAGAGGGGTGCTTCCTATTCCTCTACGTCCACCATTTTGTGTCCCTGTTGAAATTGTCCACATGCATGTGGGTTTCAGTGGTTTCTCTGTGTGATTCCCTCTGTGATTCCCCCAGGCAGGAAGAAGCCAGACTTTGAAGCTCTAAGGCCATTCAATGCTAATCAAGCTGGCCAATTGCACAATTCACACTTGCCTCAGATAAGTTTTCTCCCATGCTGGATCTTCTTAGTTTCCAACTGGGAACTGATGCCTAAACCCCCTGGAGCACCAGAGCCCTTGGGGTATCTAGTCCAACCCCCTTCTGCCTTCATGCAGCAAAAGTACAATCAAAGCCCACCCAACAGATGGCCATCCAGCCTCAATATTAATGATAATAGAGTTGGAAGAGACCCTTTGGGCTATCTAGTCCAACCCCCCTCTGCCTTCATGCAGCAAAAGCACAATCAAAGCCCCCCTGACAGATGGACATCCAGCCTCAATATTAAAGATATATATTTTGGGCACTGAAAAACACTTCTGAAGCACTGCTGTTCATCAGTCATGGCAAGGGAGGGGAGGGGGGCACTCTGCACGTGCCTCAGGGTGCTCTGTCTGTCTCTCACCATCTTGGATGCTGCGCTGGAGGGCAGGCACCTGCTCCAAGGAGGAGGCAGAGCTGGCATAAGAGGTCTTGGAAGAACTGGGCTTCTGAGAAAGAAGGAAGGCAGGAAGGGAGCCACCAAGGCAAAGCAAGAAGGCAAGAGGCAACTCTACTATTCTATGATTCTAGGTCTTATTTTCAGGGGATGTCTTATTTTTCCATGAAGAAGAATTCACATTTATTGTTGAACTAAAAAATTGAACATTTATTATATACTATACAGTAGTTGTCATCACAAACCAACATAACCAGACAAACTGTGAATCCTATCAAGAATTTCTTGTTACTACTATTATTTCCATGTACACCTGGTATGTATATTTACCAATTCTGCATGCTCTGGTGTTCTGTTTGGCAGGTGCCGGGCATGCTTCCAAACAAAAACCTTGCTAGGTCTTACTTTCAGGGAAGGCCTTATATTTAGTAATTCAGCAAAACCTCTACTAGGTCTTATTTTCTGGGAATGTCTTATTTTTGGGAAAACAGGGTAGGAATTTGTTCCATTTTTTTTCAATTAATTTACACAAACATTGTTCATCTATCTGCCACTGGCCGGGCCCATCTGTCAAATTTTGAAATGCAATACAGCCCCTGTGTTCTTGGGGCTCCACGAAAACCTTTTCCTTTAAAAATTTGAGAACCCCTGCTCTAGAGGTACCAAATCATGGTGTGAATTTGGAGGTTAAACAGGGTCAGCTCTAGTTAGTACCTGCATGGGAAGCTAACAACAAACGCTAAATGCTATAAGCCATATTTCAAAAATAAGAACTTTAAAACCATCCCTATTTATGCCTTGCTCAAGGCAACCCCATGAAATTCATAGAGGTCACCTTAAGCTGACAGGTGGCTTAAAGAAACAGACACATATCTGCATTATGTATAACAATGTCATGATCTGGTTCTACAATTGTATGTGGCCTATTTAGGAAATGTACCCATAAATTGACAGGGCATGCAAATAAAAAAACAGAATCAGTTCAAAGAAAACTAATTTGGACATGATTGTGAGCAGGGATATGAGGGCAATGAGCAGGAATATGTGGGCAATGTGCAGGGATATGTGAGCTATTGGGGAACGATGTAACCCATGATCTCAAAGCCATGTGTTGTTGTACTTCAGCTCCTAAAATCCTCATGGTCACACCATGTAGGTTTGAGAATGACTGGGAGAATAGGGTAAAGAGGAACAAACAAAACGACACAGTTCAGAGGCAGTAGCATACTTGCAGCTCAAGTACGGCAAATCCCACAATTACCAACTCTCCTTCACAGGTGCTACCCTGAAGCTATAATAGGTCTCTTCAGCTCCTCAGGAGAGAAGCACTTTTAACAATCTCAAATGGGCATATATTCCAAGACACTGGCAGGCCTGAAAATCAATTTCTGACATGGACCTTCTCTGTAGGTAATGGTTAGCTTTCTTCCTATTTTAAGATTGCACTTTTGAGAGAATAAAAACTGATCCCGCCCCACTGAACTCCATGGAATTTCACCATCCACTTCAAAGTGTTCGGGTCAAGACTGTGGGTGGAAGATTTAGCATAGACTTTCTCAAAGAGCAAAACATTTAACTTCTCTGTGTGAAAAAAAATTGAGTTTTAATCTGAAAAATTAGTCATAGCACCTATTTACCTCACAGCAAGAAAATGTTAACATTAGCTTATTAATGCTTTTTGGAGCATGTTTGAGATAGAAGAAAACACTCTAAATGCTAATGTTTGATCTGTTGCTACATTAAACTGTTGCTGCTGTACAAATGCATACTACAAGTTAAGTGGAAAACTATTTTTATTTAGAAATTGAATAATCCAGTTGTTGCTCAAATTAATCTATCTATTTTATTAACTTCTAATTTATATCCTACCTTCCTGTCAAGCAAGTGCCCCCATGTTTGTCCTGTATATATAAAATAATATACCAGGAACAACATATTTCTGAGATCATTGGGGGGGGGGAGGGGATTTGAAACAATTAATTAGTGAAAGGTATTATTCCACAGAAGAGCCAGCAAACCTGAATACACTGAATGATCCTCAGATTACAGTTATGTCTAATTTGTTGTATTCATTTGCACACTGGAAATTTGAAAATCATGAATAAAGAACACTGTTGAACTTGAATCGAGGAGACTTTATCACACCTGGCACTCTTAGTGCAGCAATACTGTAGGGCACGTCTACACTAACTCTGTTTCCTGAAGGGTGGGTAAATCAGCTCCTCAGCAGTTAAACAATACATTGAGCTTATTTGGGTTAACATGGGTCAAGGCCACCTCAGCACAGCTTTGAATTATATTAATAAACATTGCAGGTTTCTCTGAATTCTCCCCAAGAATCTAGAGCAAACTGGAAGTTTGGACCTATGTAAGCAATTGGGCCAGTTCCAAGACAGAACCAGCCACAACTATGTACATAGCCAACTATATAACCCAGGCATGGCTGGCCTGGCTACATGCGCTGGCACTCACCACCGCACTCCCTCTCATCATTGCAGTGGCCTGCTAGCAGGACATGACTAGTGTCTGTCACTCATTCCCTGGAGTGACGCTGTCTGGATTGACGAGGGGATCAGAGAAGGGTGGGGCAAAAAGAGGGGTGATTCCTCTTCCCCCTTCCCCTCGCTCTAGTGCCTCAGGCAACATCATACCAGGTGGTGAGTTATTGACACGAGCCATGGTGCACCCACTGACTGCCTCAATGGCAAGTGAGGACAGTAACAGCAGCCATCCAGTATTACCAATCCAAGTCCAGATTCACTGAACCATCAGGACTCAGTGTCTGGGAGGTTGGTGATCAGAGCCGGTCCAACAATGAGGTGAATTAAGCGGTCGCTTGGGGCGCAAAAGATACGGGGGTGCAGTTGAGACGGCTTTTTCTGTTGATTTCTTGTAAAACATGATGTTTTGGTACTTAATTTGTAAAATCTTAATGTAATTTGATGTTTAATAGACATTTCCTTAATCCCTCCTTATTATCCAATATTTTCGCTTATCCAACGCTTTTATTTTTCAGTGATTGGTTGGGGGGGGGCAAAATTCTGTTTGCCTACACTTGAAAAATACCTAGGGCTGGCTCTGTTGGTGATCTAAACCATCCCAGAGCCAATCCAACATTCTCCACTCCAGATCGACCCCAGTAAAGGGGTCAGAGTACTCTAGCCAGCAAGTAAGTGTAGAGCTGCCAACACTTAATGCAAATTGAAACATACCAGCATTGCATTTCTTTCTTTTGCACCCTTTCAGTAATAGCAATATACTCCCAATTTGTTTATGAGAGTTCTCACGTCTATTTACTGGAAGCTTTATTTATTTATTTCGTGTCAAAAGCATTGTACAACAAATACATTTCAAATAATGGGGGGGGGGGGGGAAGAAAAAAAAGAAATCACAAGCAACTAAATAGTTTTGGACCAAAAGCGGGCAACAGCTACCGCATTGTCTGTAGCTTTAAACAACTCCTCCTCCGTACATGAGGTAGGGCATTGTGGGCAAGCATACATGTGCTGAGTTGTTTGTTCAGCTCCATAGTCACACAAGGTGGAGGATTCCTCCAGGTAGTGCCACCCTGCCAAGTTGTCTTTTGATCTGCCCACTCCACTTCTGAGTCTGTTCAGGGACTTCCAAGTTGCCCATTCTTGGTTTGCCCCTGGAGGAAGACCCTCTTGGGGGGCCATCCAGTTAGAATTGCCAGGTTTAGCTGCCCAGAGAGACACCCTTGCTGCTGCTGGAGGAACATCAAGAGGAGTGGTGGTTCTCATGAAGCCCTTCCTTGATTTGAGTCTGGTGGGAGGAGGCTGATAGTCATGCAGTGGGTGGCTTTCACAATGTTCGACCTTTTTTCTCTCACCATTAGCAGCAACTTCCCGTCGCACGTCAGGAGGGGCAATGCCAGCTAACTTGTAGAGTTTATCAACAGGTGTAGGTTTAAGGCATCCCGTGATGATTCTGCATGTTTCATTCAGTGCTATGTCCACCTGCTTTGCATGGGCAGACTTGTGCCAAACAGGACAGGCATACTCTGCAGTTGAGAAAGACAAGGCCAGGGCTGATGTTCTTATTACTTGTGGGTCTGCACCCCATGAGCTGCCAGTCAGTTTCCGCAGGATGTTATTGCGTACAGCTACTTTGTGCTTGGTGTTCATGCAGTGTTTCCTATATGTTAGTGTTCGGTCTAAGGTGACACCAAGGTATTTAGGATGGAAACAGTGTTCGAGCTCTTGGCCTTCCCAAGTAACTTTCAGTTTCCTGTTGGCTTCGCGGTTACGTAGGTGGAAAGCACACACTTGTGTCTTGGCAGGGTTAGGCTTCAGGTGGTTCTCTTTGTAGTAGCTGGAGAGATCTTTCAAGGCATTGGTGAGTTGCTTTTCAACTGTTTCAAAATCTTTTGCTTGTGTTGTAAGGCCAAGGTCATCAGCTTATATAAAGCTCTTTGTGAGTGGTGGTTGTGGCTGGTCGTTCGTGAAAATATTAAATAAGGTTGGTGCAAGAACGCTGCCTTGGGGTAAACCATTCTTTTGCCTCCTCCATCTGCTTTTCCGGCCCTGAAACTCCACATAGAAGCTGCGGTTTTCTAGGAGGGTCTGGACAGTTTTTGTAAAGTCAAAGTCCCGGGTGATATGGTAGACTTTATGCAGCATTTTTCTATGTTGCACCGTGTCATAGGCTGCCGTAAGGTCCACAAAGACTGTTCCCGTAATGCAGCCTTTCTCATAGCCTTCCTCGATATGTTCAGTCAGATGAAGAATTTGACCTATACAGTTTTTCCCTGGTCTGAAACCTGCTTGTTGTGCAATAAGCTTGGGTTCGATAACAGGTCCTAGTCGATTTAATAGCATCCTCTCATAGACTTTATATAGATGACATAAGAGAGAGATTGGTCGGTAGTTCCTGGCATTGGAGGCATCTTTACCAGGTTTTAAGATGGCAATGATCTTAGTTTTCCTCCATGCTCTGGGAATCTGTTTGTGTGCCAGGCATTGATTGTAGAATTTCAAAAGCCAGTTTTCAGCTTTAGCCCCCAAGTGTTTGATTTGCTCCATCATCAGGTCATCTAGGCCAGGTGCTTTACCAGTCTTAAATCGCTTGATGGCTTCTCTGAGTTCTTTCAGGTTTAGAGGAGAAGACAACTGGTGGGTTTCAAGTTCTGGCACCCTGTTGATTTTCATCTTTATTCTGCTGCAGTTGGTTTTCCCATTCTGAATTAGCTGGTGAGCTATCTGATCTGGTGTCACGTTCGCGTGTCCAGGGTTGACCAGAGGGTTACTATCCAGGCGTCTCAGCAATTGCCAGGCTTTTCGGCTACTCTTGGACATGTCCAGGTTCTCAAGCAGCTCTATCCAACGGTCTTTCTTAGCATTAGCTAAGGCTGTAGATAGTTTTTGGCCTGCTGCTATAGTCCCATCACTGTATGGGTTCTCTTGAAATAATCTGAGATATTCTTGTAGCTGATTTAGTGATTCTTCGTTTAGGCCTGGTAGGTAGCTTGTGCGACAGCCTCTAGGGATTAAGAGCCTTGAGGATCTTTTCACAGCTTCTACGAACAGGTCATAATTTTCTATAGAAGGTTCTATATCAGCAATAGCAGCTTCCAAGGTCTCTGTAAACTTTGTCCAGTTAGCTTTATTGAAGTTATATCTTCTGCGGAATGGGACACTTTTCGGTCTTACAGCTGCATATGCTACGCAGCATATTGGTCTGTGTTGTGTGTTAGGTATTGGGTTTAATACCCTTTTGGTGCATTGGTGGCTTATGCTTTCCTTTACAAAAATCAGATCAGGGTTATAACCACACTTCCATCGGCCGCTATTAAATGATGGTGGTAATTTACTGTCATGAAGGAGGCTCATTCTACTATTGTCGGCCCACGTTAGAACTGCTTCGCCATTTCTATCATCTTCGTCATAGCCCCAGACACAACTGTGGCTATTGAAATCTCCCACAACAAAATGGGCTTCATGATTGTGGCAACTGGTTGGGGGTGTAAAATAGAAATCAGCCCCAGGTGGTTTATAGAGTGATGATACGGTGCAACTATCAAGTTCCACAGATAAGATTTCAATGTTGTTCACTTCTGTGAGGGAAGTTGCAGAGATTGCTACACCAGATCATACAAAAATGGCACTGCCATATTATCTGTGAGGTCGTTCCACTGCCAGTTGCATTCCAAGAATTTTTGGTCTTCTCATTGTGATGTCTCTGTGTGTTTCCTGTATACATAGGATGTCACACGAGATGTCCTCAGACATTTTGGCTAATAGTTCTTTCTTAGCAAGTGACAAACCTTCTATATTAATATACTGGAAGCTGACTGACCTATTGCTGCTTGGGAATAGGGAAGGGAAGAGGAAGAAAGTTATACCCGCTAGCATGCAAATGTTCCAATATCAGAACTGCAGTGGGAGGCGCTTATCACACCTGGGGTAGTAGTAGAAAAGCAGAAATATTGGGCACTACTCTGTTTTTTTCTCATTAAAAAAAAAGTTAGCCACAATAGTAGTTGGAATGCATATTCAGTGATGGAAGAGTAATAATACTGTGAGATAAGGAATGGCCACAGACAGTATTAAAAGGTAAAGGTTTCCCCTGATGTTAAGTCCAATCATGTCTGACTCTGGGGGTTGGTGCTCATCTCCATTTCTAAGCCGAAGAGCCGGTGTTGTCCGTAGACACCTCCAAGGTCATGTGGCCGGCATGACTGTATGGAGCGCCGTTACCTTCCCACCGGAGCGGTACCTATTGATCTACTGAAATTGGCATGTTTTAGAACTGCTAGGTTGGCAGAAGCTGGAGCAACAGCGGGTACTCACTCCGCTCCCGGGATTTGAATCTGGTACCTTTCGGTCTGCAAGTTCAGCAGCTCAGTGCTTTAACACACTTTGCCACTGGGGCTCCAGTATTATACTGCTGCAATCTTGCTGTACCAAATTTGTGTAATACAACTTTTTCTCTAGTACCTCAGTGGGACTTTGAACTACGCGTAGTTACTATTTGTGGCCTAAACTTACACATAAAGTTCTTATGGGGGTAAAATCCATAAAAGGATAAAATTTATTTCACTCTGAGTTCTATGCAAGCAAGGCAGAATATAAAGATGTAGACAAAGACATAAGCCAAGACAAGAGATCCTAAATTGCCTAATTAAAATAGAGTGAGGTGCCTATTAAAATTGCCACAGCATATTTAATAGGCATCCCACCTTTACCAGCACAGACCCAGCAACTACACTTAATTCAAGAAGGTTCAGTAAAAACTTCAAATTATTCCATTTAAAAACCTAAGATAGCTTCTCCGAAGAGCAGGCTTGGGGGAATGTAGCAACTGAAGTGCCATTTGCAAATGAGGGATACATATGCGAGGAGTATTGTTCATACCTGATGCCTATCTCCTCTTGGCCTACTGAGCCAATGCCTGTCCTTGTCCTGTGGGCTCACATCACAGCTCTGTTGTGTGAGGTAAGGGACTGAGTGATTTCAAGTAAGTGAAGCAGGAAGATGATTTTTGGACAGCGTGTTGAGTTGGGTGTTGATGTCGCTGGTTGCAATGCCATCTAGACATTTCTTGTATGTGACAGAGAATCTAGGAAAGCAGTGAGTAACATGGATATCTGTGATTGGCAAGCTGTATTTTTTTCTCTTCCTCCCCACATCCCCTTGTGTTCACGCATTGCAGGGCACACATCTATTCTAGGCACACTAAATAGGCTTAGTAATGGATATGTTTAACTCACATGAACTCAAGCTGAACTGAACAGCTTGTTGGGTCTCTATTGCTAAGAGATCAGATCTCTTGAAGTACAGAGGTGTGCATTATCCCAAAAGGCTCTAACAAATTGATTATCAAAGTATTGAGATGGAATAAGATGAGTAGAGGATATTAAAAGTGAAATGTGCTTTTTAAAACAGAACACTTTTGCCTCCCATTGTCCCATAATGTATGGAGAATCTAAACTATCGGATATAATATAGAGTTCGGCAGCACCTTAAAAATACCCATATTTACTCAAGTTTAATGCGCCTTCGAATCTAATGTGCACCTCAATTTTTAAAAGCCTGAAACCAAAAAAAAGTATTTGCTGGCAAATGTAATGTGCAGCAGCAAAACGAGCAGTTTTTGTAATATGCCTGTTACGTTGCTTAGAATTCCTTCTTTAAAAACAATTGTATTAGAACGCCAAAGCTTCCAACAATGAAAAAGAAACCTTGGGGTGTATCTATGCTGCAGAATGAATCCACTTTAACTGCCTTGGTTTAATGCTGTGGGGGCTGTCATTTTGCAATGCCTTGATGTCTCATCAAACTGCAAATCCCAGGGTTACATAGCATTGAGCTATGGCAATTAAATTACAGATAACACCCCTCAAATAGAAGCTCCAGGTGCTTCTGAAGCAGCTTCCCCTATTGCTTATTCCAGTAAATACAATAGTAAATGTTTTGTGGTATAATTTTTGGTGAAATCAGAGCTGATTTATAATGGCCAAAGTTTTGGCTTTGTGTACCCATGGAGGTCAAATAAGCAAGGGTTTTACATTCTCTTCTTTCATTGTGCAGCAAATGAAATACCCAACACCATGTAGCTTCTGAAATAGCAACAATGATCAGCAAACATGCAAGCTTTGTCTTCACGAATCTTTAATTCTCTGACAATCTGTCTGCAGTATCCAAGCATCCATATTCTGAACATTCAACTACATGGGATACAAATCTTCATGGTTCTAAATCACCTATGTTAATCCACCTCTTGCAATTCACCCTCTGCGGTACTGTCATTTGGATTTTACAGACAGATCAATTGTTTCACTATAGAAGAAGCTAATTCTAATAACAGCAGAGCTGTCTACTAAGAGAAGTTGTGGGATTTTTTTAGGCTTTTTTCATGGGGCTCAGTCAATTTATTAATATTTCAATAGCTCCCATTTCTTGCACTCCTCTTGAAATAATCTGCTTTTATTGCAATAACATAGAATAATGTGACACTGTGCAATGGCTGGTCTCTTTCTCTCTCTTTTTGTTATATTATAGTCTACATGTGATGAATTGTGTGGGTAGATAAAGGAGGAAATGACAAAAACAACGACACTGTAATATCTTGTCTTCAAAGCATTCTACTTGTAGAGAACAGGTCATAAAACATCAAACTTAAGAAGAGCATGAAAACAAATAAAGAGAAAAGCATATTGTGGAATATTCAATTAGCAGAGCACACAACAGTAAAGGGTGAGCAAAGGAATAGTAACATACGAGAATCAAGGAGCCTGCATTGACATCAGGACTCACAATTCATATAGAGAAGTGCTTCCCTCTCAAATTGTAGAGCAGTAACGGGATTTTACAGCAACAATTGATGTAATTCTGAGGAAAAAGTTTGCATTTTAAGAAATTGTAGTTATGCCCTCCAATTTGGAAAACTTTTGTCTTTTCAAGAGATTTATACCCAGTTCTCCCTCACTGCACAACTTAGGTCTTGTTTGCCACTGCATTTTCCCAGTTCACATTTGCCATGAAGTGACCAGTTAGCACTATACACATTGTGGTAAGACTGACATAGTCAGACATACATTTCCCTCTGCTAAACACAACTTGTTGGTAGGAGGTGGCCCATGTGTCCAATCCTTCACATTATTTTCATCCATGCAACCATACACACACTCACACACATCTCCCATACATACATGAAAATAAATGTATTTTCTGTTAAACGGATATAAAATAACACTGATATACTGATATGAGGGTGTTCACACAAGAATACTTACAAATAAAATTCAACTCCATAAACAACCATTTCTTTAGAATTATTATTTTCTACCAACCAGTTCTGCCCATCAGTAAGTCCTCCTTCCAATGACACAGGGCCCTTCCACACAGCCATATAACTCAGAATATCAAGGCACAATAACTCACATTGTCTGCTTTGAACTGAAATCTCTGAGTCCACACTGCCATATATCCCAGTTCAAAGCAGATAATGTAAGGTTTTATTCAGCTGCATGGAAGGGGCCTCAAATAATTCAGTTCAAAGCAGATATTGGGGTTATTCTGCCTTGATGGATTAACAGTCCTTGTAATATATATAGGTAAAGGTAAAGATTTCCCCTGACGTTAAGTCCAGTCGTGTCTGTCTCTGGGGGTTGGTGCTCATCTCCATTTCTAAGCCGAAGAGCCGGCGTTGTCTGTAGACACCTCCAAGATCATGTGGCCTGCATGACTGCATGGAGCGTTGTTACCTTCCCGCCGGAGTGGTACCTATTGATCTATTCACATTTGCATGTTTTCAAACTGCTAGGTTGGCAGAAGCTGGCTCAAACAGTGGGCGCTCACTCCGCTCCCCGGATTCGAACCTGCGACCTTTCGGTCTGCAAGTTCAGCAGCTCATCGCTTTAACACACTGCGCCACCGGGGGCTCCGGTAATATATATGCTAACACTCAATGTATATAAAGATATGGGTGAGTTTCCTCCTTTTTTTCAAAAGATTTTATCCTTGAGGATGTACTTTTGTGTGTACAGGTCACTCTTGTAAACTGACAAAGCACATACACTTTCTGTTTGCAACTTAATCCTAACTGGATTTACTTAGAATTCTTTCCTACTAAAATCCTGTTGAGGACGGCAGGATATCATTTGATCCTATGTCTATTTACTGCATTTACTTTAAAGCATTAACTGGAGCTGGATGTAGTTCCAAGCATACTTTAGATTATAAATTTAGATCTCCAAGGCAAGAAAGAACTGGTTTTTAAATTAATTAATTATTTATACTCTGCCACTTTGATCTATATGGCAGATCTCTCAAGATTTAAACCTGTGGATACTTGGATATTACTAGTTCATCCTACTGATGTGCTTAGCTATAAACATCCTTGATGTTCTGAAGTAAAATTGTTCATTTCTATATAAAGACTTTCTAAACCTGGGGTCCCCAAACTTTTTAAACAGAGGGCCAGTTCACTGTCCCTCAGATGGTTGGAGGGCCAGACTATAGTTTTTTAAAAAAATAAATAAATCTTATTTTGAAGTAAAAAAAACAAAACGGGAACAAATGCAGCCTCAATGTTAATCATCATCATCATCATAAAAATAATAAAGGTTGGAAGAGACCCCTTGGGCCATCTAGTCCAACCCTCTACCTGTTTTGTGCACCAAAACATAATCAAAGCACCCCTGGCAGATAGCCATCCAACAACAACAACAACAACAACAAAAATATTGTAATAAACAAGGTTTGAAGAGAACCTTTGGGCCATTTAGTCCAATACCCTTCTGCCTTTGTGCACCAAAAGCACAAGCAAAGCACCCCTTAATAATTAATTGTTAAATAAATAAATAATGCAGTGATAAAAAGCACAAGCAAAGCATTGGAAAGCACACACCGGGCAAGGGAGGAGGCGGGAAAGGCTTGTGTGGGGTGAGTGAGGAGGCAGAAAAGGCATGCATGGGGTGAGGATGCAGGAAAGGTGCCCAGCTTTCCCTCCTCCCTCACCCCGTGCATGCCTTCCCCAGCAGCAGCAGGAAAAGTGTGCGAGGGAGAAGGGAAAGGCACCCAAGAAGGTGCGGAACAAACCTACTATCAAATTAATTCACCACAAACCAGTTTTTCCTGGTTTGTGGCAAATTAATTTGTCTTTTCCAAAAACTTCATCTGGACAGCCTCCTTTTTGTGGCGGGAAGTCCCACATTAAAGGGGCTGTCTGGATGTGTCCTCAGAAACAATAAGTTATTGAGTCTAACAACTGAAGCAAATTGCCTTGCATAATTACATTTGGTTATATACCACTTGAGAAGATTCTACTCCAATGAATATTTGGCTCTTCTCGAAAAGGCTATAAATGCAATGTTCTAAAAGTTTATGATCTCTAAATGGTAATGCTTTTCTAAATCAATCCTCTGCTATTCCACTGTTTCAACTGTTTTTAAAAATATCCCAGTTTTTCTCTCTACTACCCTTTATCATAAACTTAATTTAATTGCTGCAAATTGAGCTCAAAGTGAAAAATCAGTTTGTACTCATTTAATTCAGCAGGAGGGAGGGGAGGGCAGACTTGTACCCTTCCCAGTACATTCAGGGAAAAACAAACTGCTTCACCTTATCTAGCTTGTGTGTCATTAATGCCTTTAGCCTCTTGATCACATTCTCGTGTTTTCTAGACATACGCGTTTCACTTTGCAACTGTGAAATAGTAACCTATCCTGAATTAAATCAAATACACTGTGAACAAGGTCATTAATGTATATTCCGTTGCACCAATAGATGCAGCCACCCTGGAAAATACATGGGATCCAGCTTTTTCACTACAAAGAAAAATAATCCCACAGTCTTTTCATTGCTTTTGACATTTAAAGTAACAGTTCTAAAATTTAAAAAGTTTGTACACTCTTTGGAGGGCAAGTGATGTTTTACTCCAGCAGTTATGTCCCAATAGTATCTTTCTTACTGTTTCTATCATTTCAAATAGCAATAATCATGGAGCACAACATGTTCCCTCGGGTTATAAACAACAAATGGGAAGAGTTGATTCATTGTTCCTTGTTCATTCTTTTCTTTATAGGAATAGCCAATTTAGGAAAAGCTTGTTAAACTAAAAGGTTTCTATGAACCTCATGTCAGCACCTTGGCACACAGAATACAATAAACATGCCTACATTCCAAAAATGAAGATTAACATAATTTTTCACATTTAATATAAGCATAAATTAATCTGAAGCTTCCTTCTGCCCAGTGTTCAGAGAGAAGACTATAGAAAACACAAGAGGTTTATTATTATTCTTTATAATCCAATAAAGACTGATGATGAACGAGATTGACAATTGCTCATTAACCTTAAATCAAAACTAGGTAAAAAGCTTCCAAAGATATTCTAATCTCCCAAGTTGAATGAATACAGCATTATTATATACCATAACAAAACTTTGACAGTTGTAGCTAATCTTGTTTGGTTACTGTTTGAGTTCGCCATTCAAAATTTACAATGCAAAGGAGAAACAATTCCTCCTATCAAGAAAATCTGAGAGGATATACCTAAGAATAAAAACAAAGAGAAAAATCAGCCCATGTCCTTCATTCAGAAGGCAAATCCAGGAAGACTGAGAAATGTCAGTCTAAAGCTCTTAAGTGACAAGTACCTGTGACAGCTGACACATAAGCTTAGAAGAGAAGGCCAGTCAACATATAAGCAAAGAATAGACTGTGCTTACTGTAAAGAAGTGGATTTTGAATTGTCCATCTGCTGGGAACCTTTTCTGCCAAGGAAAAGGATCCCTTGAGCAGTTATCACGGAATACAGAATACTGCAGGAGATTTGTGGGGATTTTTCTAAATGTAGGTTTTTCATTTTGGGGAGCTGATAAAGTGTTACTCAGTTTAGAAGGTCAGCAGTGGCAAACTAGCTTCACTGAATGCCATTTATCTTTCCAGCAAAGAGTAGTTATAAGAGCTTGGGGATTTGTGTGAAGGGAAACTCTTAGTTCACCCAAGGACATAGGGAGGGCCATCAAGTCTAGCAATGCTACATGAACTGGACATATATTCTATAATGCGTTCCAAGAAACTTCACAAAGCAAAACAAAAACAAAAACCTCACAGCAACTCCAAAGCAAGACTATTTTGATATAGTCTTCTTTTTCTTCTGTTACTACTACTCTACTACCAAATCCAGAATCTGCCTAGGGACCAAACTCAATATCCTCCAGTCATCCTGGAAGAACATTCATCTAATTGCAGCTGACCAACAGCTGGAATGCAACTTCCATCATGCTTACTGTGAGATACCAAAATCCCTGCTTTTAAACTGGTCCCCCTTTCCTTAAGATCATTGTTTGCCCAGAGCAGTGGTTCTCAGCCTTTAGGTCCCCAGATGTTTTGGTCTTCAACTCCAAGAAATCCTAACAGCTGGTAAACTGGATGAGATTTTTGGGCATTTTAGACCAAAACACCTGGGGACCCACAGGTTGAGAACCACTGGTCCAGAGGTAAGTGGGGAGAGGAAGCAAATATTTCAGTTAGGAACTGTGATGTACTCTATAGCTACCTTCACAACTCAACATTTGTTCTGTTTTCTACATGCCCAAGTCTGTTATGCACTAGTCCCATGCTATCTGACTATGGCAGCCATTCCAGGCAACTTCCTGTTCTGGTTCTCTAACCTAAAATTATTTTATTGGAGGTGCTAAGAATTAATGCTGGACACTCTTGCATGCTCCCCAAGACCACCACCATGCTTATGTTAGACTTTAGGCTTTACCCTTTTAAAAGTAATTCACTACAGTTACAGTTCCAAAATCACCAAGTATAAAAATAACTTTGTGCTTTCGTTGTTCAAAAATGACCAGAATGCATCCTCTGACCTGTACTACAAAACACATGCTAGAGAAGTAAGACCCTAGACATATCCTGTCACAATACAAACAAAGTATCAATTGAAAAGGAATTATATTTTTGTCATTATGTTGGAACTGTAATGCAATTTGGGCTTTAGAGATGGCAAAACACAATCAACTTGTTTTTCATAAATATGTTCCAGGATGCTTCACAATGAGTTCTGCCCTGGACAAGAATCTAGGCATGCTGTCTTGGAGGTTAAGTCCACTAAGCTCTCTGGGGCTTAATCTCAAATAGATATGCATACAACGGCCATCTTAACACATGAGCTTATGACACAATAACCCATCTTCCCCATCTAACATGTCATTTTGGGAAAAGAGGAAAGAGTGGACATCCTTATGTGTCAGAACACACTTCTAAAATGGCATGATGAGTGTTCATACTGTGTTAATCATATTGCTGTTTTTTTTAAAAAAAATAACAGTGATAATAGCACCAGCTAATGCTTTGAAAAATATACTTCCTTCTCCCCTAATTGTCATATTAAGCATATTCAAGAGTATGTCTTTGGAATAAGCAGTGAATCTTGCTCCCACCAATCTCGTTGCCTCAAAACTGAGTAGTACTTTCATTGCCACACATAAGGAATTTCTAGACACTTCTAACAAGTGAGGCAGATGGAAATTTGCTTCATGATTTAGTTGCTAGCATCTCTAATCAAAAGGCTTTCAGAAAGCAGTGTTGGGGGACCCTTCTGCTAACTCCTTGAGGAGTTTCTACTTTGGTGTAAACAATGGCATGCTAAATACATCAATGACCTGATTAAGTGTGATAACATTATATATACAGAAGCAGTGTGGCAAGCTGTGACACCACTGCTTTGAAGCCTGTCTAAGATTGATGTTTCAAAGCAACTCAGTCTTATTTACTGCTTTAATCTACAAGATGAATTAACAGAAAAGAAACAAAGGGCTCTGCTATTTATTTGACTTGTTCCACAATTCCTTTGTGTATGGAAAAAGGGTAGAGTTCCACACCCTCAAAAATGAACAAATGCATGGGTTTTAGAAACCACAAACTATCTAAATACTAGTTTGAGAAAAGGTTTCAGAAAAAAAACATACTGTCAACAAATGCATTTGCATTTACCTGAGTGTCCTGAAATGATACTTGAAGTTCATAATTCTTCAGGATCCATGAATGTCTACGTAAATGTTGCAAAGCTATGCGAACGGCAGGTAGCACACCCGCTGTTAGGTTATTGTTCTCCAGAAGGTGACCGACAGGTAGCAGTCCAAGAATAGAGAGGCGAGTCCGAGCAGGAGGTCGCTCTTCAGAATATCTGATCATTAGCAGCATGCAAATCCGGAAAATGCCCATCCTCCATTTCCAAGTAAACATCTTTCCCAGACTTTCCTTCTGACTTCCTTCCTCCCCTTGGAGCTTTCATCTCTAGAGCAAACAGGCCTCAGCTTGTCTGTCAGCCTGACATTTTGAAGTTGATACTTCCTTGGGCTGCTGTGTCCCTCTAAGAACGGAGCTAATTGTTATTAACGGATAAACTGCTCTCCAAGGCTGGATTTTCCAATTTGGACAGTAATCCTGCTCACAGCAGTGCTGCTGTGAATCAGTCCCTCACAAGAATAATTCTCAAGGCAAACTGTTCTGCCAAATCTAATTTTAAATATTTGTCATTTTGGACATTTTGCTAGCAGAAATCATCACTTGCAGCTGACAAATTTATAAACAAATTAGAATAATAATTCTTCTGAAGACTGATCTGTCTGTTCATTGAAACGTTGATATATTAAAATAATCATTTTCAATGTTATTGCACACCAGCAGGCATGCAATGTTTTGTGGACAGTACTGATTTATGCACATCAAACTGCTGTTAAAACCTCCTTAGTTCCAACAGAAAAAAATTCAACATCAAATGAACACTGCAGCTCAAAGCTTAATCCTACTCTTTACTACTGGCAGGAAACATGGCAGCTCAACTGTGCAGCACCTTTACTGGATCAGGCTTCAGAATTGCTAACAGGGGAACCTTACAAAGTACATCACCACCATCATTCTTTTTGGTTGTTATTTCTCTCCCCACAAAAATGGCATAAGAAGCTGCCTTGCACAGTATCACAATATCAGACTTTTGCATGTGAGGAAGTCTGACATCTGTACTGCTCTGTATGAATGCAATACTGCTCCCTTCAGCAAAAAGATTATGAAAAATTCTTTGGATACATCACTACATACTATTTTTCCCATCAGGATACTTGCCTCAATAGATGGGAGATTTAAAGTTGCCTGGGAAACTCTACATTTGGTGTATGCAGCTTTCAAGCTGCTTGCTTTTACCAATTACCTCTTCTAGGTAACCAGCATTTAAAGTGTCTATTTCCATTTCATTTTTAGAATTTAATGGCTGAAACTCTATAACACAGTTTTTGAGGAGTAAGATCCACTGAACTCAGGGGTGGTTGCTTCTAAATAGCCATATATAAGAGTGTACTCTTTTCAACAGACATCTGATATAAAAGTGACAATGAATATGCAAAATAAAGTTATTTAGATTGAGTTATATGAAACTCAACTCACATTTAAACTCACACTTAAATACTGTGAGTAAAGCACAAGCACCATTAAGATCCATGGCTCACTAACACATCACAATGAGGACTTACTAACATACTACAGGCAGAGAGCTATGAACCCACTTAAACATGATGCCAACTAAATGGAATCTCATGTGGACAAAAGTCTTTGAGTACCTATTTTTATTTTTGTTTTTACAAACTCACCTATAATAAACTGGAGAGTGGAAAATTGCTTCAGAGCATTTCTCAGAGCTATATTTTGTCTAGGTGAGAAAACTGACTTTTATAAAGCCATGGGTACAATATCAGTAAAATGGGACAATTACAAAGAACATCATATTACCGTAAAATAGAATGGATTCAATGTTAACTTTCCACCAGATCTTGCGACAATTGTTGCCTTAAGGCCATACAGATCTCACTGAATATTCTGTATAGTATATTTGCCAAGAAAATCTCCTTCTAGATCAATGGAACAGCTTCATGCTTCAGGAGTATTCTTCTATGTTACCAAAACATCCCAAAATGTCAAGCATCAGGTAACATGACTTCCAGGGAGGAGTGAGCAAGAATATCATTCTTAACATGTAATCCAGTATATCTATCTATCTAGGAATCATCCTTACACTTCATTTCCAAGACAATATTCATACGAATCACTCATCAAAATGCATGACTAGATGTCTGTGAGCAAACATAATTGTCAGATATACAACACTATGTCCATAAAGTTCTTTAATATTTTGGTAACTCTCCCAATGATGTACTAAGTTTTCATAAGAGTCTAATCATAATCTGTAGAGAAATCAGTGCAGTAATTAAGGTCTATTTCAATGCAATCCATAATGTAGAATTATTTGTAACTAAATGCACAATTCCACTTACTAAATGAATGTTATAAATTGTATACTGATAGATTAAACTGTTTTCATTGAGTTACTATTTATTTCCTTATTTTATTTAAGGCCTTCATTATTATAATACTTTAGGACTGATAATTTTTCTTATCCTTCCGTTCCATGGCCAACAAACCCCTAAACAGTTCTGACCCAGCTTACTATCCAAACATATCCTCCCCTATGAACCATTGCAGAGATTAAGATCTTCTGAGGAGGCCATGCTCTTTGTCCCACCTCCTTCACAGGCATGGTTGGTGGGGATGAGAGACAGAGCCTTCTCAGTAGCGGCCTCTCGGCTATTGAGCTTCTTCCCTACTAGCCTCCAGAAAAAAAGTTAAAACATGGCTATGGGACTAAGCTTTTGGAGAATACCTGCAGTTCAATAAATAAACAAAGAATCTGTGCAACGACAGTTTGGAACGGCCATGCACTATGACTTTGGATTATGTGATTTTAATAATTGATGTATCTGTTTTTATTTGTTTTAATTCTCTGTTTTTAATGCAGATGTTTTACCAAGTGTATGTTTTCAAGGCATTGAATTGTTGCCAACATGTGAAGTTGCTCTGAGTCCCCATCAAGATTGAGTACAAATATGGAAAATCAATAAATCAATCAAACAAACAAACAAATGCTCTAGAGTGTGTTTAAAAGTTATACCATTTTAATAAATTAAAATTAAATTAAAATAAAAGTTGGCTTGAATCAACTCATCCATCATGACTTGAAAATATAGCTATGGCACTATAAATGTTGCCATATCTCATTATTTTATTCCATATTATATATTACACTAGCTGTGCCCAGCCATGCGTTGCTGTGGCGAAGTATGGTGGTATGGGAAATAAAGTATTGAGGAACTGGTGATAGTTAAGGTAAAGGGTAAAGGTTTTCCCCTGACATTAAGCCCAGTCATGTCTGACTCTGGGGGTTGGTGCTCATCTCCATTTCTAAGCCGAAGAGGCGGCGTTGTCCGTAGACTCCTCCAAGGTCATATGGGATGACTGCATGGAGCGGCGTTACCTTCTCGCCAGAGCAGTACCTGTTGATGCACTCACATTTGCATGTTTTTGAACTTCTGGGTTGGCAGAAGCTGGGGCTAACAGCGGGGGCTCTCTCCGCTCCCCCAATTCAAACCTGTGGCCTTTCAGTCCAGAAGTTCAGCAGCTCAGCGCTTTAACATGCTGCACCATCAGGGGATATTATTTCCTAAAGGTTGTGAATATACAATATTTCTGATTGGTTTTTTTTTCTGTTGGAGGCAAGTATGAATGCTGCAATTAGGAAAAATGATTAGGCTGTAATGGCCTTGCAGCTTTAAAGCCTGGCTGTTTCCTCCCTGAGTGAATTTTTTGTTGGAAGGTGTTAGCTGGCCCTGATTCTTTCCTGTTTGGAATTCCCTTGTTTTCAGAGTGGTGTTGTTTGCGATATTTTATGTGCTTCTACTGTCTGTGACCCTGAAAAAACAGAGGATTTGCCAGACTTTGATGATGGGAATACTTTGTTGGGAGGTGTTAGCTGGCCCTGATTGTTTCCTGTGTGGAATTCCCCTGTTTATTTACTGTCCTGGTTTTAGAGATTATATTGTTCTGCATTATTCTATCCCAGTAATTATTTCATATTAAAGTAGAATCTCACTTATCCAACATTCGCTTATACAATGTTCTGGATTATCCAACGCAGTCTGCCTTTTTATAATCAATGTTTTTGTAGTCAGTGTTTTAAATTCATTGTGATATTTTAGTGGTAAACCGCTGGAAAGCGTCCAGAGGAGGGCGACTAAAATGATTAAGGGTCTGGAGAACAAGCCCTATGAGGAGCGGCTTAAAGAGCTGGGCATGTTTAGCCTGCAGAAGAGAAGGCTGAGAGGAGACATGATAGCCATGTACAAATACGTGAAGGGAAGTCATAGGGAGGAGGGAGCAAGATTGTTTTCTGCTGCCCTGCAGACTAGGACACGGAACAATGGCTTCAAACTACAGGAAAGGAGATTCCACCTGAACATCAGGAAGAACTTCCTCACTGTGAGAGCTGTTCGACAGTGGAACTCTCTCCCCGGGGCCGTGGTGGAGGCTCCTTCTTTGGAGGCTTTTAAGCAGAGGCTGGATGGCTATCTGTCGGGGGTGCTTTGAATGCGATTTCCTGCTTCTTAGCAGGGGGTTGGACTGGATGGCCCATGTGGTCTCTTCCAACTCTACTATTCTATGATTCTATGATTCTAAATTTGTAAATACAGTACAGTAGAGTCTCACTTATCCAACATAAACGGGCTGGCAGAATATTGGATAAGCGAATATGTTGGATAATAAGGAGGCATTAAGGAAAAGCCTATTAAACATCAAATTAGGTTATGATTTTACAAATGAAGCACCAAAATATCATGTTAGACAACAAATTTGGCAGAAAAAGTAGTTCAATACACAGTAATGCTATGTAGTAATTACTGTATTTATGAATTTAGCACCAAAATATCACGATATATTGAAAACATTGACTACAAAAATGCATTGGATAATCCAGAACATTGGATAAGCGAGTGTTGGATAAGTGAGACTCTACTGTAATTACTACATAGCATTACTGCGCATGGAACTACTTTTTCTGTCAAATTTGTTGTATAATATGATGTTTTGGTGCTTAATTTGTATAACGATTACCTAATTTGATGTTTAACAGGCTTTTCCTTAATCCCTTCTTAATATCCAACATATTCACTTATCCTGCCGGCCTGTTTATGTTGGATAAGTGAGAGTCTACTGTATATTGATAATCTTATATTATCTGCTTAGAACTGGATTATATGAGGCCCCTTCTTCACAGCTGTATAAAATGCACACTGAAGTGGATTATATGGCAGTGTGGAGTCAAGATAATCCAGTGCAAAGCAGATAATATAAGATTATAAATGGGTTATATAGCTGTGTGGAAGAGCCTTGAGTCTACACTGCCATATAATCCAGTGTAAATTAGATAGCCTAAGTCTGCCTGTCCCCTAACTGAACCCTGGCTGTCCCTTGGCTTGCTAGGAGTTGGTTGCTAGGAGACGAAGTGGGCAGAGATTAGCCCTCTAAACTGGCAGCAATTGGATAAAAAAAATATTGCTCTCCCTCTAATTAGGACTTTGTTTTTCTTTTCTTTTTGTTGTATCAACCTGGAGGCATGGATGATGGGTTGTGTTGTCAAATTTCGAGGCTGCGGGGCCTGTACTTTTGTTGTTTTGTGAGTCGCCGTGATGCCATCACTCTTTTATATATATAAATGTACAAGACTTTAAAGGTCTTGGCAACAAAATCCTGCACAATGTTACGCATGAGGTAAGTAAGAGCTAAGCTATTTGCATATAGGACTGCAGAACTGGATTTCAGCTACAGTAGAGTCTCACTTATCCAACATAAACGGGCCGGCAGAATGTTGGATAAGCGGATATGTTGGATAATAAGGAGAGATTAAGGATAAGACTATTAAACATCAAATTAGGTTATGATTTTGCAAATTAAGCACCAAAACATCATGTTATACAACGAATTTGGCAGAAAAAGTAGTTCAATACTCAGTAATGCTATGTAGTAATTACTGTATTTATGAATTTAGCACCAAACTATCACAATTTATTAAAAACATTGACTACAAAAATGCGTTGGATAATCCAGAATGTTGGATAAGCGAGTGTTGGATAAGTGAGACTCTACTGTACCATTAAAGCAGCCTTGCTTTAGAGCAGTGGTTCTCAGCCTGTAGGTCCCCAGATGTTTTGGCCTACAACTCCCAGAAATCCCAGCCAGTTTACCAACTTCTGGGGACCCACAGATTGAGAACCAGTGCTTTAGAGCAAATTATTTGTCACGTTAGAAGAGAAAGAAGAGCTATTATGTTCCTTCCTTCTTTTGCATGTTCCCCAAGCAATCACCTATTCAAACTTTCTTGGGGAGAAATGGATGTGGCCTCCATTTCTATACAGCAACAAACTGCCTTTGCCAGCAATAGCCACTGCTTGTCTCATTCCTTAGACCAGTGATTCCCAACCTTTGGCCCTCCAGTTGTTTTGGACTTCAACTCCCAGAAATCCCAGTCAGCTTTACAGCTGTCAGGAATTGTGGGAGCTGAAGTCCAATGCATCCGGAGGACCAAAGATTGGGAACCACTGGTGCAGATGAACTAATGCTCTAGAGGGATCAAGGGAGCTGGCATCGAGCAAACTACTATAATATAATTTTTGTTGCCAAAGTTGCTGCAAGAGTAACCTAATGATCTATAAAAAGATCTTTGTGAACATAGTATTAGTATCAGTTCTATATTCAAAGGTTGGCTGCCAAATGTATTGTATAGTGGATGGCTCATAATGTCCTGACTGCTTTGTACTCTTGGACATGATGACTCATAAACCCAGCACAAATTCTTTAGACTCAAGGCACACATTCTAATAATGAGACAAGTATTCACAACGCTTTAGACGGTGATCCAAAATTTGCCAGGCCACACACGTAGCCACCAGGGGATCCTAGTGTTACAGCACTAGGAAGTATTATTTATGTATTTATTTACCAAAAGAATACCAATGTTGATATCTGACAAAAAGAATGAACAGGCTGCTCCACTTCACCTGTTTAACATCATATCACTCTCTTAACTCAACCTTTCATTCTTTCAATGTAAAGCAGTTTTTTTAAATGGAACATAATTTCCCCTGCAAGATATTCCTCATTATTGATGCTAACTTATTATAAGGCTTCATCGATATTCTTTATTAACAGAAATCATTGTGCATCTTAAAAGAACTTAAACTGAAGTCAGTGAAGTAGCTTGTATTGTTACAGGAACATTGACAATATTTTTATGACCTATTTCTTCCTCCACAGCTGCTAGGAACACCAGTTTGCACTTACAGGCATGGCAGAACTAGCACCATGGTCAGCTCACTTGCAGTTTTATTTTGTTTTAATGTTTAACATTTTCTAAATGGCTGTCTCCTTGGCATATGACCTTATAAACCTGAATTATTTCAGACACAAGACTCAACTTTGACCCAAGGCTGCAACAAAGGACTTAACACAGGACTCAGTCTTTATCATGCCATTTATTCCTTTTTTTAAATTCTTGTAGCAAGTTCTTCTGTCCCCACTCCAGACACATGCACGCAAACTTATTGGGGGAGAGAAATTCAGAGGACACACCAAAGTGTAAAATTTGGACGCATTCAACACGAAAGTGCAACTTGAACTGAGCAAATGTTGTGGTTGTACAGTACAGCTGGCTCTCCATATCCATGGATTCGGCACTCACAGATTTAACCACCCACAGCTTGAAAATATTCATTTCAAATCCTAAAAGCACACCTTAATTTAGCCATTTTATATAAGGCACACCATTTTATTACACCATTGTATATAATGGGTCTGGAGCATTCACAGATTTTGGTACCCATGCCCCAGAGGATACAAAGGGTCCACTATAAGGTGATAACTACATCAATATTATCAATGCAAGTAAAACCATCTAGCCCCTTTGCTTTTTTGTTCTAATGCAAATGTATTGTACCCTTGCCACAAGACCTAATAAACACATCTGATTCTTTATTACAGTCACATAAATCATTCAACTAGTGTTCCAGCAAAAAACAAAATCTCTGTGATAAACAAATCCTATGTGGTGAGAACCATAAAAGAAGAAAAAGCCCTTTCTCTTTCAATATTATCCATAATTTCTCCTGTACGCACACATGCATTCACAGCAATGATGTCTTTACTTTTTAAAATGTTTAACCAAATGATGAGAATTGCCAGGTATTGCTAGTAACAGCCCACATGAGCTACTAATGTTGTCAGCAGTTTGGGAACATAGCCCACTACTTGAAGCCCAATGGTATAGAAGATTGTGAGTATCTCATGAAAATGTCATTAATCACAGCATCCCACAGCATCTATAGATTATGAAATTAACATGCATGCATTCATCACATGAAACAGTATACTTATAAACTAAGCAGCTTTCCATTTCTTATATCATATAGAAAACGTCCCATCTAAAGTAGCTTTAAAGAGACATCTCTCTATAAACTCATGCTCTGTTTAATACACAGAATACACGTTTCCATTTTTTCTGAACATTTATATAGCATGTGACTTGCACATTTTCCCTATTAATGATATCAGTTTAACATCAGCAAATGGGTGAAATATTATGTTAACAAGCATGAGACTACTCCAAAGATCAAAGTCTGCCTTGGCTTACATTATTTCTTCTTCTAGTTAAATGTTTAAAGGATTGTTACTCAACCTTCACACTCTGATTGAGATAAGGAAATCCATACAAAGAAGCATCTTTGACATATTGATCTCTTCATCTGGACTGAGAACTGCAAGTGGATTTGCATCCAGATGCAAACATCAAGCATCCTTGTTTACCTTGCTTTCAGGGATATTTGTGAACATATAAAGGCTCATCCCATGCAGAGTCTGGTACAAATAGCCTCCTACAACTATACTCAACTAAAACCAATGCAAGCAACAGGAAAAATGATTTTCTTAAATATACAAGACCACAAATTCTACTAATCTAGAATGCCATTATCTAAGGCTTGATTCAGACAACTCTGTTTTTCTGCTTATCGCAGTAATGACTGGAATATATGTGAATTGAATTCATTACAAAAAAAAACATGTAGCTGAAGGAGAGGATGATAAGATATGAAATTTCTGTCTGAAGTGTTCTGTGATGGTCAGTTCACACAGCCATGATGCTGTAGTTATCTAGTTGGGAATAAAGAAATCGCTTTGCCAACCAAAGTTTTCAAAAATCTGTTTTATGTCATCATGTAAATGTACAAATGTCATCATGTACAAATGTACAAATATAAGCCCAAACACTATTAAAGTACATTTGCTTTTTTTCTGATCTGGCATGTGAAACAAAGATCTGCACCCATTTACTCTTCATGGTCACAGTCTTCTTTCTTAGGGTGTATATACACTGTAGAATGCAATTTGACACCACTTCAAGTGCCTTGGCTTAATGCTATGGAAATCAGAGAGTTGTAGTGTTGTCAAAAGCTTTCATGGCCAGAATCACTGGGTTGCTATGAGCTTTCCAGGCTGTACGGCCATATTCCAGAAACATTGTCTCCTGGTGTTTTACCCACATCTATGGCAGGCATCCTCTGAAGTTGTGAAGTCTGTTGGAAACTAGGCAAATGGAGTTTATATATCTGTGGAATGTTCAGGGTGGGAGAAAGAACTCTGGTCGGCATTGGGGCAAGTGTGAATGTTGCATATGGCCAGCTTGATAAGTATTGAATAGCTTTGCAGATTCAAAGCCTAGGGGCTTCTTGCCTAGGGGAATCCTTTGTTGGGAGGTGTTAACTGGCCCTGATTGTTTATTGTTATTTGAGAACACAGAAATGCTGGACCACTCTAACAACCACCATGTCAGACTACACAGAGAAGCCACTGAAATCCACAAACATGTGGACAATTTCAACAGAAAGGAGGAAGCCATGAAAATGAACAAAATCTAGTACCAGTATTTTAAAAACTCTAAAATCAGGACAGTAAATAAAGAACAAACTCAAAAAACAGGGGAATTCCAGACAAGAAACAATCAGAGCCAGTTAACACCTCCCAACAAAGGATTCTCTCAGGTAAGAAGCAGCCATGCTTTGAAGCTGCAAGGCCATTAAATGCTAATCAAGGCAGCCAAATGCAACATTCACAATTGCCTCAAACAGGCAAGAGTTCTTTCTCCCACCCTGGACATTCCACTGATATATAAACCTCACTTTATATATCCAACAGTTTCCAACAGACCTCAAAACCTCTGAGGATGACTGCCATAGATGTGGGCAAAACGTCAGGGCAGAATGCTTCTGGAACATGGTCATACAGCCCGGAAAGCTCACAGCAACCCAGAGAGTTGTAGTTTTGTGAGGCACCAGCCCTATTAAGCAGACAAAGTTAAAGGCCACGTGAAACTACAACTTCTATAGTGTAGATGCACCCTGAATCATAGCTTATCATGAGTAAAGCTATAGCATGGCAAATATATATATAATATTGAACAAAAATAAGATGCACTGCCACCCCTCCCTTCGGTGAAGCTTCCTAGAGCTGATCAAGAAATGTTTCCAAAGATATTACTACAAGCTTAGTGAGACAGTAGTTACAGAAAGATAACAGAAAATTCGTATTACACAGCTCCTTAAGATTCTGCTGTTTCTCGGCTTCTATCTAAGCAAAAAAAAAAAAAAAAGGAAAATGCATTGTACGGGGTAACCTATAGTCACTTTAACCCAAGCCAATGAATTGGAAAACAGAAAGGAACCCGACACTGAATTGTTTGTTCCTTAGCAAACTTCGATGTTGCTGATTTGCAAGCGCACCTGCCCAAACACCCAGTGCAGAACAGGACAAAGGCGCAGGGCACTTATTTTAGACCCATTTGGGACAGGGAAAGCGAACACCTTGCTTGTGAGACTTTTACAGCAGGGGCCAGCTTGATCTTCGGGCCCAAGTGTTACATAAGAAAATGCTGCCACCTTCAGGAAAGGTCCCACACTGAATCAGCAGTTCTTTGCCGCAAACACGTTCGCTTGAATTGTAACCAAAAAAACAAAACACAAAAAAACCAGCAAGCCCCAAACAATAAAACCCTCCAGTGCGCCCACAATACAGCTAAGGAAGAACTAAAGTGTTTTTGCTTTTGATCCAAATGGCACACCTCAAGGGGGCATTTTCGCAGTGGCTGGGACTGGAGCCCTTCGCCCACCTTCCTCACCAAGTGCAAGGAAGGACGGGGTGCCCGGCGTTGGCAGGAGGAGGAATTAGGCATTGCAACGGCGACAAGCCGGGTGGGAGGAGGAGGAAGAGGAGGGGGAGGAGAGGGGGGGACTGCAAAATTAACTCTTTCCAGGCGGGAACCGATCTCCTTTCACAACAAGCCAGCCCAATGGTACTGCTGCTATCCTCTGTGAGCAAAGATGCACCTGGCTGACAGTTAGCTAGAGGGAGAACCGAGAGAGCGAGGAGAGAGCGACAAGGGGAGGATGCATTGTGTGTTTACTGATGGAAGCGCCAGGCAGCACACGAGGCGGAGGGAAAGGACAAACCTCTCTCTCTATCCTTCTATTTCGTTCTTTCTCTCCCTAACTAAAGCCCCAGAAACCCGGCCTTCTTTCTGCTCGCCCTTCAGGAGTCCATCAAAGGGGCGCATCAAGCGGCAGGGCTTTGTATCTCCTTGCATGGCAGGGCATTGGGCTGGGTGGCCAAGCTCACCGGCGGGCATCTGTTGCTGAAGGGACTTCCTGGGCAGGGAAAGGAGATGCTCGCCGAAGCGGGCGGCGGAGCCTCAAACGGCGGGTCCCTCTTTCGCTCTCTTGCTTTCTCAATGCGGGAAGCGAGGCCACAGAGCGTGTCGGGCAGATGCTCACCAGGGCCCTTCCACACAGCCATATAACACAGAATAACACGGCAGAAAATCCCACAATATCTGCTTTGAACTGGGTTATCTGAGTCCACACTGCCCCATATCCCAGTTCAGAGCAGATAATTTGGGATTATATTCAGCTGTGTGGAAGGGCCCTTAGTGACTCCGTTTCCAAAGGATCGTGTCCTTCCTTCTCTTATTTCCCCCCCAAGAGGCAAGCCCCAAACGCAGAGCGAGAAACTCCAAGAAATGGCTAGCCGACCTTTACCTCTGCCAATCCTTTTCTACCATGCTAGGTTGGTCTTAGGGCCCTTCCACACAGCCCTATAGCACAGAATATCAAGGCAGATCATCCACAATATCTGCTTTGAACTGGGTTATCTGAGGCCCCCTCCACACAGCTGAATAAAATCCTACATGTTCTGCTTTGAACTGGAATATATGGCCGTGTGGACTCAGATAACCCAATTCAAAGCAGATATTGTGGGATTTTCTGCCTTGATATTCTGGGTTACTAGGTTGCTGTGAGTTTTCCTGGCATTTCGTCTGCATCTATGGCAGGCATCCTCAGAGGCTGTGAGGATATGGGGTTTATATATCTGTGGAAGATCCAGGACGGGAGAAAGAACTCTGGTCGATATGAGGGAAGTGTGAATGTTGCAATTGGCCAGCTTGATTAGCCTTGCAGCTTCAAAGCCTGCCTGCTTCCTGCCTGGGGGAACCCTTTGTTGGGAAGTGATGTGGGCGAAAGGTCAGGAGATAATGCTTCTGAAAAATGGCCATACAGCCTGGAAAACTCACAGCAAACTACTTATTCCGGCCAAGAAAGCCTTCCACAACATATTCTGGGTTATATGGCTGTGTGAAAAGTGCCTGAGTCCACAGTGCCAGATAAACCAATTCAGTGTAGATTTAATACAGTTTGTGGAAGGGGCTGAAGAGGCTTAAGGCCCTTCCACACAGCCATATAACCTGGAACATCAAGGCAGATAACCCACAATACAGTAAAGTCTCACTTATCCAACATAAACGAGCCAGCAGAACGTTCAATAAGCGAATATGTTGGATAATAAGTAGGGATTAAGGAAAAGCCTATTACACATCAAATTAGGTTATGATTTTACCAATTAAGCACCAAAACATCATGTTTAACAACACATTTGACAGAAAATGTAGTGCAATACAAAGTAATGCTATGTAGTAATTACTGTATTTACGAATTTAGCACCAAAATATCACAATGTATTGAAAACATTGACTACAAAAATGTGTTGGATAATCCAGAACATTGGATAAGCGAGTGTTGGATAAGTGAGACTCTACTGTATCTGCTTTGTGCTGGGTTATCCGAGTCCACACTGCCATATATTCCAGTTCAAAGCAGAAAATGTGGGATTTGATACAGCTGTGTGGAGGGGGGTGAAGAGGCTTAGGGCCCTTCCACACAGCCAAACAACCCAGAATATCAAGGCAGATAACCCACAATATCTGCTTTGTACTAGGTTATCCAAGTCCACTCTGCCATATATTACAGTTCAAAGCAGAAAATGTGGGATTTGATACAGCTGTGTGGAGGGAGGGAGGGAGGGAGGGGTGAAGAGGCTTAGGGCCCTTCCACACAGCTAAACAACCCAGAATACCAAGGCAGATAACCATCAATATCTGCTTTGTACTAGGTTATCCGAGCCCACACTGCCATATATTACAGTTCAAAGCAGAAAATGTGGAATTTGATACAGCTGTGTGGAGGGAGGGGAGTGAAGAGGCTTAGGGCCCTTCCACATAGCTAAACAACCCAGAATATCAAGGCAGATAACCCACAATATCTGCTTTGAACTGAGACCTCTTTTACATAGCTGAATAAAATCCCACATTATCTGCTTTGAACTGGGATATATGGTAGTGTGGACTCTGATAACTGAGTTCAAAGCAGATATTGTGGGTTATTCTGCCTTGATGTTCCAGGTTATATGGCTGTGTGGAAGGGCCCAGAGTCACACTGCCAGATAAGCCAGTTCAGTGTGGATTTGATGCAGCTGTATGGAAAGGTACTTAGGGCCCTTCCACACAGCCCTATATCCCAGAATATCAAGGCAGAAAATCCCATATCTGCTTTCAACTGGGTTATCTGAGTCCACACTCAGAAAATGTGGGATTTTCTGCCTTGATATTCTGTGTGGAAGGGCTCCCAAAGAACTGGGGGGGGGGGGGGGGGGCTCCAATTGCAAAGCTCGCCTGGACCCCAATCCCCAGATGCCAGCCTCACCTCGGTGTCGTAGTAGCGCAGGTCCAGAGCGTAAGGGCTGAGCAAGGACTCGTTGAGGATCTGCTCCATGGCCAGCTGCATGGCGGGCAGCACCCCGCGCCCGATCTTGCCCTTCTCCACGGCGTCGCTGAGCGGCATCAAGCCCATGATGGCGATGGGGGTGCTGCTGGAGGAAGAGGAGGGGGGCATCCCGGACAGCGCTCGGGAGCTGCTCCGCGCCCAGGCCGACGACGACGAGGAGGAGGAGGCCAAGGTGAGGAGGAAGAGCAGCAGCAGCAGGGGCCACGCGGGCGGAGGGGCCGGGCTGGGCCGCCGGGGGGAGGCAGAAGAAGGCATCCTTGTGGGGGCAAAGGAGGAGGGGGCCCCAGCGCTAAGCCTCCTGGCAATGGCGCCTGCTCCTTCCTTAGGGCTGGCAATGGAAAGCGAGATGCTGCTCCTGCGGCTGCTCCTCCTGTTTTGCTTCGCTTTGGCGCCTCCTCAGCCCCTCACTCAGCCCCGGCCAGGCTGGGCGAGGGCGCGCTCCGTCTCCTTCCAAGCCAGGTAGGCTGAGGGGAGTCCTAGCCAAGCGAGGAAGGAAGGCAAACGGGAAAGCAAGCGCCTTCTCCTCTTTCCCTCAGTGCCGCATTCCCCCGGAGTCCTCCCTCAGCACCAGCACCACGGCGGCTTCCTGGGCGAGGGGCTCCTCCTAGGCTCCGCTCCTCAATGCTTCTTCCCTTCCTTCCCCAGAGAAGGCTTGTTTGTGTGCTGCTGCTCGGGATTGTCCTTCCCTCCAATGCTGCTGCTGCTGCTACTGCCGCCGAGGAGGCGACACATACACACTCCCTCACCGCCCCCCTCCCTTTCTCGCACAGACGCACGAGACGCACCAAGAGAAGATGCAAGGCTCGGGCACGTCCCATTACCCCCCCCCCCCAAAAAAAACCCAGAGACAGAAAAAGGCGGGAAAATGGGGGCTCGGGGTGATATTGTCTTCCCGCCTCTCACGCCCTCGCTCGCGCGCGCTCTCCCTCACACAGGTGGACGCTAATTGACTCTTGGTAGCTGAAGGGCGTCTCCAGACCCATGCGTTCAGCTCTATGGAAAACGCCCCTCTATCTGATTTCTTTTTCTGATACCACAAGGACTCTCACGTCCTCCCCCAAAGTGGTTTTCCTCCTTCCTTGCTTGACTAGACGAAGCCCAATCAGGGCCAGCTAACACCTCCCAGCAAAGGATTCCCCCAGGCAGCAACCAGCCAGGCTTTGAAGTTGCAAGGCCATTAAATGTTGACCAAGGCGGCCAATTGCAACATTCACATGTGCCTCAAGCAGACAAGAGTTCTTTCTCCCACCCTGGACATTCCACAGATCACGGCGGCCAATTGTAACATTCACACGTGCCTCAAGCAGACAAGAGTTCTTTCTCCCACCCTGGACATTCCACAGATCACGGCGGCCAATTGTAACATTCACACGTGCCTCAAGCAGACAAGAGTTCTTTCTCCCACCCTGGACATTCCACAGATCACGGCGGCCAATTGTAACATTCACACGTGCCTCAAGCAGACAAGAGTTCTTTCTCCCACCCTGGACATTCCACAGATCAAGGTGGCCAATCGCAACATTCACACTTGCCTGGAGCTCTGAGGATTACCTGGGAGGGAATCCCACTGGAGCATTACTTACTTGCTTACTTACTTAGGTGATCCTTCCTTGTCCAAGGATGATTGTCTTCCAGGCATAGTGTTCTGGCGGTGGGTACGTAGGTGACCGTGTACCCCTGTTTTTGACCCACATGTTCTTCCACAGTGAAGGGTTCGCTTGATGCAGAGGCGGTTCAACTACCAGGCCAACTAGGCAGTTGCCTGTGGTGCCATCTTGTTGGGGGCACCATTGAGGCAACTCCTGTCTCCTGCAGCCTGCCTTCGCAAGGTATTGAACTGTTTTTTCTGTTGATTTGTTGTAAAACATGATGTTTTAGTGCTTAATTTGTAAAATCTTAATGTAATTTGATGTTAAATAGACTTTTCCTTAATCCCTCCTTATTATCAAACATTTTCGCTTATCCAACGCTTTTATTTTTCAGTGATTGGTTGGGGGGGGGGGTGCCAAAATTCTGTTCGCCTACACTTGAAAAATACCTAGGGCCAGCTCTGGCTTGATGCACCTTCCTCTTGCACATTTCACCCTCCATTCTTGCCTCTTCAAATTCGAAAGCACTGCTGGTCACAGCTGACCTTCAGCTAGAGTACTCAAGGAACAGGGCTTCCCAGTTCTCAGTGTCTATGCCACAGTTTTTAAGGTTGGCTTTTTTTTCGTGTCAGGAGCAACCAGAGTTGCTTCTGGAGTGAGAGAATTGGCTGTCTGCAAAGACGTTGCCCAGGGGACTCCCAGATGTTTTTACCATCCTTGTGGGAGGCTTCTCTCATGTCCCCGCATGGAGCTGTAGCTGATAGAGGGAGCTCATCCGCACTCTCCCCAGGTGGGATTCGGACCTGGCAGCCTTCAGGTCAGCAACCCAACCTTCAAGTCACAAGGCTTTTATCCCCTAGGCCATCGGAGGCTCCAAGGTTGGCTTTAAGCCCATCTTTAAATCTCTTTTCCTGGAGCATTGCAGGACACCAAAATACTTGGGAGTTACCCTGGATCATGCTCTGACTTACAGAAAGAACTGTTTGACTATCAAGCAAAAAGTGGGCTACTAGTCAAAGGACATTTAGTATAATGCAATTTTTTTTTTACTTTGTGTTCTCAAATACATTACAACTTGCATCCTTGGTTCGCTTCTGACATTTTTTTTCATGTCAGAAGCAACTTGAGTCGCTCTGGAGTGAGAGAATTGGCCGTCTGCAAGGACGTTGCCCAGGGGACGCCTGGATGTTTTGAGGTTTTTACTATCCTTGTGGGAGGCTTCTCTCATGTCCCTGCATGGAGCTAGAGCTGATAGAGGGAGCTCATCCGCACTCTCCCAGGGTGGGATTTGAACCTGGCAGCTTTCAGGTCAGCAACCCAACCGAAGGTTTCTGACATGAAAAATAAATAAATAAATAACTTGCTTCAAACAGACTAGAGTTCTTTCTCCCACCTTGGACATTCCAGATATATAAACGCCACTTGCCTAGTTTCCAACAGACCTCACAACCACTGAGGATGCCTGCCATAGATGTGGGCAAAACATCTGTTCAAGAGGGGATGCTTCTGGAACATGGGCATACAGCCTGGAAAATTCACAGCAACCGAAGCCCATGCTGCCTGTTCCAGGGATGTCCAACTTCCCAAGGCACAAAAGACAATGACTATATGATAACTGTCTAACATGAATGACAAAGAGAAGGGCCACTCAAATAACGCAAGATATAATGGAGGGGATGAAATCAAAATGGATAAATACATTAATTTTAACTGGTTAACCAAATCCCCATGCCAAGTCTATGAGAAGCCAAAATTAGAGTCCCTCCAGAACTGCAAGCACTATCTCAATCAAATTTGGATTATTCACATTATCACCTACCTTTCTACCCATTTACATTGCAATAGAAGCAATAACTGACATAATGGAAGCGTCCATAGTGGAAGCCCTGCCAAAGAAACAATGGAACTGGAGCAAAGAGAAGCTGTGTCATTGGACTTTCTATGAACAAGACTGTTTCTGATGACCAAATGAAAGCTCAATTAGTGCAAAATCCACAGACTCTATTGCCAGGACATGTATTTCCTGTGGATAAAAAGAAGCACCTACGTTTTCAACCCAAATGGTTCAGCATATTTCCCTGATTAGCCTACTCATTTCATGTACAGCAGTGGTTCTCAACCCGTGGGTCCCCAGGTGTTTTGGCCCACAATTCCTAGAAATCCCAGCCAGTTTACCAGCTGTTAGGATTTCTGGGAGTTGAAGGCCAAAACATCTGGGGATGAGATGTTTGAGAACCACTGATTTACAGAGTGGAGGAGTTTGGAGGAGAAGTTGGGGGTAAAGGTGCTCATCAGAAGCTTGGTGCATTAGTTGCTAAACCATTTGTGCATTGGAAAGATGCAATACAAGTCTTCAATAGACACTGAAATACAGAGTCCCATCAGAACAACTTGTGCTTGGCTGAAAACTTCTTCCTAATTCACAGTGGAAAATGTCTTGATGTAATCCATCATCATGAGGACTGAAATAAGAAGAAAGCAGAAGAAAAAAGAAAGAAATGTCTGCCAATTGTCCTCTGTGACCAACAAGACCTGGCTTTAAGAGGAGCAATGATTCAGGACCTGTTACCTATGTAGAACCTTTGCACAATGGTGGTAATTTCAGGGCCTTGTTAAGATCTCATGCTAGATCATCTCAGTCATCTCAGGAAAAAAGTTTTAATACCACCCAATTTTTTTTTTGCTACGGGCCTGACTCTTGGTACCTGAGGGTTGTTTCCAGGCCCATGCTTTCCGTCAATCTCATTTCTTTTTGTGACCCCCACAAGAACTCATGCCCCAAATAGTTTTCTTTCTTCCTTGCTTGACTAGACGAAGCCCATGTTGCCTGTTCCAGAGATGTCCAACTTCCCAAGGCATAAAAGACAATGACTATATAGATAAGTACAATAAAAAATGAATGGCAAAGAGAAGGGCCACTTGTAAATCAAATAACACAAGATATAACAAAGGGGATGAAGGAAATAAAAATGGATAAATACAAAGAATTAGAAAGGACATTGATACTAAAATAGTGTAGAACTCCAGCCCAATTATCATATATGCTAAAAGGAGTAAGCCCAATGTACTGGCAATGCGGAAAGAACAAGGGGTGGTATTCACATACATGGTGGGAATGTCCAAAAGTAACCATATTCTGGAATGATAACAAAATTATTGAAATAATATTTAAAATACCTATACAAGTAAATTTAGACATGATACTAATGGGAACATTAGGAAACAAGAGAATGACTAGAAAAGAACAAGAACTGTTTAAAGTTATGATTTGAGATGGACAAGCAGCAACTCCATGGAGGTGGAAAGATGTAAAAAGTAGACGTTGGAAAACTGAAACAATCTATATATATAAAAGAGTGATGGCATCACGGCAATTCACAAAACAACAAAAGTACACGCCCCCCAACCTCAAAATTTGACAACACAACCCATCATCCACGCCTCAAGGTTGATACAATAAAAAGAAAAGAAAAATAAAGTCCTAATTAGAGGGAGAGCAATAATTTTTTTTATCCAATTGCTGCCAGTTTAGAGGGCTAATCTCTGCCCACTTGGTTGCCTAGCAACCAAGGGACAGCCAGCTTTCAGTTAGGGGACAGGCCGATTTAGGCCTCACTTAGACTTCTTCCACAGATTATCTAATTTTCACTGGATTATATGGCAGTGTAGACTCAAGGCCCTTCCACACAGCTATATAACCCATTTATAATCTTATATTATCTGCTTTGCACTGGATTATCTTGACTCCACACTACCATATAATCCACTACAGTGTGCATTTTATACAGCTGTGAAGAAGAAGCCTCATATAATCCAGTTCTAAGCAGATAATTTAAGATTATCAATATACAGTAGAGTCTCACTTAAACAGGCCGGCAGGATAAGTGAATATGTTGGATAATAAGAAGGGATTCAGGAAAAGCCAATTAAACATCAAATTAGGTAATCGTTATACAAATTAAGCACCAAAACATCATATTATACAACAAATTTGACAGAAAAAGTAGTTCCATGCGCAGTAATGCTATGTAGTATTTACAGTAGAGTCTCACTTATCCAACACTCGCTTATCCAACGTTCTGGATTATCCAACGCATTTTTGTAGTCAATGCTTTCAATATATCATGATATTTTGGTGCTTAAATTCGTAAATACAGTAATTACAACATAACATTACTGCCTATTGGACTACTTTTTCTGCAAGGCCATTACATCCTAATCATTTTTCCTAATTGCAGCATTCATACTTGCCTCCAACAAACAAAAAAAACCAATCAGAAATATTGTATATTCACAACCTTTAGGAAATAATATCCCCAGATGGCGCAGCGTGTTAAAGCGCTGAGCTGCTGAACTTCTGGACCGAAAGGCCACAGGTTTGAATTGGGGGAGCGGAGAGAGCCCCCACTGTTAGCCCCAGCTTCTGCCAACCCAGAAGTTTGAAAACATGCAAATGTGAGTGCATCAATAGGTACTGCTCCGGCGGGAAGGTAACGCCGCTCCATGTAGTCATCCCACATGACCTTGGAGGAGTCTGCGGACAACGCCGGCTCTTCGGCTTAGAAATGGAGATGAGCACCAACCTCCAGAGTCAGACACGACTGGACTTAATGTCTGAGGAAAACCTTTACCCTTGACCTTAACTACCACCAATTCCTCAATACTTTATTTCCCATACCACCATACTTAGCCACAGCAACGCGTGGCCGGGCACAGCTAGTTACATATATGAACAGATACAATTCTAAATTATGACAAGTGTAATGAAGAAGGATACGCAAGAGGATAAAATAGGGGGGGGGACAAATGGACAATATAGAATGGGTAAAAATGGATAAAACCAATACATATATTATCAAGAAAGTAAGAGAATTGTGCACATGGCTAAAGATAACAATATAGTGGAAAATGTGGTTAAGAGGTGGGTGATGGGGGATAACATGGGGTTTTTATTTCATTTGTCTCAGGTTTTATTATTGTCTGCTTAGAAATTTAGTAGTAAATGTTGATTAAATAAAGGGTATGTAAAACTTTAACATATAAACAAAATAAATGCTGGAATGCTGGATACAAAATATCCTAGATGTAATTTTACCAAATGAAAATGTGATGAAAATGTATTAAGAAACAAGGATAATAAAAGAAAAAATATTTTTAAAAATATTTTAATTTTTTTTAAAAAAAAACCACTTACTGTGGTAACAGGCTGGAACAGCTGCTTTTCTTTCCACACATACACACACACTTTTTTTGTAACAAGTAACAAAAACCTAGACTCACAGAACTGGAAGACACTACAAGGACCATGCCCTGCCATGCAAAAAGATACAAAGCACGCCCAACAGATGTCCCTCCAACTTTTCTTTAAAAACCTCCAAAGAAAGCAACTCCACTCTGTGGCAGCCCCTTCCGGTGTTCAACATCTCTTACTGTTGTCGACCGCGTTTTAGGGGATCGGGCCCTTAAGGAGAGACCCGACCCGGTCCAGAGGGAACGGACCTTGGCGAAGCCAAAAGGAGAATATAAGCCGCAATACAACCTGAAGCCTGAAATGAAGAAGGTTCGCCAAAGTTGAAGGAAAATCCGCCAAGGAGCCTTTATTGAGCAATTCAGCTGAAAAGGACGCTAATAGCGATCATTCAATCTACTAGCGTAACATATGTTTCAAATAAAGCCATATTTATACAATGTTTCGGTCTGACAGCCCTTTGAATTTCCCGCCCTGCTCCCCCGCCCATCTGATCGCGGATAGGCTAGAGGGTTGAACGAGGCGGGCTTTCGTTTCCCGCCTTGCTCCGCTGGCCCAATAGGGAGCTGCTTTTTGTCCCCACCCGGGCTAATCAGGAAGGGGAAGGCGGGAGTTATTGGAACAATGAAGTGACAGGACAGGAAATATCAGATTAATCCTGGCCCAGCCGATTTCTAAAGGAATTAATGGCACCCATCAAGGATGTCCGGGGTCCTGTCACGTTCACAGATTTTAGATATGTCTTTGGGGTGTCAGACGGGAAGTAAAGAAGGGTGGTGATGAGCCGTCATTGACGGGCTCCACAGGGGTGCCTTCCTGAGGCGTCCTGGCCTGGGATATGACAATGTTTGCCTTGGGGGCGAGTCACCTTTAGGAATTTGGTGACTCAAGCCCTATATTGTCCATGCGATCGGAATGAGATTGGATTAAACGGTGGCAGATTATCCTTTTGTTTTTTGGGAAGGGAGGTCTGGGTCATAGGGCTAGAGTTCACGTTGGGGTCATAATATTTCCCATTTGATTTCATGATTTGACAATTATATGGGATAGAATGAAAATTAAAATAAAGTTGGAACATAAACCCTGCTGGGAAAAATACATATTTTCCGGGGATCCCAAAGAGTACAAATACATATAGGCAGATAGATAGATTTCAAGGAAATAAAGGAGAATCCATAGAGGGGGGTTACATTGCACAAAGGGGAACCATGGATGATATAAACAATTGAAAACATTTGATAAGAATGAGGTTTACAACATCTGGGGAACCCAATATGGAAAGTCATAGGAGTGGAGTTCAAGCAGCATGATTTCACAATTCATGAAGTTAGCCCAACGATTAGAAATTCATACAACAGTGGGTCATGAGGGTGTCCAGGTACATAGAATATGCACATTCATGGATACATGAGGAAAAAAGAGTTCATCTGTGATGGGAGGAATTCGTAGAGATGGCATGGGGAAGAGGCACATGTGGGTTGCAGTCTTTGGAAGTGTAGGATTTCATAAGTCCAGGGGTAGGTCTGAGGAAGAGTGTTCTTCTCCTTCATAAAATCATGAAAGTATGAATGAAACGTGGAGGGCACCCGTCCGGGCACCCCCTGACAGCTGCAGAGAGGGTGAGGGTACTTGGAGATCCATGTCTCCCCCGCGAGAGAGCGATCCCCCCATCCCCAGTTCACAGAAGGGGGCTAGGGATCTCTTAAAACCATTCCGCGAGTCGCGGGGAGAGGAAAATCCGGGATAAGGCTGGAAGGAAGCGGTCGGTCCCGTTTGACAATCAGCTGTTGAGGTGCCGAAAACTGGACCGATTCCGGTTCCGCTGGTTGTCTTCGAGTCAGGAGCCTTAGAAAGGGTTAGGACTAAAAAAGGAGCGTTCTAGGGGTAATTTTGATAGAGATATGAGCCGATTTGTATCGTCCGCCATATTAATCTATGGCGAAGAAACCTCAGCCGGAGTTAAAGGGACGAGAGAGAGAGAGAAATTGCATGCAAAGGAAGGAGTCAGAGAAAGATACAAAATAACCAGATAGAGAGTGTTATTGTTAAAATAAATGCTACTTTTATTGGGGGATTTTGTTACATAGTTCAGGGAAGGGGAAAGTGAAATAAAAAAAGATCTTTCAATAATAGTCTGCTGCGGTCCCGCTCCGTTCCTTTGGTGAGTAACCTGCGGAACTCCCCGCTGCGTTTTTAAATTAATTTAAAGGCCGGGGTTTCGGTTATCATTACTAACCAGAATTTCTTATTTATTTATTTATTTATTTATATATTACAGTATTTTTACCCCGCCCTTCTCACCCAATAAGGGGACTCAGGGCGGCTTACAAATATGAAACACACATATAAAAATTACAATAACGTTTCAGTTCAATTTAAAATTAAGTTACATTAAAATATTCATAAAATACACATATAAATATACATTTAGGCGCATTTCAAGACCGAACCGGGTCTGTCATTATATCCTGAGACATGTAGTTGCAGTTGATGCTGCTACTATTGTTCAAAGGCCTGGTCCCACAGCCAAGTCTTAACTCTTTTATGGAAGGATAGGAGAGAGGGAGCCTGCCTGATTTCACTTGGGAGGGCATTCCATAGGCGGGGAGCCACCACTGAAAAGGCCCTGTTTCTCGTCCCCACCAGCTGTACCTGTGAGGCTGGTGGGACCGAAAGCAGGGCCTCCCCAGAAGATCTTAAATTACATGGTGGGTTGTAGTGGAAGACACATTCAGACAAGTAAGCTGGCCCGGAACTGTTTAGAGCTTTATAGGCTAAAGCCAGCACTTTGAATTGTGCTCAGTAGCTGATCTGCAGCCAGTGGAGCTGGCGTAACAGAGGAGTAGTACACTCCATGTACGCCGCTCTGGTTATCAACCTGGCTGCCTCCCATTGGACTAATTGGAGCTTCTGAAGGGTCTTCAAAGGCAGCCCCACGTAGAGTGTGTTGCAGTAGTATAATCAGGATGTAACAAGAGCATGAACCACCATGGCCAAGTCCAGATTCCCAAAGTACGGGCACAGCTGGCGCATGAGTTTTAACTGTGTGAAGGCTCCCCTGCTACCACTGAGACCTGGGGCTCCAGGCTCAATGATGAGTCTAGGATCACCCCCAGACTGCGAACCTGCACCTTCAGGGGAAGTGTGACCCCATCCAGCACAGGCTGTAACCCTATACCCTGTTCTGCCTTCCTCTGTCTTGTCTGGATTCAATTTCAATTTGTTGGCCCTCATCCAGTCCGACACAGCTGCCAGGCACTGGTTCAGGACCTGGATAGCCTCCTTAGTGACAGGTCAAAAGGAGTGACAGAGTTGGACATCATCTGCGTAGAGATGATACCGCACTCCGAAACTCCTGATCATCTCTCCCAGTGGCTTCATGTAAATGTTAAACAGCATGGGAGACAATACAGAGCCCTGCGGGACCACACAAGACAATGGTTGTCCCCCAGTGACATCATCTGGGACCGACCCTCCAGGAATGAGTGGAGCCACTGCAAAACAGTTCCTCCAAGCCCTATCCCCGCAAGGTGTCCCAGAAGGATACCATGGTCAATGGTATAGAAAGCCGCTGTGAGGTCCAGCAGAACCAGCAGGGACACACTCCCTCTGTCCAGCTCCCAGCAAAGATCTTCAACTAAGGCAACCAAGGCTGTCTCGGTACCATGCCCCGGGCTAAAGCCAGACTGTGCCAGATCTAGAAAATCAGTGTCCTCCAAGAATCTCTGGAGCTGCGAAGCAACCACATGTTCCATGACCTTGCCTAAATAGGGGAGATTGGAAATGGACTGAAAGTTGACGAATTGAGTGGGGTCTAGTGATGGCTTCTTCAACAGTGGTTTGATCACAGCCAATTTAGGCTCGCTGGAAACTTGCCATCCCAGAGGGAGGCATTCACCACCACCTTCACCCACTCGGCCAAACCCCCTCTGGCTTCCCTCACCAGCCAGGAAGGGCAGGAGTCTAGAATGCATGTGATTGGCCTCGCCTCTCCAAGGATCTTGTCCACATCCTCGAGCTCAACCAATTGAAATGAATCCATCAAAACTGGACAAGCAAGTGCTCGTGTTACATCCTCAGAGACTGCCATTAATATGGCGTCAAAGTCAGAGCGGATCAGAGCACCTTTGTCTGCAAAGAACTGAGCAATGGTTAGCAGCGGGCTGCCAAATTGTCAAGGATCCCACCTTGAGTGGTGGGATTTAACAACTTTTTGACAACATGGAACAGCGCCACCGGACAGTTCATTGTAGACGCAATGTTGGCCGCAAAGTAAGCTTTCCTTACGGCTTTGATTGCCATGGCATACGTCCTAAGATAGGAACATAGCTGTGTTCGGTCTGATTCGCTGTGCTCTGATTGCCACACACACTCTAGTTCCTTCTTCTTTCGCTTCATCACTGCCAGCTCCTCGGTGAACCAAGGAGCTGGTTTAGCTCGGTTACTTGAGAGGGGATGTTCCAGAGCAATCGTGTCTATTGCCTGGGTCATCTCCCCATTCCAGAGAGAGACCAGAGCATTGACAGGATCACCTACCGAGGAGGCGGAAAATTCTCCAAGAGCCATCAGGAATCCTTCTGGTTCCATAAGCCTCCTGGGGCGGACCATTTTAACCTGATCAGGTGATGGTCGGTTTATGGCAACTGAGTGATAGCTCCTCCACACTGCCACCTTCCTCCCATCCTTGACAAAAGACCAAGTCCAGTGTGTGTCCAGCACTGCCAGGTGAGGTCTAACCAAAGCAGAGAAGGACATGAGGCAAACCAAGCCCCAGGTGAGACAACAAGCATTTTGTGTGGCTTGCCTTGAGGCTCATTTGGCCAACAACTCTCCCAGGTCTGTCACCAGAGAAGTGTTTAAAATGAAGATGGATGGCAGGGATTGAGTTTGCTAATGCACCCTTTTATGGAACGAATGTCCCTCCAGTATGTGCCATCGTTGGTGAAGTATGTCTGGCAAGCCTACATAGGAGATGACTGCTTCTTGGCCAAGCACATCTATGCATTATGGTTTGCCAGCCTTTTGGCCTTTGAAGAAAAACCATGTGGCTTCTGATGAGCCATCCAAGAACCAGAGCAGCAAACTCTGAAGCAGAGGAACAAGTCTACATATTCTCCTGCCATTCTCCACACCCATCCTCCTGCCCAGCACTCAAAACTGGCAGAATGATATTGTCACCTAGAACAGAAAAGTCTCACAAACACCACATCACACTCTTCCCCAGAAGGTAGGATACAGCAACATTTAATAAAATAAAGGCATTTGCTTTGCTTTCATAACTCTCTACCCAAAAGTAAGGCTGGACTTGTTGAACACACAACAAGCCAGTAAGCTGGTTTCCACTTAGTGGGTGAAAATTTTATGCAAGTAAATTACAACACGTTTTGTTTTAGATGCATCTTGGCACACATTATTCTCCATCTCCACATAGGAACTGTACATACCTCATGCATTAAAAGGCGAATGAGTCTTGACCCATGAAGACAAATACATTTATCGTAAAATAAACAGTTGCAAATTACATTTTACTGCTCAGAATTATATCACAATATCCTTTATAAATTAGATTCATGAGTTGAGGAGACTAATATTTCAAAGGAGTGTATCAATTGGTCTTGTCATTTAACATCTTTTGAGCTTTGAGAAGCCTCTTGCTCCCACTCTGGATAATGTAGCCTAAGAGAGGCTTTCACCAACAATTGCTCTCAAGCTGTGTTGGACTGCAGTTACTACCATCCCCACTCAACATGACCAGGACAGATACAGTCCTACACATGTAGAGGATACCAGGTTAAGTAAGCTTGCCTGGGCAGATAGCATCATCCCAGCAATAAGGCTCTTCTAATGGATCTTAACTAATGGGCCTCATTTTTTATTTATGGTGGGACTGCTTTGCAAATGTATGTTGACTCATGGTTTTTGCTCCATTTTCAGGCATCTTTAAAAGGATATCATGGATATACAGGGTGTTTGAAAAAGAACTCCCTAGTTTTAATGTGTCATTACTTAAAACTAGGGAGTTCTTTTTCAAACACCCTGTATTCTTGTTTCACCACTATGTCATCATTCCACTGACAGCATTAAAAAGCTCATTAATACACTGGAATGAAAAAGGGTGAAATGCAACATAATACAAAGTTTTCAATAAAATTAGTAAATAAGATTTCAATAAGAATGGTTTAAAAGGGACAATGGGGTATAAAATTAGGGAAAATGAGAAAGGTCAATTTTGAAAGAAGAAGGAAAGGATATCACAGAGTATACATTTGTAGGAATGTGTGGGGCAATGAACACAAGGCTCATGTTTGCAAGAACCAGGAACTGCAAATGTCTAGCCAGAAATTTTACTTTTGATGACAAGTGTCCAGCAGGATAAATCCAACTAATCCTATGTAGAGTGGGATATTTTAATCAATGGGGTTAATATCTTCATAATGTATTTTAGTGGAGCCATATGCAAACTGCTAATGATGTATGCAAGTTCCAAGATTTAATTCAACGTGTATACTATACAAGGAAAATAAAGAGCACATAACAAAATGCAGGCACCTTTTCAGTGTTTGTTTTCATTAATTAATACTTCAAAAGGCAGTGACTGATGGGCCATTCCAAGAGAGCAAAGTACTTAGAAATGGAACAAACATCTTATTAGGAAGAAGGGCAATTCAGTTGAGAGTTAACCAAGAGCTGGATTAAAAGAAGATGAAGGATAACTTTTTAAAGATGATATAGTTTGACTCTCATCTGACAAAAGAGATAAAAGGTGATAAAAGGACAGCAAAATCTACCTTTAGACAGAGCATGATCTACTCCAATGTGGAAGAAAAAATAACTTTGATTTCTCAGTGGCATCATTCAAAAGCCATAGCAGAGAAAAATATAAAACATAAATTTAAGAGCACATGGCACACTGATGAGAAAAGGATGGGAAGCAGCCATTGTTCTATTTCAGTTACCATTAACCTTAAGCTTTAATCAAAGAGACTAATATTTCAAAGGAGTGTATCAATTGGTCTTGTCATTTAACATCTTTGCAGCTTTGAGGAAAACTATTGATATGGTCAAAATATTTCACGAGTTACAAAAGTACAAGTAGGTAGAACCAAATTATACAAAACTGGGCAATTTAATGAAGCCTATCCAAATGTTAACTGAGATCCATAGCATTGAGGGGGGCACCATGGTGCATGTCATCATGTGTGGCTATTTATTGTGGGCTTTTATCTCTTCATACTTCCTGGATGGAAAAAAATGTTTTGTTTCTTCTGAAGGCCTCCAGGAGAGAGAAGTTACCTTTTAAAGGCACTATAGCCCTCCATCTCATCACACTGTTTAAGCTTACAAAATGTAAATGTTTCAAAATTTAAATTGAACCTGGCCACCTCCAGTTTTGCATGTTAACTCTTGCAACTTTGGCAGTCACTGTCAAATTTACCTCAAACATGAGAGAAGCCTCCACGCAGGATCGTGGCACATCCGGGCGTCCACTGGGCAACGTCTTTGTAGATGACAGATTCTCTCACAACCAGAACTGAAGTGCAACTTGCAACATGCAAGCAAACCAACCAACCAACTGACCTTTTCAGGACCAACTATGACAATAATCTCAATCAACATCGAAGGCATGTCAGCTGCCAAAGAATAGCTGCTTTATGAACTGTGCCGAGAAGAAGAAATGTGACGTGTTGTGTGTCCAAGAAACACACAGGGATAAACAACAGAAATGACCAAAAGTCCCAGGAATGATCTTAGTGGCAGAGAGACCACATGCATAGTATGAAAGCGCTGTCTTTGTCAAACCAGGCCTTCAAGTCAGCAGTGTCCATAACACCGAAAGAAACAATATAGAGGTTATAACAGTAGAGCTTAATAACATCACAATTACCTCTGTCTACAAACCCCTAAATGAAGAGTTTTCTTTCTTGTCTCCAGAGAACTTTGATAGTCACCAAAGGACTGTAGTAATTGGTGACTAACAGCCATAGCCACGTATGGGGCTATGCTCAGGAGGATAAAAATGGAGAGGCTGTCCTTTCCTGGGCTGAACTGCATAAACTATCACTGATTCACGATAGTAAGCTCCCACCATCCTACAACAGTGGGAGATGGCACCGAGGATCTAACCCAGACCTCCTATTTGTGGGTGACAGCAATGTGCAGCAATGCTTTAAATCAGTGGGGCCGCCAATACCAAACACATAGCATCGGCCAATAGCATGCCAATTGTTCCCAACCATAAGGCCTCTGAAAGTTCGATTCAAACGAAGATTCAATTTCAGAAAAGCAGATTGGTCCAAATTCTCAGACATGCTAGATGTCAAGATCATATCAGTCACCCCAATCCCTGAGGAATATGAGCGCTTTATCAAAATAGTAAAAACCTGCTCACGGGCCTCTATACCGAGAGGCTGCAGAACACACTACCTTCAGGGCATTATATCTGATACAGCTGCCTTGCTGGAAGACTACTACAGGCTCCACAATGAAGACCCATTTAGTGAGCAAACTCTCCAGACAGCGCAGAGCATTCTGTCCTCCATCTCTGAAGCCAAGAAAGAACAGTGGGTTAAGCTGATAACAGAAGTCGACATGGGCAGGAGCTGTCAGAAGGCATGGAGGCTGTTAAGATGGCTGAGCAATGATTCATCACAAACTAACACCCATGTCAACATAAAGGCAGATCAGATAGCGCATCAACTTCTGAAGAATGGGAAACCCAAACTCTCCACCAAAGTAGGAAGGAAACCAATAGTCAGACAACCAGATAATGAGAACAACCACCTTCAAGAACCTTTTACATCAACTGAATTGAACATGGCCCTCAATAAATGTAAAAATGGCAAAGCCGCTGGCCTGGACGATCTACGGATGGAACAAATTAAGAACTTTGGCCCAAAAGCAAGGTGCTGGCTGCTGAAGATGATGAACATCCTGTCATTCCCAAAATCTGGAGAAAGCAAGAGTCAAAGCCATCTTGAAACCAGGTAAAGACCGTAATGACCCAGAAAGCTATAGACCAATCTCCTTGTGGTGCCATCTTTACAAAGTTCTGGAGAGACTTATTTTGAATAGAATTATGGAAAAAATAGACCCATGTCTGATTCTGGAGCAAGCTGGCTTCAGGAAAGGCAAAAGCTGCACATCACAAGTGTTGAATCTGACTCAGCACATAGAAGGTCGGTTTGAAGGGCAGCAGATTACAGGAGCTGTCTTCATAGACCTGTCAGCAGCTTATGACACAGTAAACCATCGCCTTCTCCTGAGAAAAACCTATAATATTACAAAGGACTACCACCTCATCCGCTTCATAGGAAGTCTGCTACAAAACAGGAGCTTTTTTTGTTGAATTCCAGAGTCAGAGAAGCAGATGGTGAAAACAGAAAACGGCCTCCCTCAGGGGAGCGTGCTTGCTCATTCAATGTTTAACATTTACACAAATGATGAGCCACTGCCAGAAGCGACAGAGAGTTTCATCTATGCTGACGATCGTGCCATCACTGCCCAAGCAAGGAGCTTTGAAATGGTTGAACAGAAGCTCTCCGAAGCTTTAGGTGCTCTTACTGCCTATTACAGGGAAAATCAGCTGATCCCTAATCCATCTAAAACACAGACGTGTGCTTTCCACCTCTAAGCTCTAAGGATTACCTGAGAAGGAATCCCACTGGAGCATTGCAGCACACCAAAATACTTGGGAGTTACCCTGGACCGTGCTCTGACTTACAAGAAGCACTGCTTTACTATCAAGCAAAAAGTGGGTGCTAGAAATAACATCGTACGAAAGCTGACTGGCACAACCTGGGGATCACAACTTGACACAGTGAAAACATCTGCCCTTGTGCTTTGCTACTCTGCTGCTGAATACACATGCCCAGTGTGGAATACATCTCACCACGTTAAAACAGTGGATGTGGCTCTTAATGAGACATACTGCATTATCACAGGATGTCTACATCCTACACCATTGGAGAAATTATACTGCTTAGCCGGCATTGCATCACCTGACATCCACCGGGAAGTAGCAGCCAACAATGAAAGGACCAAGGCATTGACATCTCTGGCCCATCCCCTGTTCGGATACCAGCCAGCACGCCAACACCTTAAATCAAGAAATAGCTTATACTCACACGAACACCTTAGCAAGTGTGATTCCAAAAGTGGCAGGCTAAAACCCAGAACCTTAATTAGTGGCTGACGCCAGATGAGACACTTCCCCCCCTGGGCACACAGAAGACTGGGCAACTTGGAAGGCGCTGAACAGACTGCGCTCTGGCACCACGAGATGCAGAGCCAACCTTAAGTAATGGGGCTGCAACATGCAACTGTGGAGAAGAGCAAACCACAGACCACCTACTGCAATGCATTCTGAGGCCTGCTACATGCAAAATGGAGGACCTTCTAACAGCAACACCAGAGGCACTCCAAGTGGCCAGCTACTGGGCAAAAGATATTTAGTATTAATGCCAAGTTTTTTTCCCTGTTTTTTTCTTTCTTAAAAACAATCTCTATGTTTGCAAATCCATTACAACTTGTACCCTTGGTTTCGCTTCTGACACAAGAAGTAAATAACCTCTTTATTATAATAACCATTTTAGTGCCCAACACTGATGTACAGGAATGGATCTAAGTCAATTATTCCATGAATGGAAAGGCTTCTTTCATTTAAAAAGCTATCAACATTTGATCAAGACTCTCTACTGATATAAGGAGGTGGGAATGTGATATTCATCGACACTCCCTTTTTCCACAGCTCTCTGCTTTCACTTAGTTTCAATACTGAGAACTCTGCTACGTGCTGTTCTTGATCTAATCTGTATAAAATTATATTTGGTATGGCCTGTGGGAAGACCATACATACCATTTTCTCTTACTGTCAAGTCAGTGTTTATATATTCTTTTACACATCTAATTTTGCAAAACTATTTTTTTTACTGATACTTATTTTTAAGATTGAAGTCAAAGCACTTCTGTCTTGCTCTTCAGTAGGAAGCTTTTCAGGCCAGTTTACATAAGATGAAAAGTAAGTAACTAGGTAAATAAACAAGATATTTTGTGTCTATAAACAGACCAATTTAAAAGATATTATGTTAACAAAAAACCCACAGTACATTTTATTGATTAGCCTATTGGCCATATCAAAACATTTGACAAACACATTTAGCACATGCAACATACAACCCACACTACAACTAAAGTTAAAATAAACAAGCTGTTAACAATAAGGGATAAATATATTATGTTAACATTACAGGAACAAGGAATGTAGAGGAAAGCAGGCATACTTGGGCAACATTTAAGCAGGGGGTTACACCAGATGTTGTTATGATGCACACAGATTCAACTTCCAAAGACATTGGTCTTGGTTATTTCTCATAATTAAAGAAAAGATCCCAAAATACTATCAATTTAATAATTAAAACAGCATTAATGGTCATATCCATCAGAATTGTATCAGTCTATTTATTCATTACTTCAAAAAAGTACACACATTATAAACGCATCGAGAGGCTACTCCACATGCGTTGTTCTGAAGATAGTTATTAATGCCAAATCAAATGTGCAAAGATTTCATTTCAGATAACTCTACAGAATGTTAGCTCTCTGACTATACTCTGCTAGAGTATTTTATCAAATTACAGAGAAGGCTGCTCTAGGGAATTGGTTGAAAGCTCATCACATTTGTTTTAAATCAGACAGAGAAAAAGAGGACATGAATTTTGAATCACGGCCTTTCAATCTCTTCCATTTGCAGTCCTCACAGGAAAAAAAAATCTTTGTCACTTCATCATTCACACAATAAATCTGTAAGGCTATAAAATACCATGTGTGATTTAAAGCTATTAAAAGTGTAACATTTTTACAGTATTAATGGGACTGTTAACTAAGATCAGCAAGATCTTTCAGGTAAATATATTGGACTATTTCAGAGGAAGGAACTGGCAGAACCAGTTCTGAATATTCCTTGCTTAAGAAAACTCTTCAAAAATTTCATGGGGAAACCATAAGTCAATAGGTGACTTGACAGCATATACACATACATGCATGGTGCCAATAATTTCAGGCTTTTTCAATTTATTTTTAAGCAGAGTTCTATGAAACATCTGTAACTTCCATTGCTGATAGAAACTGCTTATTGGGGAGGTGATACCTAACGTAAGTAAGTGAGCAAGCACAGGAAGGGGTATAAAATCATATAAAAGGTAAAGGTTTCCCCTTGACCTTAAGTCTAGTAGAGTCTGACTCTGGGGTGTGGTGCTCATCTCTATTTCTAAGCCGAAGAGCAGGTATTCTCTGTAGATGCCTCCTAGGCCATGTGGTTGGCATGACTGCATGGAGCCCCATTAACTTCCTGCCAAAGCATTACCTATTGATCTACTCAGATTTGCATGTTTTCGAACAGCTAGGATAGCAGAAGCTGGGGCTAATAGCGGGAACTCACTCCGCCCCACGGATTTGAACCGCCAACCTTCCAGTCAGCAAGTTTTGCAGCTTAGCACTTTAACCCACTGCACCACCCCTATATAAAATCATATGAATGTGTAAATTCCTTGAGGGAAACAAGTATGAATTACTTCAGGGAGAATTAATAACATGATTAATAAGTGTGTATAAAATCATATACACAGTTATTAATAATGTTATTAATTTTTCCCTGAAGTAATTCATACTTGTTTCCCTCAAGGAAACTACATATTCACCACTTGGTGGATGCAAGCATAAACTGTGATGTACTCTTGAATTGGCCTTCCAAAGTACAAAATTACCTTTTTTTCATGTCAGGAGCGACTTGAGAAACTGCAAGTCGCTTCTAGTATGAGAGAATTGTCCATCTGCAAGGACGTTGCCCAGGGGACGCCCAAATGTTTTGATGTTTTTACCATCCTTGTGAGAAGCTTCCCTCATGTCCCCACATGGAGCTGGAGCTGATAGCGGGAGCTGATCCGTCCTCTCCTCGGATTCGAACCAGCAACCTTCAGGTCTGCAACCCATCTTCAAGTCATCAGTCCTGCCGGCACAAGGGTTTAACCCACTGCGCCACCGGGGGATCCATTACAACCTTGAATCCAGAAAATGCTGGTCATATATTTGTATTTTACAATGCTTTTCAATTGAGCTCATTCATATAGGCAGCTATCAAATATTTAAGTATAATGCAATTGACACATGTAAGGGAGAGTTGAGAGTGCTGATAAATGTAGTCACCATTTTTTATACAAACATTCAGTCCTCAGCTCATTCACTCGCCACTGACCTTGGTGTCAATCCGTTCTTCCTTTTTTCTGCATCTTTACAACAAAATCTAGCCATGTTAAATGCAAACGGTCTGACCTGTACATTCACTCTCACCCTAGCCTGCACACATCTCTTCCTAGAATAATTTTCTATTTATAAAATATTGGTCATGGGTTTTTTTCTCGAAGAACCAAAGAAGTGCTGAAGCGAATGTGCATTCAAGCTGTACTTTCAAAGTATGCTCCAATGGGAATATTTTCAATAAAGCAAGTCAATAAAAAATTTAAAATAACAAGTGCACTCTATGACACAATGCTACAGTGTAAGGTACTTCAGTCAGCCCATTATGCCATCCTCTACAATATTCAATTTCATTTCCCCTCCCCATCACCAACAATAACTGCAACAGCCAAAACTACTGAACACACTATCATATTTGGGCTGCTTTGGCAATTTATCACAATCCTCCCCCCTCCCCGCAGCAAGTAAAATGATACGTCTCTTTATGAAGTGAAATTTAAACTATTTAAGTATAGGTTTTGAGTTCACTATCAGAAGGTGAGGAGGAGGAGAAAGAAGAGGAAAAGGAAGAGGGATGCAGAAGCGTAGGGAGAGACGGTGAATCAGTTTTTAATTAACTAGCCAGTATATATGTCAGTCTATATCCCATACTAAAAAAGGGAAATGCTAAAGAATGCCAAAACTTTTGTACAGTGGCACTTATTTCACATGCCAGTAAGGTAATGCTCAAATCTTGCAAAAGTTGCCAGATGTACAAGCTGGGTTTAGAAAAGGCAGAGGAACGAAAGACCAAATTGCCAATATCTGCTGGATAATGGAGGAAGCCTCCGGTGGCTCAGTGTGTTAAAGTGCTGAGCTGCTGAACTTGCAGACCGAAAGGTCCCAGGTTCAAACCCAGGGAGCAGAGTGAGTGCCTGCTGTTAGCTTCAGCTTCTGCCAACCTAGCAGTTCGAAAACATGCCAATGTGAGTAGATCAATAGGTACTGCTCCGGCGGGAAGGTAACAGCGCTCCATGCAGTCATGCCGGCCACATGAGCTTGGAGGTGTCTACGGACAACGCCGGCTCTTCGGCTTAGAAATGGAGATGAGCACCAACCCCCAGAGTCGGACATGACTGGACTTAACGTCAGGGGAAACCTTTACCTTTACCTTTAATGAAGGAAGATATGGAGTTTCAGAAAAACATCTATTTATGTTTTATTGACTATTCTAAAGCATTTAACTGTGTTGATCATAATAAACTGTGGCAAGTTCTTGGTGGTATGGGGATACCAAGTCACTGTGTCTGTCTCCTGAGGAATCTGTATAATGACCAAGTAGCAACAGTAAGAACAGACCATGGAACAACAGACTAGTTCAAGATTGGAAAAGGAATATGGCAGGGCTGTATACTATCACCCTACTTATTCAATTTGTATGCAGAACACATCATGCTTGACGAATCCAAGGCTGGAGTTAAAATTGCTGGAAGAAACATTAACAACCTTAGATATGCAGATGATACCACTCTGATGGCTGAAAGTGAGGAGGAGCTGAGGATCTTTATAACCAAGGTGAAAGAAGAAAGTGCAAAAGCTGGGTTGCAGTTAAACATTAAAAAACCAGGATTATGGCAACCAGACTGACTGATCATTGGCAAATAGAGGGAGAAAACGTAGAGGCAGTGACAGACTTTGTATTTCTAGACATGAAGATTACTGCAGACGCAGAATGCAGCCAGGAAACCAGAAGACGTTTACTTCTTGGGAGGAGAGCAATGACCAATCTCGATAAAATAGTGAAGAGTAGAGACATCGCACTAGCAACAAAGATCCACATAATTAAAGAAATGATATTCCCCATAGTAACCTATGAATGTGAGAGCTGGATCATAAAGAAGGCTGAGCAAAGGAAAATAGACGCTTTTGAACTGTGGTGTTGGAGGAAAATTCTTGAGAGTGCCTTGAACCGCAAGAAGATCAAACCAGTCCATACTCTAGTAAATAATGCTCAACTGCTCACTGGAGGGAAGGATATTAGAGGCAAAGAAGTACTTTGGCTACATAATGAGAAGACAAGAAAGATGGAGGATAATGCTGGGGAAAATGGAAGGAAAAAGGAAGAGGGGCTGACCAAGGGCAAGATGAATAGATGGCATCCTTGAAGTGACTGGCTTGACCTTGAAGGAGCTGGAGGTGGCCATGGCTGACGGAACTCTGGCGTGGACTAGTCCATGAGGTCACGAAAAGTTGGAAGTGACTGAATGAATAAACAACAAATATATGTCAGTGTACAAATACATTTGGTAGAAGGAGCCATGTTCAAGCTATGGAATGAATTTCTGATTTTAATTTAACCACTCCTGTACAATGCAGGACTACTGCTTGTTTGCCTATCTTCTTCCACATCCCCAAGCACTGTAATTTTAGCATGATGTATTTCTAATTGTAAGCTCTTGAGTTTTTTGCTTGTTTTTTATTTAATCTTAAGTGAGCTGATCCATAAGTCTCTCCTTTAAAGAACAAGGCAGAAATACTGTAAATAAAACAAAATAGAGTTCAGATGATGTATTTGTTGCTGTTACTTGATATCAAGTCAGATTGAGTTTGTGGCAACCCTATGAACGAAATATTTTCAAGAGCCCATAATTAATGGCTCTTGCGAACTCAGGGTCATGCCTTTCCTGACTTACTCTGCCCATCTGTTACACATTGTTAAGATATAACACTGACATACATACATACATACATACATACATACATAATCAGTGTTATGTTTTCCTTATTGCACACTCCACTTTCACTACACATAACCTGCTTCTCCCATCAAATGTTTCTTTGCCTTCAACTTCTGCAGATTCTCATTCACCACTGTATGACAATATTTTCAGTGCTGCTTTCACTTATCTTAGTCTACATGTGAAACAAATGCTGCAACCGAAAAACACACTATTCACATAAAATATCACTATGTATAGATTAATCCTTTTTTCTTGTGTCATTTCAATATTTAAAATTATAGTCATTTCACATGCACATTTCAGGCACAGATGTAGTTATTTGGTACCAAACAACTGCTCTCCATCTGATTCTGTCCCACAATTTCTATGGCCTGTTGCTCCCTATTATGAGCACAGGTACTGAGAAGCCTTGGCAAAGCATACTGCTTGGGGAGCAGGTGTCTTGCTACATGCCAGCCTCCTTAGGCTCCCAGTGGATGAATAAATGCACCTGCCTATTACAACCCTACCTTTCATATGAAGCAGGACGTTGTAATTGATATATGATGAATGGTATAGGGAAATGATTTTTTATTGTTCATTTATTTATTTTTGCTTTAGTTCTGTCACCCTTTTAACCTCTCCATAATGGTATATTTCATACAGGATTTATTTTGTATGCTGAGCTGGGGAGAATTCTCATTTGGGCAGGGTCTCTGGAGCTGCATTCTAGCAGTGGCTGGGATTCACTGTAGAGGGAAGGACCAAATGCAAATCTTATCAAATTCTCTTACAGTGATAGCTTTGAAGGATGCAAAACAGTTTCCCCGTCTGCAAGCCAGAGGTCATTCTCCACAGACAGTATTTGTATCATACAAAATCTCTCTGTAAATCAGTGCTCAAGTGCCATCTTTCCACTCTCCAAACTAGTGCTTCCTGTTCCATTTCAAATCTTCAATGGATACAAAATAATGCTCATGCCATTGCAAAACCTTTCTAGACTTCAAACTCTCGGTTATTACTGACAAAGACGAGGACAAAGGAAATGGTGCAGGTTACACAAAGCAGCTTCACTGTCCTCAATAGTGCTATACTCAGGAAGTTGCCATTCTCTGTCCTAATTGCTTTGTATCACAAGACCTCTCAAATTTCTGTCAAAATCCCTTCAGAAAGCTGCTGCAAATATTATATGAGCAATAGCCAATATCTACCTTATAGGACTTTTTTTTTTCTCATTTGGGCTATGGGATCAGTAAGTGTCACTCTTTCAATCTGCAGATGAAGAGCATATTAGAAACTGGGATTCAAATATTAACCGGGGGGGGGGGGGCATAACAGAAGTGTTTACACATGTTCCAGCCATTCTCTGAAATGTTAAAAAGGTAAAGGTTTCCCCTGACGTTAAGTCTAGTCATGTCTGACTCTGGGGGTTGGTGCTCATCTCCATTTCTAAGCCAAAGAGCCGGCGTTGTCCGTAGACACCTCCAAGGTCATGTGGCCGGCATGACTGCATGGAGCGCTGTTACCTTCCTGCCAGAGCGGTACCTATTGATCTACTCACATTGGCATGTTTTCGAACTGCTACGTTGGCAGGAGCTGGAGCTAACAACGGCCGCTCACTCCGCTCCTGGGGTTTGAACCTGGGACCTTTCGGTCTCCAGCTCAGTGCTTTAACGCACTTCGCCACCAGAGCTCCTTGTCTGAAATGTTATTTATTCTATTATGTGGTAAAACTTCACATTTGGGCCCAGCTGTCAATTTTAATCTTACACACGTGACACTATAAAATAGGAATGGGATGAGGAGGGGTGGAAAGACTTTGGGAAAGGAAAAGAGCAATATGTCCCTTCCTCTTTTATCCTCCTTTGCTATCTCCCCAAATAGCTATGGGATAGTAGATTCTGGCATCATAATCTACATGTGTGCGTGTCTCTGGTCTCAAATCACTTGCCATGTCAACCATAACCCTAATGTCAGGACTGCTATATATGGTACTCGGAGGAATTAGGTGGTTCTTGGAGAGTAGGAAGTTAAGGATACTTCCTTTCTTTTCTTCATTTCTGAGACTTCTCTGGAAGAGGTACATTTTAATCTCATCACACACATCTCTAGTACTGGGACACTCACTAAATTCTGACATGCTTTGTTTTTTAAAAGCATGCCATCTCTGAAGCTGGAGATGAGTAGGAAAGCAAATACTGCTGTGGGGTTTTCCCTCCCATGGTTCTCCTGGTGGAATATTCTGATTAGCTTCAGTAGCATACTTTCTCTATGGAGAATGAAGACCATTTGCCTGGAGCAGCTGAGGGAAATATAGCTCATAACCAAACACTGTAATCTTCCTCTGTATCTGGCTCTTAAAATGCAGTTACATTCAAGGGGGAGCTGCTTTTCTGGGACCTGCTCCCATGTGGTAGAGTACTCTTTGTGAAACCTGTAACCACACAACTCTTTTCCAAATTCCCTGTGCTTGTATGATGTGTCTGTGTTTGAAACCAGCCAACCTAATATAGTCTGTGATATTTCAACTTAATCCAATATTTATTAAACGGTTGTCCATATAGCTGTCTTCTTAGTCACATAAGCATTTGTAGAGAATTTGTTTTTAGTTTCTTTTTTGAACCTCATCACATCACTTAATCCCTGTTTCCATATTCTTTTACTAGATGTAGCCTGAGAACTAAGTAGGCCAATTCCTTGTTCTGCCTTCCATTTTCAGCAGATACTCTCAACATTCTCTAGGTTTTAGAACCCCAATAGGTCCTTTTCAGGTCCTTTTTTCTGTTTCAGTTAATAGCCACACCATTTTTCAGGGCTCTACATTCCTGTTCTCTGCCCTCCCAGTTATCCCTTCCTACCCCATTTTAAAACACAGTAGAGTCTCACTTATCCAAGCCTCGCTTATCCAAGCCTCTGGATAATCCAAGCCATTTTTGTAGTCAATGTTTTCAATATATCGTGATATTTTGGTGCTAAATTTGTAAATACAGTAATTACAACATAACATTACTGTGTATTGAACTACTTTTTCTGTCAAATTTGTTGTATAACATGAAGTTTTGGTGCTTAATTTGTAAAATCATAACCTAATTTGATGTTTAATAAGCTTTTCCTTAATCCCTCCTTATTATCCAAGATATTCACTTATCCAAGCTTCTGCCGGCCCGTTTAGCTTGGATAAGTGAGACTCTACTGTAGTTCATGAGCATGACTGAGCATACTCCTTTGGTTAAGAATGGGTTGGCTGTACTTGGATCCTCCACTTTTTTATACTGTTGTGCTTCTGCACATGGCGGCAGTGTAAACAGTGCTGTTTTAGATTCATATCTGTTGAATGAGATGACTGTATGGAATTATGATTTTAATCAAGACATACAAACAAATCAATATGGTACATGTGGAACAATCACACATTTCACAACATAATTTGTTCTAATTTTATATATTTATTTCAGTGTTTCCTAGAAAGGCACCAAAGCAAAATGTTTCAGTTAAAAAAAATAAATATCTGAGTTATTGTCAAATGTTAGTGCAACTGCTTTCATTCCATTTTGATTTCCAATAGGATTATAAAAATATTTGGTCTTTGGGGAAAAACAAGGAAAATGTATATAGTATCAAAATCATGTGCAGATGTTCAAGCACTTCAACTAAAACAATTGCTAATACAAATTGGGGGGGGGGGGGCAGGAATTATACTTCTTTTGGATATAAGAGATTTTCTTGCTTCCAAAGATGATCTCAATCAACCACGAAAAAGAATTTCTATATCAACGTTTTTCTTTGAAAAACCATTTCTGGTATTCTGAATTGGAACATGGTCGCAATACTGGTGCTGGATTGCCATTGTAGGCATTGGATTCAGCTTGTAGGCACTTTAGGGTCTGCATGTGCACTAATGTCCCATCCTGGAGATGATAAAAAGTAGTTTAGTATTTATGACAGAGTAACCATATTTAACAGTTAAATTTTAAAAATCAATTAAAAGCCAAGAGGCCCCTTAGAAAACTCCACTATAAGAACAGGAAGAACATTTATATCTATCCAGTGCAGGACCAAGTGGAGCTTAACTAATCAGATGGTGTTTGCCATAATCTACATTGGCAGCTATCAGGAAATCTGCTCAACTCCTTGCTGCATGCATGTACCTCAATCCTTTTATGGATGCATTTTGGAGAACAAAGGGACAATATCTCTCACATTCTATGAAAATTGATACTCTACTGAAACACCTTTGCATCAATTTCAATTAAGGGGTGGGGAAAAACTCATAGGGAGGGGTTCAAGGCACCAAACAATCTATTCAGAGAAGTAATGCACTGAAGTGGAATTATTACTCTGACATTAGAGAAAACAGTACAGTTTGAAGTCCCCTGGGGACAACCTATTCCATTCACATTGCAGCTCATTCTTTTTGTTTGTAATGTACAGTTAACATCCTATTGTTAACATCCTTACCTCTCTAAGCATAAATTTTTGGTTTTCAGGAATTTTCTGAATATCATCTTGGCATAGATACATTTTCAAATAATCAGTTCCTGGATCAACTGCTGCACAGGCTTCAGGGTGTCGTGTATTATAACGTATTTCATGGTAGGAGGTGTATTCAAAAAACTGGAAACCACCAAAAGGGGAGGAAAGAACAATTCTGAGACCAAAAAGCATTATAGACACTAAGAAATATTATAAATCATGCAGGGTAGGTCTTAAGCAAGTTTGTAGTTCTCCAGGGTAGTAATTACATCAAAAAATAATCAGCAGAAGCAACTGTGAAGAAAATCTCTACAAGGACTGATCATTCCACCAACATTTACAAGATTTCAACCCTGTTCTGGCTTGTTTGGGATAAATCTATCTATCTGTCTGTCTGTCTGTCTATTTATATGATGCATTGTACATAGTAAACAAATGTGAAAAACAGAAATATAAAACTGCTTTTTAATAAAAGGAATAAAACAAAAGTAAGTGAATAGTATGGAAACTTACCAAATGGTCAGAAAGAACAAGTGGTTTAAAGAGTGATTCTATTCATATGTAAACTCAACAGTTGTCACCTAATCTCAGGTACAGGAGTAGAGCCATATATATTTAAAACATTTTATAGTTTTGTGACCAAGAGGCTTTCAAAACAATTTTCCTCCTTTCACAGCAGTGAAAATAACTTCTTACCTGATTTTGCCCCATTCCATGACATGGATATAAAATGACCACATGTCCCGTTATGTCATGTTCATTGGGAGGATTGTAGTCAAAGCAAAAATTTGCCATTCCTTTATTCTTTAGCTAAAAGGCAATGAAAGGTCATTACAGTACAAGCGGTTCATGTTAATATGTTAATAGCATAACAATACTAGATCCTGCCCTATATAACAACTTTCACATCCACATTATGAACATTAGATGTGTTTCTCCTAAGAGTCAAATAGCTATATCGAAGCTTTTAAAGCCAAGCTGATTTTTTTTATTACTCAAATCAAGGAAAAGCTTCATGAGAAACACCATTCCTATTAATGTTCCTCCAGCAGCAGCAACAGGATCCCTCTGGGCAGCTAAACCAGGTAATTCCAACTGAATGTCCCCCCATGAGGGTCTGCCTCCAGGGGCAGATTTGGAAGTCTCTAAACAGAAGTGGCGTGGGCAGATCAAAAGAAAACTTGGCAAGATGGCACTACCTGGAGGAATCCTCCACCTTGTGTGACTGCGGAGCAGAACAAATAAGTCTGCATATGTATGCTTGCCCACAATGTCCTGCCTCATGTACGGGGGAGTTGTTTAAAGTTATGGACAATAGGGTCGCTGTTTCTCGCTTTTGGTCTAAAACTATTTAGCTGCTTGTGATTCCTTTATTTTATCACTTTATGAAATGCTTTTGACATGAAATAAATAAAACTGTTTTTTTGACTGGGCAGAATTCTCAAATGTCTGTAACTGGGATTCAATTTTCAAACTATTGAGGAAGTGGTGAAAATGCATTCAGTTGGGTCTATGAACTGCTTTTATAATTTTGCATTATCTATCTTAAGAATTCAACGTGTAGGAAAATGCTGCAACTTTTGACTTTTTTCTAAATAATATATACTTCACGTACGTCATACTTTCTTAGCAAGAGTATATCATAATTATGTGCTGAACACAGCCAAGATGTATGTGCTACTTTGCTGGGAAGAAATATGCATTACAAACATTCTACTTCTCAATAAAAAACAAATGAATAAAAATAATTTCACTATGATCATGCCCTTTTGTTTTGAATGGAAACATCAAGCTGAAGAGCTACATAGAACCAAAAGTAACTTTCCCTTCAAGGAAATTCATAGCAGCATCAGAAGTGTAGAATTTCACAAAGCAAAAATTGGCTAAGAACACATAAAACCAGAGTGAGGGAATGATAAAGTAAGGCAATCATGGTTGGGCTAGATACAGCTAGAAAAAACCAGTTCTGAGAAAACTGCATAGAAATCCTTTAAGCAAGCAGCACCAGGCAGGTCACCAGAACAGTATTTGTTAGCTAATTACTATGTTATACTACTAAATTAGATCTATATAGGAATTGTAGTTCATGTACAGGCATTGCCCACAGACTATGGTCCATGCTCTGTTCCACCTGTGCATACTCCACGTATGTAACCATGCACAACAAATGAGAATTTCCAAGAAAAAATAAGCCTTCTTTTCTGCAGCATTATATTATCACATGTGCCAAAGTTTTGCCACCACTGCATTATAGTTCAAGAACGGAGAACTATGTGGATTGATTGCTATATAATGTAAGCAAGTGTATGTTATAAAAAGGAAGGATGACTTTTTCTCTCCCAGGAAAGAAAAAAAAATTAAGAAAGTAATAACCATGCATCTTTTAACAATATCAGCTTTGAAAGAAATTAGAAACACCCAAATACTCTTGATTGTATCTCTGTAGAAATCCTAACCTATACCTCTGTAGGTTTATAGAAAAGTTTGGAGCATTATTGGAAAAAAAGGAATTTCTTGCATTACTCATTTTCCAGTCTATTAAGAGGATATTACTGTTACCCTTCTTAATTTCACAAGAGTAAAGTGCAATGCTTTCCCCTTCAAATGTTTCTCCATAAAACCCAACAGGAACTGCAGCTAGCCTTCCATTCTGTCTCAAATTGACTTTTTTAAAAAATCTTTTAAACAAAATTCAATCTATGTGGGAGAGAATTTGTTTAAAGAAAGAAAACAAAAGAAATAATTTAGAAAGAGGTTTTACTTAGCTTTAGGACATTGGAAATTCAGTCTATTCATTCTTTGTGGGGGGGAGTTCCCACAGCGCACTATTGCACTGCAAATCTGGACAGCACCATGTGAGTGTAATTTTGTAATGAATAATGGAGGAAATTTCATTCCTCTTGATGGAAAAAAGTAATGTCCCAGGGCCTTGTTGTCCCAGTTCTTAAAGCAAGTATACCTGCCTGTCCTTATTACCACAATAAACGGATGATAGGTCATTTGTTCAGTGGTTCTCAAACTTCAGTCCTTTAGGAGTATCAACTCCCCATTGAACTTGACTAACATTAGGGATTCTGGGACGTGAATCTAAAACATCCAGAGGAATGAAGTCTGAGGATCACTGATACCATAACATATTAACTCCATTGGGGTGAGAAGGTTCTAATCTCTGTTGGAGTCACCTTCTCTGGATGTCTTGAGACTAGATAGCTACCTGCTGGAGATGCTTTAGCTGGAGATTGTGCATTGAGCAGAGGGTTGGAATCGGTAGCCCATGAGGCCTCTTCCAACTCTATGACCTAGCCTTATGACTACCACAATTTCTTGACTGTTCTTTCCCCTTCCAATTTCAACCGTGACAACACCAAAGAAGCCAGTCTTGTCATTTTGCCAACTCATTTTTCCTTTTGTGAATTCTTGCAGCTCCTTTCTATTTCACTGTTGGGATTCACTTCTATGATTTTAGTCCAGAACTGTGTTTCCATGGGAGACCAAACTTCATGATGATAGATGTCCTTATTCCTTTTTGAGTAATATTAACAAAAGACTAGCATAACAACTTCATTCTTTACCTATCTTTACTTCAGATAAACAAAATAATTTGAATGATCTTGACCACGAAATCTGAAAAAAAAAGAGAAATGAGGCTTGGAAATTGCTGAAACTAAATTTTAAAGAAAAATGTTACTTACCATCCCAAAGTAGCCAAGCCTATCCTCTGGCACATGGAGTTCAGGGTAAATATTGTCCAAGTACCATTTAAAGTCCTTGCATTTCAGCTTTTCTCGAAGAAGTCTTCTTTCTGTCACATCTCCATATGGTTCCTAATAATAATAATCCCAGAGTAAAAGTACAATAAAAGAAAAACCACCAGATAAAAAATTAGTAGCACCTTGAAAACTAACTGATCAATTTGATGATGAGTTTTCAGGGATATCAATCCACTTCTTCAGATGCCCTTGTAGTGATATTATTTACTAGTTCATAATATTCTACATAATATGTTCTGATTTTGCTAGTCATAGAATCAAACAAACTGTCAAACCAATGCCTCAGACCATTAGTCCATCCATTTTAGTTGTTGACACTGACTACAGTGTCTCCTAGCCCCTGCTTAGAAATCCAGGGACTAAATATGTGATCTGCTACATGCAGGTCTTCAGAAATATTAGAGGATACGCAAGTCTCAATCCTGGAAAGCTTGTTCAATGATCTCTCTGGCTCCAGGTTTTCAAAGATTTAACTCTCAACCATTTTAGTTTAATGATTAGAAATATGCTACAGTAGAGTCTCACTTATCCAACATAAATGGGCCGGCAGAACGTTGGATAAGCGAATATGTTGGATAATAAGGAGGGATTAAGTAAAAGCCTATTAAACATCAAATTAGGTTATGATTTTACAAATTAAGCATCAAAACATCATGTTATACAACAAATTTGACAGAAAAAGTAGTTCAATATACAGTAATGCTATGTAGTAATTACTGTTTTTACGAATTTAGTACCAAAATATCACGATGTATTGAAAACATTGACTACAAAAATGCGTTGGATAATCCAGAATGTTGGATAAGCGAGTGTTGGATAAGTGAGACTCTACTGTATTTAAATAACTGATATACAGTAAATTAGGAGGCTGGTTTTCTGCACCTCTGAAAACTTGCAACATATATGCAACTGTGCCTGTAAAGTTGTGCCTTGTAACGTTGCCTTGACTTTTCCTTATTTCTGCCTGGATTCAAAATTTAGGCTGTGGGTCCCTCAAAAAAGGCTCTATATTTTATGCTTGTGTGCTCAACAATAAACTTACCATGCGTGCGTGTGGATTTCTGTGGTAATAAAGCTCTTTGTATGAATCCATCCACACTTCTGCAGCACGAACAGAGTTAGCCAAAGCCTTTGCCCGTGAATAGGGAGCTTGCTTAGGGAAAACATGCCCTACATGAGAACAAGGATGAATTTCAAGACTTCCTCCACATTGCCAGATCTAAACAAAAACAAAAAGACAAAATATGTCTATGAGATACATATGTGCTTGTGTGATTAAAAAGCAAACAATTCTCCAAAGTCTGTTCAGGATCCCAGAAGAAAACAGTCAGTCATAATGTATACACAGTATACATCTGCTCTGAACATCACAGTATCCCCAGTATACTTGTTTAGTATTGAAGTACCTTGGTCTTTAGGGATATTAGATAAATGGGAGAATTTATGGATATATAAACTTAAAACCCTAATACAACAGCATGGCCTCAGCTTGGAGGATATTACCACAATCCAATAAAGAATGCTAGAAACACAGTGTTCTACACTTCCACCTTGTATGTAGCTTAGTTTCATTTTTAGCAACTGAAAAAGGCATAAACTGAAAATTGCTTGTAGGGTTTTATTCTGTTCAGTTTGTTAATTGCTTCTTGTTAATCTACCTCATGGATTGGTAAACACTAAGCTATTTCAAGACTTTTTGTCCCTTCAAATGTCTGGAAAGTTGAGTAGACACCTGCAATCCAAACCTGCTTAACAAAAAGTTTTTAATGTGCTTGTTACCACTTTTGACTAACAACAGCTTTGTGTTAATATGTACAGACTTTTCCATTTCATTCATGTTTCAAAATGCATTTTATATGCATGCACATACATACTTTACCAAATAAGTTTGGTGATGTAAAAACCAACACTAATTTTGATCTCTTAAGCCAAGCATGGGAATCAGTTCAGAGTGTGTTGGACAGAAAATCCCAGTAGACCCTGCCAGTATGGCCAGTGGTGATCGTTTGTAGGAGCTGCTATCCAACAATATTCAGTGCTAAATGATTCCAATTCCTGAGCCTTTTTTACACATTCAAATACAAGTACCTCATGTCAACAACTTTGCATGATTCTTTTTGGTAACATACCATACCAGTATTACCTTAATTTCCTGAGGCATTTTGAACCTGTCAACTTTTACAGAAGAACTAGAGATTAATAGTGCAGGCACTCCTTTCTGTAAGTTTCTACAGGTCTCTAAGTAGGCATTAACTGGCCCTAACTTTTAAAAAGATAGGACAAGGACACATGGGCAAAGCCATTTATTGCCTTTACAAAAATGCAATTAGTAAGTTCAGAGGCATGTATTTTATATACAAGTCAGCAGGTGGCTGTGGAGGACACTTCAGATAAGAGGAAAGAAGAAGCAGCCGGGGCATTTCACATCATTAAATAATTATTGGCTCATTTGTGCTTTAGATCCATTCAATTAGATACTATATAAAGATCAAAGAGTATGAAATTAAAGTTTGTGATATTAGATTGAAGAATTACAGTATGCACCAGTTTTCTTTGAAATTGCTAGAGATTTAGATTCAGCTTCTGAAAGCACTCCAGACTGCTAGATCCATAAAACCAAAGCTCATGTCTAAATGTGAAGGCTCAAACTGTGTAAGAGGGCAGGGCTTCACATGAGATATCCCTGGATGTGTAGGCTCCCGAAAACACTTTTCCCTGTAGAACAGGAAGGTCAGCAAAGAGTTTCTACTTGCATTCAGGTGTACTGAGATTCTAAGTAATTGGAAACTCAGCCTTATCATGGTTCCTGTTGCACAGAGGCTTTAATTGTATTCAGGTGAATGCAAATACAAACACTTTCCAGACCCATGCCACAGACATAAAGTATGGCTTGCATGTGTATTTCAGTCTCATATGTATCTTTAATTCAGCCACATACAGGTGAATACCTGCATAGGCATTTCTGTAGTCTCAGTAGAGCTGCTATATTTTGGTGTTATATTTTGCCATGGCTGTCAACTGGTGGGAAGAAGAAAAACTGCTGCAGGGCACTGTCTGTTCATAATAATTTTCAACACTACTACAATTATTTTTATTTGTTTGTGTTTACCTCCATAATACTGTTGCAGTTTTCATGTCTTTTATATTTCGTATATGATTAATATAAATATAGCAGAATGTTTGTAAACACATAAACCTTCCTCTGCAAATAGTGAAATCCTTTCTTCTGGACCATGATAGATGCTGTTTTCAAAAGTGATTAACAGCAAGTGTTATCATTCAGAACAAAGGATTTAACTCTTATGACTCAAATGCACTTATGGTTGGATGTTGCATTATCCAGAAAACTCAAGGACCCTCATCCAAAAATGCCTGACACACATACATCATATTTTTATTTAATGAAAGCAATACATTCCCTTTAATGATGTTTCGTGCACACTATTTTTCCTATAAAGTAAACGGTAGTAAATATTTTTATTTGATTATAATTTGGAAGCACTGTTAGAGGAGGAGGAGGACAAAACTGCTTAAAACTGCTTTACTGACCATTTTAGCCCTACAGAAGACTTGATGTGAATTAATGCCCTGATCTATTACAATATAGTGTTATAACTATTCCTGCACAGCTGGAGATTGGACTGGAAAGCCCTTATGGTATCGTCCAACTCTATAATTCTATGAACTTCTTAGTTGCAGACAGCTAAGCCAGATGCAGTGCTTGAAACACATTATAGATTCATAATCAAAATGGCATTGTACATATTGCTTGCAAAATTTCTTGTCCTCAGTGAGTGGAGGGTCTTAAAACAGAAACACTCTATTAGAAGGTAAGACTATCACCGAGGCAAAAAAGTCGTATTATGCTTCCTTGATAGCGTCTGCGAGCTCACACCCAGCACAATTATTTAAGATCATTAGATCCCTGACAAAGGTCCCTTCTGTTCCAAACAATAATGACCTGGCTCCTTCTGCTGAGGTTTTCCAGAGCTATTTTGCAGACAAGATCTCGCTTCTTCGCCGGGAACTCCCTGCCACGATGGATACAGTAACTGAACTTGAGACTCCGTGGCCACTCTCTGGGCCCATCCTGGACCGGTTTACCCCGCTGGATGCAGAGGCTGTTGACAGGATCATGACTGCAGCTAGGCCGACCACCTGCTCCCTCGATCTGTGTCCCTCCTGGCTAGTAAAATCCTGCCTAGATGGATTACGTGAACCTCTGTTGAATATAATAAATAGCTCCCTTGAGCAAGGAGTTTTTCCAGAGTGTTTAAAAGAGGCATCAGTATCTCCACTGCTGAAGAAACCAGACTTAGATCGTTCGGTTCCCGCTAGCTACCGCCCAGTCTCGAACCTTCCGTTTCTGGGCAAGCTGGTTGAGAGGGCAGCAGTGGAACAGTTGCAGCAGTTCCTCAATGACACAGCCGGACTTGATCCCTTCCAGTCCGGCTTCCGTAGGAGGCACAGGACGGAGACTGTGCTGGTCGCCATCACAGACCAACTTCGCTGCCAGAGGGATCAAGGCGGATCAGCGCTGCTCGTGTTATTGGATCTCACAACAGCATTTGATACGGTTGACCACAATCTATTGACCCACCACCTAGCCATGACGGGGGTTAGGGGGATACCCCTGAAATGGGTGTCCTCCTTCCTCCAAAATCGGGGACAACGGGTGGTGATGGGAGGGTTTCTGCGTGGTCTCCGCTAACTTGTGGGGTCCCACAGGGAGCTATTCTCTCTCCTCTATTATTTATCATCTATATGCGACCGCTTGCCCGACTGTTGCGGAGCTTTGGGCTCGAGTGCCACCAGTACGCTGATGACACTCAGCTCATTCTGAGGATGGAGGGCCAGCTGGACTCCGTACCCGATAGTTTCCATCAGTGCCTTGAAGCCGTTACTGGATGGTTGCGTGCCAGCAGGTTGAGGGTGAATCCAGCGAAGACGGAGATCCTTTGGCTGGGCCGTCCGGGTGGGAGGGAGATCCAGCTGCCTACCCTGGATGGTGAGACATTACGTCTGTCATCTTCGGTAAAAAGTCTTGGTGTCTTATTGGACCCTCTGTTCACAATGGAGGCCCAGGTCTCTGCTGTGAGCAGATCTGCGTTTTTCCATCTACGTCAGGCTAGGCGACTGGCTCCCTACCTATCTAGGAACTACCTGGCAACGGTGATCCAGGCGACGGTCATCTTGAGGCTCGACTACTGTAACGCCCTCTACATTGGCCTTCCTCTGTCAGTGATCCAGAAACTGAAGCTGGTGCAAAACGCGGCGGCTCGTCTTCTCGCCGGGGTGCCGGCGAGATGGCATATCACCCCAATTCTTCAACAGCTGCACTGGCTACCGATTGAGTACCGGATTACTTTCAAGATACTGGTACTAACTTTCAAGGCCTTACATGGTCTGGGGCCAGCGTACCTCAGGGCCCGCTTATCACCCTACCAACCCCAGAGATTACTTCGGTCCGAAGACCAAAATTTGCTTGAAGTCCCTAACATACGGACTTATCATTTGTCTTCCACTAGGCAGAGAGCCTTCTCGATTGTAGCCCCTCAATTATGGAATGCCTTGCCAGTGGAAACTCGAACCACCCGAGACTTACTTGCCTTTCGGAAAGCCTGCAAAACCTTGCTCTTCCGACAAGCGTTCAATGGGTGAAAGACTCGGGGCTATGTCTGTTTTTATTGTTGCTTTTATTGTTGCTTTTATTGTTGCTTTTATTGTTGCTTTTATTGTTTTTATTGTTATTTTAAAGCCAAGTGTATTGTTTTAATCTATTTTTGTAAAACGCTCCGAGCCAAACCGGGAGTAGCGGTATATAAGTTTAATAATAATAATAATAATAATAATAATAATAATAATAATAAAAAGGTAGTCAAACACAGAGAGATCTTTTCCATTTTGGAACATTTTAGGAAAATGTTTCTGAAAAAATAGTGAGGATAGGGTTTTTTTGTGTGTGTGTAATACACAATTTTTTGTACAAAAAAGAATTTTGTACGATTAGCATTTATTTTATGTGCAGAATTTTTGGATTTTGCCTAAACCACCTTTTTGTGCAATTTTATGCCCCAATACATCAAATGTATGCAAAATTATAAAATTTTCACCTAGGAACATTTTTATTAGTATCTATAATTTAAAAAACTATATATAATATCTACTATAAGATTTTCACATTTTCTCATGCAGGAAGCATACAGAACAAATAGTGCATAAGGTATATTATTTCTAAGGAAAACATCTAATAATATTACTTACCCTAAATGAAAATTCAAGGTTTTCTCCTCCCCAGACTTCCATCCCTGTGTCATAAGAGCCAAGATAACTAAAGTAATTCTTGTTGACTGCAAAGAGTCCACCAGCCATAGTTGGAGACCTATTGGGGGAAACTACAGCTTTAAATAATATGCCATTCCCAATTGCCAATTAACCATTAACCTGTGACTCTACATCACAATGTCTTAATATTAAGGGCACATCTCTCCCTTTAAAAAAAAACCCCAAATCTCTCATAGCCCAGAATGAAACAATGTAGTAATTATTCATAAATGACCAGAAAACAGAGAGCGGTGGTATTACTTCCTGCCTCCATATATGTGATATTTTGGCTATGGTATTATTAGTAAATTAATCCACATTATTTGATACTTTGAAGGGGGTTCTGAGGTATGATACAGAGGTGAAATACAAGAAGTTTTATTTTGGACAAGCACACACACACACACACACACTGAATACTCTTAAATGCTAATTCCCCTTCAGACAAACGGGGGGGGGGGGGACAGCCACAACGGTCAGTGGTAAAAGACTATGCAGTAATTCCAGACCAAAATAACTTGGACCTCAATTTTCAAAACTCTGAAACCAAAAAAGCATTTGCTGCCAAATGTAATGCGCAACATTAAAAAAAATACAATCTTTGACATTTGTTCAAAAAAGGTGTGTATTACAGTGGCTACCTGCTTAGAATTCCATCTATAAAAACCTAAGCTTCCAGCAACGGAAAATAAAACTTTGGGGTGCATCTATGCTGTAGAATGACTCCACTTTAACTGCCATGCTCAATGCTATGGTGTCATGAGGGCTGTAATTTGGCAGAGAAGGTCTTGAGCCTTCTCTACCAAAGAATGCTGATGCCTCACCAAATCACAAATCTCGGGATTGCATAGCATTGAGCCATGATAGCCCTTTTGCTTTGGTTCAGCACTAAGAGTACAAGACACTAATCTAATCCGCACCTTAATTTTGGTGAGGTAAAAAAAAGGTGAGCATTAGATCTGAGTAAACATGATTGTTAATGTTTAGTTTTACTGTAGAACAAAATACACTGAGCTTAGAGAGCAACCTTATCATTCTTATAGTGGAATTAAAAACCACATCACCAGCAAGAACAAACATCTTTTTTCACCAAAAAAATTTGGTCATAAAATGTTGGATTAAGTTGCTCAGATATAAATTAAAAATTTGTATTGGGATAGGATCGGTCAATGAGCCACAAATGCCAAGTGTTACTTTAGCAGTTGAATTGGAATAGAATTCACTGATTAAATAGAATATCTATATGTGGCCAGTTTATGCCACAACAGGTTTACATCAGTTGAATCAAAAGCTGCTCTTAAGTTAATAAAGGAAACATGTATTTGGTAGGATCAGCATTTTTGTTGGGCTAAAAAAAAGAGGCAGACTACTAGGCAATAGTATTCTTCCCTTCCCTAAAATCAGCCTGTTCAAGGTAAATGACATGGTTAAGTAGAGTCACAGCCATTCGATTTATCTAACAGATAACATAACTTAGAGGTAATGTCTAGAAGGCTAATAGGCTGATAACTATTGGGATCTAACATATCACCTATTTGTGAATAGGAACAATTATACTCTACTTCCAGTCCAATTGAATTATACCTGTGTTGTTAATCCGAGTAAACACTTTGGCTAATATCAGGCCCACCATTTAGTTCAAGTATTTGAACATTGATGACGGTATCACATTTTCTCCTGGGGCCTTGCTCAGAACACTATAGCTGTTCAACTTCTTTATCTCAAATGAGCCAATGAGGCAAAGAGGTAATTTCAGAACCAATGGAAGGAATCATCCTGTAAAAGTAAAGGTTTTGCCCCTGACATTAAGTCTAGTCCTGTCTGACTCTGGGGGTTGATGCTCATCTCTATTTCTAAGCCAAAGAGCTGGAGTTGTCTGTAGACACTTCCAAGGTCATGTGTCCAGCATGACTGCATGGAGCGCCGTTATCTTCCCATCAGAGCAGTACCTATTGATCTACTCACATTTGCATGTTTTCGAATTGCTAGGTTGACAGAAGCTGGAGCTAACAGTGGGAGCTCATCCTGCTCCCCAAATTGAATCGCTGACCTTTAGGTCAGCAAGTTTAGCAGCTCAGCGGTTTAGCCCACTGCGCCACTGGGGGCACCAATCATCCTTTACAGCCTGCTAAAATGAGATACAACTTGCCCAATGATTACAGGTCTGACTGTGAGACTATCACTAGAAAAGCTATCCCCAAACTACTTCTCATTCTTTTCCAACACAGCTAGGGCTAATCGTTAACGTTATGTTCTAGCATATGTGTTTTTCCCACCTGTTTTAGAAGTTTAGCTTCTAACCTCATAGAAGCTAAACTGTCAGAAGTAGCAGTTACTTCTATGTACAGTAGAGTCTCACTTATCCAAGCTAAACGGGCCAGCAGAAGCTTGGATAAGCGAATATGTTGGATAATAAGGAGGGATTAAGGAAAAGCCTATTAAACATCAAATTAGGTTATGATTTTACAAATTTTACAAAGCAGTTCAATATGCAGTAATGTTATGTTGTAATTACTGTATTCACGAATTTAGCACCAAAATATCACAATATATTGAAAAATGGCTTGGATAATCCAGAAACTTGGATAAGCGAGGCTTGGATAAGTGAGACTCTACTGTACCTGTCGAGAGTAATCCCTTAATGCTTTTCAGGCATTTTTGAATTCAGTATGAAACAATTTATTAGTTACTACTCTTGTGGGATTAAACTGTTTATTGCATACTCGTTTTGGTCTATCGTTTTGAATAATGGTTTTGAATAATGGTTTGATAAGCATTATGTAATATACAAATTAAAATCTAAACTGTCTTGGCAAAAGGTTTTTAAAGTAGTACTCTCAAAATGTGAAGGATGGAGATGATCGGATTAATTGACTACTGTATTCTTTGTTCATGAATTCCATCTAGATTTTGTGAAAGACATGGGGGTCAAAATTAAATAACTGCAACAGAGAAAAATAATCACTTTCAACCCTGTTGTTAAAATCAAATCAATGTATGTCATGGAATGGAATGGAATGGCATATCATCTATTGTGCTAGCTCTCCTGCTGGTGACTAACTTTAGGCACCCAACATTGTGTCATGATGTATTCTGTTAGGTAAAGGTTTTCCCCTGACATTTAATCTAGTCGTGTCCAACTCTGGGGGTTGGTGCTCATCTCCATTTCTAAGTCGAAGAGCCAGTGTTATCCATAGATGCCTCCAAGGTTATGTGGCTGGCATGATAGCATGAAGTGCCGTTATCTTCCTGCCGGAGCAGTATCAATCTACTCACATTTGCATGTTTTCGAACCTCTAGGTTGGCAGAAGATGGAGCTAACAGCAGGAGCTCACCCCACTCCCTGGATTCAAACTGCCTACCTTTCAGTCAGCAAGTTCAGCAGCTCAGCAGTTTAATCAATTGCGCCACTGCGGGCATTCTGCAGACTGCTGCCAGAAAATCAGAAGACGTCTACTTCTTGGGAGGAGAGCAATGGTCAAACTCAATAAAATAGTGAAAAGCAGAGACATCACACTGGCAATGAAGGTCTGCATAGTTAAAGCAATGGTATTCCCCATAGTAACCTATGGATGCAAAAGCTGAACCATAAGGAAGGCTGAGCGAAGGAAGATGGATGCTTTTGAACTTTGGTGCTGGAAGAAAATCCTGAGTGTTCCTTGGACCACAAGAAGATCCAACCAGTCCATACTCCAGGAAATAATGCCCGGCTGCTCACTGGAGGGAAGGATATTAGAGGCAAAGATGAAGTATTGTGGCCACATCATGAGAACACAGGAAAGCTTGGAAAAGATCATGATGCTGGGGAAAATGGAAGGAAAAAGGAAGAGAGGCTGACTAAGGGCAAGATGGATGGATGGTATCCTTGAAGGAGCTGGGGGTGGCGACGACCGACAGGGAGCTCTGGCGTGGACTGGTCCATGAGGTCATGGAGTCGGAAACGACTCTTCGTGAAGATGAAGGCGGAAAAAATGACATTTATACAAATAAGAAAACCAAGACGCATATCCATATTGAAAAGAATCTATACACATTGATGAAAAAACTAGCCAGTGATTGAATACTGACTTACAAATCAATTGTGATAGCACCGCCACCACTATGATGGTCTCCAGTACATGTTTTGACAGTTGGAACAGAAAATGACCAAATTCCACAATGATATGCTGAATTAGCTTCAAGGGCCCATGTTTTGTTCAAACAAAGAATTTTTAATTTGTGTAAATAATGTGCAAAATCTACATCAAGAAATGTATTCCCCAGCACAATATTTCAAGATAGTAAGTATAATTGTCACAGTGATGTAGTCATGTCTGTATCCTCACAAGCACTCAACAATTCTATGTGGACAGAGACTATTTATTCAGAAAAAAATTCATGCCGAGGGATGATGGTAATATCGTTAACCCTCTTTGGCTCCAAGGGCTTTTCCTGGAATTGTGGTTATCATATTCATTGCTATACCTCATTCATAGCTAATAGAAGGGTTTTTGCTGGAATTGAAGTCATCACATTCACTGCTATACCTCATTCATTGCTAATAGAACATAGATACAGACCTCAACCAGATCCCTCTCAGAATGACACATCTCATCAATTGATCTTAATTTTCCCAGTGGTTTAACCATGTCAGTGATAGTAGATGACATGTTTTTAGGATCATTCAGTCTAGAGGCAATATCTTCTTGTTCTCCTTTGATAGCTGATTCATTTAGGTCCATAAACTGCTCCTCTGGTACAATGCTGGAAGTTTTGGCTGGAAAATGCTGCAGAGTGGTCTTGCAAGACGTTTCTTTGGAGACTAACAAGCAGATACACCTTTCCTCTCTGGGCATCCCAATACTATGCTTCACGATAATTAAATGAGTAAAAACTTGCATTAGTATTATTTGAAGTGGGACAGAAACAAGTTCATTTTCCTCAGCTAAGAGGGATTGTTGCCTGTTCAAATGTCACCAAAATTCTCTTATGTGCAAATACACTAAGAAAACATTCTACAGCAAAAATATCAATCTTTGTGAGTACATATGTAAAAACATGGCTCAGAGAAAATCTGATGACTCTATATGACCTGCATCTACCATCATTTATTCTGTTACAAGCAATTTGCAACATGATTTGTTTTGCTTGTAAAATCCTATTGAAGTTTTCTTTCTCCCGCTCCTTTTGAGTTGCTAGTCAACAACCCCTAGAATCATTTGTGGTATTATTTTTTGCTCATTAATTTTTCCTCCTTTTTATGATATTACACTTCTTTTTAAATTCTTTTTTAAAGTTTAAAGTTTTTTAAAGTTTCATGTTTTTGAATTAACTTAAAAGAAAATGTAAGAAGCTCAGGTTGTTTATTGTTTTCAAAGCATTCATAGATTGAAATAGGCTGTTGAAAGACATGGTTTTATCACAGTCTGAGAGGTATGAGAAGTATTGTTTCTTCTCAATAATTAGCAATTTCTCAAAACAGGGTCATCTGTCCCATTTGACTCCAAGCAGAAGATCCAAGAAAATGATCTAAGCAGAAGATCATTTTCTATAAGGGAGTTAAGGATGGATGGGAGTTTTTTAAAAGTGGAATACTCAAGGCACAAATGCAAACAGTGCCAACAAAGAAAAAAAATATGACAAGTGCGAAGAAGCCAGAATGGATGTCCAAAGAACTTCTAACCAGGCTAAGGCTCAAGAGAGACATGCACAAGAAGTGGAAAAGGGGAGAAATCACCAAAGAAGAATTCAAACGTATAGCCAACTCCTGTAAGGAAAATGTTCACAAGGCTAAAGCGCAAAATGAGCTCAGGCTTGCCAGGGACATTAAAAACAACAAAAAAGGCTTTTTTGCTTACATTGGTAGAAAAAGGAAGAACAAGGAGGCAATAGGACCACTGCAAGGAGAAGATGGGGTGATGGTGACAGGGGACAGGGAAAAGGCAGAACTACTTAATGCCTTCTTTGCCTCAGTCTTCTCACAAAAAGAAAGCCGTCCTCAACCTCAGCAACATGGAGTGGATGAAGGATTAGGGAAAATCCAACCCCAAACAGGGAAATAAGTTGTCCAGGAACACCTGGCTGCTCTTAACGAATTCAAGTCCCCAGGGCCAGATCAGCTACATCCAAGAGTATTGAAGGAACTAGCTGAGGTTATTTCAGAACCACTAGCAATTATCTTCGAGAGTTCTTGGAGAACAGGAGAAGTCCCAGCAGATTGAAGGAGGGCGAATGTGGTCCCTATCTTCAAGAAGGGAAAAAAGAACAACCCAAACAATTACCGTCCGGTCAGCCTCATGTCGATACCAGGCAAGATTCTGGAAAAGATTATTAAGGAAGTTGTCTGCAAACACTTAGAAACAAATGCAGTCATTGCTAATAGTCAACACGGATTTACCAAAAACAAGTCATGCCAGACTAATCTGATCTTTTTTGTTGATAGAGTTACAAGCTGGGTCGATACAGGGAATGCCATGGATGTAACGTACCTGGATTTCAGTAAGGCCTTCGACAAAGTCTCCCACGACTTTCTGGCAAACAAACTAATAAAATGTGGGCTAGACAAAACTACGGTTAGGTGGATCTGTAATTAGCTAAGCGAACAAACCCAAAGGGTGCTCACCAATGCGTTGTCTTCATCTTGGAAAGAAGTCACGAGTGGAGTGCCACAGGATTCCGTCCTGGGCCCGGTTCTGTTTAACATCTTTATTAACGACTTAAGATGAAGGATTAGAAGGCACGATCATCAAGTTTGCAGATGACACCAAACTGGGAGGGATAGCTAACACTCCAGAAGACAGGAGCAGAATTCAAATGATCTTAACAGACTAGAGAGATGGGCTGAAGCTAACAAAATTAAGTTCAACAGGGACAAGTGCAAGATACTTCACTTTGGCAGAAAAAAATGGAATGCAAAGATACAGAATGGGGGAAGCCTGGCTCGACAGCAGTACGTGTGAAAAAGTTCTTGGAGTCCTTGTGGACAACAAGTTAAACATGAGCCAACAATGTGATGCGGCAGCTTAAAAAGCCAAAGGGATTCTGGCCTGCATAAATAGGGGTATAGTGTCTAGATCCAGGGAAGTCATACTACCCCTCTATTCCGCCTTGGTCAGACCACACCTGGAATACTGTGTCCAATTCTGGGCACCACAGTTGAAGGGAGATGTTGCCAAGCTGGAATGTGTCCAGAGAAGGGCAACTAAAATGATCAAAGGTCTGAAGAACAAGCCCTATGAGGAGCAGCTTAAAGAACTGGGCATGTTTAGCCTGCAGAGAGAAGGCTAAGAGGAGACATGATAGCCATGTTCAAATATGTGAGGGGAAGTCATAGGGAGGAGGGAGCAAGCTTGTTTTCTGCTGCCCTGCAGACTAGGACGCAGAACAATGGCTTCAAACTACAGGAAAGGAGATTTCAGCTGAACATCAGGAAGAACTTCCTCACTGTGAGCGCTGTTTGGCAGTGGAACTCTCTCCCCTGGACAGTGGTGGAGGCTCCTTCTTTGGAGGCTTTTAAGCAGAGGCTGAATGGCCATCTGTCGGGGGTGCTTTGAATGCAATTTCCTGCTTCTTGGCAGGGGGTTGGACTGGATGGCCCATAAGGTCTCTTCCAACTCTACTATTCTATGATTCACAGCGTAAAAAGTGTTAACAGTAGGAATTGTGATCAATGAGTTAAGTATGGGATAATCACAGCTTCCTCATAGGTAAACATTCATCAATCTTGAGTTATTTGGAGACCTTGCTGTGCTTGGGCTTGCTCTATACTTTGCTCATATATAGATTATCACCAATTGTTACAGAGAAGAAAAAGCAAGTTCAAAACAGGAAGTACAGTAGAGTCTCACTTATCCAACATTCGCTTATCCAATGTTCCGGATTATCCAACGCAGTTTGCCCCCGCCCTGATCCACAGCTGTTTCTCTAGGCAGCAAGGATTGAACTTTTTATGGATTTAATTTTCAACAATGTTGTCTGTAAGTTCATTTTATGCAATTCTATCTTTATTTGTAGTCAATTTGTTAGTAGCCAATTTTTTTTAGTCAATGTTTTCAATATATTGCAATGTTTTGGTGTTATATTCATAAATACAGTAATTACTACATAATGTTACCTTGTATTGAACTGCTTTTTCTGTTGATTTGTTGTAAAACATGATGTTTTTGGTGCTTAATTTGTAAAATCATAATGTAATTTGATGCTTAATAGGCTTTTCCTTAATCCCTTCTTATTATCCAACATTTTCACTTATCCAATGTTCTGCTGGCCCATTTATGTTGGATAAGTGAGACTCTACTGTATTATATTCCCAAAGATTTGTGGTTCTTAGGCCCCTTCTACACTGCCATATAATCCAGATTATCAAAGAAATAACCCACATTATCATCTCTGGATTATATGTATCTACTCTGCCAGATAATCAAGTTTAAAGCAGATAGTCTTGATTTTATATGGCAGTGTAGAAGGTCCCTAAGCTTCCATTTTCAATCTAGGAGAGTTACTAACAGAGCAGGTAGAAAGAAATGCAAGAGATGGTGAAAACATATAATGCAAAGTTTTCAAAACATTGCATGGCGAAAGGAAGTAATCAAATAAAAGACTGAACAAGGCAGTATGGGAGGAAGGAAAAACCCCACAAAGGTGTCAGAGCATTTGAAACATGTCCTATTATGTCAACACTGTCTTGACTCATACTGTGAAACAATATATAACAGTATATTTCTTAACTGATTTCATTTTTATACTGCCCATTCTCAAGAATCAACTAAAATATTCTGAACAGATCAACCTATTTTATCTTTCCTTAAAAATTTTTATAGCTCTATATGATTTCACACGTTGGACTGAAATGATGTTTCTTTTTATAGAAAAGACAGAGACACAAGAGCTAATACAAATGGATTTGCATTAAACATGTTGAAAGAAATGGAAAACAAAGAACACAGTGGGTACCTGGAGCTGGTGCTACAAAGAAAAAAGTAATACTCGGATGAGTTAACATAGAGGAAGGTGATTGTTAAGATAAATTTGTTTATTGATTAGTCCGCTGACCGTATCCATAATAAAAGAAAAAACAATATATACAGACAAATAAGACACTAATAGACACTAATCACTATGCTATCCAGATTATTAAGTACTCTGGTCCTTGGGTGGTTCATGCTTCATTAACTCGAACCAAGATTTTGAACTACAGTTACTTATCCAAGCTAAATGGGCCAGCAGAACCTTGGATAAGCGAATATCTTGGATAATAAGGAGGGATTAAGGAAAAGCCTATTAAACATCAAATTAGGTTATGATTTTACAAATTAAGCACCAAAACATCATGTTATACAACAAATTTGACAGAAAAAGTAGTTCAATACGCAGTAATGTTATGTTGTAATTACTGTATTTACAAATTTAGCACCAAAATATCATGATATATTGAAAACACTGACTATAAAATTGCCTTGGATAATCCAGAACCTTGGATAAGCGAGTCTTGGATAAGTGAGACTCTACTGTACCTCTAATAAACCATATGGGCCATTGGTAAAGGGGACTCTGAGCATCACATCTATTTTCTTCCCTGGTCTCAGTCCTATGGGACTAAGCAGCCCCATTCAAAATAGGGTGAACCCTAACTCCATCAATCAAAAAATTGCATTAGCCATAAGTACCTTCTTGGCCCAACTCACTCTGACTTTGGAACCTGTTTGCAACACTCAGAGCTTCAACCAAGTATCCCATTCCATCAGAGCAGAGTGTTATCAATTTATTCACAGCATTTCATTGCAAAATGCTGGAATTACCCCATCTTGCAGGACTAGAAATATCATTATACAGTGCTCCTCATTTTCATCCCAATAGGACTAAAAACATTGTTACACGGTGCTCCTTATTCTCGTCCCAGGAAACAATGCAGATAAATACTACTTTTATAGTATTAAAAGCCAGCAAAAACTCAATAATCAAAATGGTCAGAGTAGGCCTCTTCTGGCATCATCCACCAAGACAACCAAACAAATGTACAACCAGGAATAAACTCAAAAGCCACAATGAGTCTAAACCAGGGGTCCCCAAACTAAGGCCCGGGGGCCGGATGCGGCCCATCGAAGCCATTTATCCAGCCCCCATGGCACAAGGGCAGAAGGGGGTTAGACTAAATGACCCAAGGGGTCTCTTCTTCTCTTACAACCATTATTATTATTATTATTATTATTATTATTATTATTATTATTATTATATTTTATGACACAGCAAACAAAATAGATATGCTGGATTTCGTATCACAAAATCACATTATTATTATTATTATTATTAACATTGAGGCTGGGTGGCCATCTGTCGGGTGCTTTGCTAGTGCTTTGATGCACAAAGGCAGAAGGGGATTGGACTCAATGGCCCAAAGGGTCTCTTCCAACCCTCTTTTATTATTATTATTATTATTATTATTATTATTATTATTATTATTATTAACATTGAGGCTGGGTGGCCATCTGTCAGGGGTGCTTTGCTTGTGCTTTCGGTGCACAAAGGCAGAAGGGGATTGGACTCAATGGCCCAAAGGGTCTCTTCCAACCCTTTTTTATTGTTGTTGTTGTTATTTTATTGTATGACACAGCAAACAAGATAGATATGCTGGAATTATTATTATTATTATTATTATTATTATTATTATTATTATTATTATTATTATTATTATTGCTCGGTGGCCAACTATAGTCCGGCCCTCCAACAGTCCGAAGGATCGTGAACTGGCCCCCTGTTTAAAAAGTTTGGGGACCCTTGGTCTAAACAGTTTGATTTAAATGCATGAGCTTTCTTTTCTACTAAATAGTAATAGGATTGGGCGTTTAACAGTAACTTTGTAAAATATTGCAGGAGGGAAATGAACATATAAAGAGGATTTACAAATGTTTCAGGGGAAAATGCATATGTGAAATTAGTATACATAATTATACATCTATATCTAGCTCTGCATTGTTTATATAGGCATTGAATGTTGCCTGTTACTATGTTGGAAGCTGGCCTGAGTCCCCATGGGGAGATAGAACATGATACAAATGAAGTTTTATTATTATAATTAAAAATGTATTGTTGATACCATATTGTTTTTGTTGACCATACTTTTCTACTTACAGAGCTAGTTTACTGTTTTTCTTTGAAATATGGTAAATATTCAAAAACATTTAACCTACTGATGCCTCAATTAATGTAATTTTATTGATATCTATTTTTATTTTGAGATTTACCAGTAGCTGCTGCATTTCCCACCCTCATCTTATACCTGAGTCAATACGTTTTCCCAGTTTTTTGTGGTAAAATTAGGTGCCATGGCTTATATTCGGGTCAGCTATAAGTTATAAATAAAATTAGGCTGAAGCTGCAGCTGAAACCAAAGCTGTTAAAAAAACTCTGCCAAACTCATTCCTAATACATTTTAAAGCACAATTTATTCCACAAAGGGGGGACGGGACTAAAAAATCATAACCATTTATGATTGTAACCTTTTGGTCCTTTAGATGTTTTGCAACTTAGTTTCCAGATGCCCCAGCTAGCAATCATCAGGAATTCTGAGAGGGAACGTTTAAAAGATATGGAGAACCAAAAGCACATCACACATACTATCTAACTCTTGAGACAACAGAAGTACAGATGAACATGTTAAGCACCACTAAAAATAAATGGGATTCAATGCTACAATCCAGTATATACTTAAACTACAGTATAGTCAAGACTATTATAGTATTTTGAAAGTACTTCAGATGAATCCATTTCCCCACCTAGAGTATATGTTCACCGCTCAAACATAAATTATCTTTAAAAGGTCATCAGGGAATAAAAAGAGTGCCAATTAGTAATCAAAAAAGGGAGGTAAAAACAACAGGTATCAGAACTATACCCAATTTCCACTACTTCAATTATTTGTGTTGATCATACAAATTGAAAAATAGTAATAAAGAAAGGGGAGTAAAGAATAATCAGGAAATAAAATCACCCCGATGATGGAAAAACTATGTTTCTTGAATTGCATAAATCTGAAAAGGACAGTAGACAGAAATCATCAGTCTTTTGTATCCCAGCAATCAATGCTTTATATGAAAACAACCAGCTAAGACCTCTGCACAAAGCTCTGACTCCCTAACAACAGATACAGGGTCTTCAAGACTAGAAAAACACTTTTTATTGCAGTTATTGACAGCCTTATATAGCTAAAACAGCTGGTTTATTTGCATGTTCTCAAATTGTAACCATTAATATCTATACATCTCTGTTCTTGAGACATCCGTTTTCTTGTGTAACCTATAAAGAATAGCTCTATTTTAAATTTAAAGGTGAGGAGAGTTTAAAATTTGTAAAAAATTCATTGGCATTAAAAATGATATTGCATTGATATTTCAGAATGACTTTGTTTAGCCATATTAAAGGGCATTTCGAAAATAACGTACGTATTAGCATTCAGTGAATATGATTGTGTAAAACCCATTCCATACAGGCTCTAAATGATGACTCATTTGCAACCAATATTCCATTTGCCATGGTCTTATGAACTAAACACCAACTGATCTTCTTTTGTACCCTATTAATTTTAAAAATAGTATCTGACTTGCACAGCTACTTGTTTAACTTTCTGTACTGAGAAGTTCACAATGCCAAAATATATTTATAAAAAGCAAGGTTACAAAACTCAATTAAAAGGCCAAATGTACATTACAGTGTATCAGTCTATAAATGCATTTGTGTCATGTGTTTTAGCTATTACATTCAATACCACTGCTGAGCGGTAACTAGTCACTCAACAGGTTTAAAAAATAAACCACACAGCTAAAGCATAGACAGGAATCGGAGTAGAGAGCCAATACTATCCTGGAAAACATGACAAATATTCCATTGGCATCCTTCAGGTAGTTTCAGAAACCAGCCCTCAATGGTTTTCCAGTGCCCTGGAAAAGGTTTAGGGGTTGAATTGGACACTGTATCAAGAAGGGGAACTCCTAGCTAGCTTCAACTGTAATGGGCTCCTACAGGATTTTGGCCAAGTATATTTTGGGTCATAAGAATAAAAAAATTAAATCTGACCTGATGACATCAGTCTTAGATCTTCTTTGTTTTTGTTCCCTCTCAGGCACGACATGCCAAGTGAAGACCAGTCTCCAGTCAAAGCCACCAATCTGGGGTTCCCCAGCATTTCCCAAGTATTCAAAAGTATTCCAGTCAATCACATCAATCACAGGACAGACAACAGCAGATGGTTCTTCTTTAATTCTAGGGAAATTCATAAAGAAAAATAATTTCCATGTCATTTACTGTTTTCTATTCCACTACAGGAACAAAATACGTTTGGGGGGGGGGGGGTGGAAAAGAATAAGATGTTACCTTTTGCATCTTGTTCAATTTCTCTCAAACAATTTTTGAGTATCAGCCAGTGTGGCTACTAACCATGTAGGCTGAGAGATTCTGAGAATTATAAATCAAAACATAACTTTTTGAAGATTAAGGTTTCCTTCCACATCTGGCCTTTTCCTCCCTCTTGTCCCCACAACACCAGTCCACCAGAAATATAAAGCAGCTCCCCACAAAAGAAAAAAAACCAAGAGTGTCTCTCTGGAAATAATTCATTTTATCTAGACATTACAGGGAATGTGCAAAAACTGGAAATATTTTTCTCTTTTAGAATAAATGGAACATTTTAGAAACAAGGTTTTATACTTTGATTCCAGGAGACAGACATTTTTAGTTTCCTTCAGCATAACAAGAAATAAAAGAACATAATAACAACTTTCAAACTAATTGGGAAAAGATAAATTTCTAAAATAGGTTTTAATTAGATATATGGAGTCAAGTTTTGTGGACAGGAGGGAGGGATGGAGGGAAGTGTGAAATGTAACAGTAAAGCAAAATGTGATATATTCGTAAAAAACAATTTAACAATGGCCATAAAGAGAAGTCAAAAAGACAAAGGTACACGTATCCCACTACACCCCATTTGTATACATGTTTGTCCACAGAGTAATGTATACTTTACAAACTTTATAATTTATAAACATACACCAGAATGTTATGTGCTAAATTACTAACAATGGATGTTAGATCACTAAGTAGTAAAATAAGTTTGGGAAAATGTAAGAAAATAAACATTTACATATATTTCATTTTCTCCTAAAACTTCAATATACATCTACACCAAGTTCTTTTACTGGATTAATTTTCCAAACAGCTTTGGAAAATAGATGAGCAGGAGAAGCCCTAAATACATATGCACGTTTGAGTGTGCTCACATCAAAAATAATTCCTCTTTATTTTTACCACATTTCTACTCAATGCCCCACAACCCTTCAATGATTAAACCTATAGAACTCTAGGGCCCTTCCATACAGTCATATAACTCAGAATATCAAGACAAATAATCCACAATATCTGCTTTGAACTGGATTATCTGAGTCCACACTTCCATATAATCCAGTTCAATGTGGATTTCATACAGCTGTGAGGAAGGGGCCTAAGTGCTAAATACTGTTTCCACAATTTGTGTACGGTATCTATAAACAAACAACCAGGGCTTTCAGCTTGTGATCTATAGGTCCTTTTGGTTGTTTTTTATATATATATATACTAACAATCACACAATTTCTAACCTGTCCAAATGCCTAGTAGCATTTTACATTTTACAATATACATAGGTGTTTTGCTTCACAGTCTGGAAATGTGGCATAATGAAATGTAACTTGTTTAAATATCATTAGTCAGCCAAGCTTCATCTATCCAGCAATGAGTTTGGGGAATCAAGTATTTTATTAATGCCAGTAAGTTCACTGATAGCAATGGAGGAGATGTACAAATACTGAGCTTAGCAGAGCTTTTGCTCTGCAAAAGGGAAGTTATGTACAAATATGTTAACAGCTGGAAATTTTTAGACGGCTAAATTTTAGCCATCCTAACAGAGTTGGAGCACAACAACTTTTATCCTTTTGATTTGTTTTGTAATCACCAGTGTCAATAAGGAAACATGTCATGGTGGTAATTCCTGCTAAATGAACTCTTTTCAGCATTGTTACACAAATCAAGTTGAGTCAAAGAGAATGAAGTATATTTACTTGCACCATAAGGTTCACACATTTCTTTTATAAAAGTAAAACCATTATAACCCAGGGCAATTCTATCTGCAGTAGAAGTTTGTTTTTGTTTTTTCGTGTCAGGAGCAACTTGAGTCACTTCTGGAGTGAGAGAATTGGCCGTCTGCAAGGACGTTGCTCAGGGGATGCCCGGATGTTTTTACCATCCTTTTGAGAGGCTTCTCTCATGTCCCCGCATGGAGCTGGAGCTGATAAAGGGAGCTCATCCGCACTCTCCCTGGGTGGGATTCGAACCTGGCAGCCTTCCGGTCAGCAACCCAACCTTCAAGTTACGAGGCTTTAATCCACTACGCCACCGAGGGATTAAAGAAGTAATACTGAGTAACTGAAAAGTGCAATCAAAAGAAAAACACTTATATGGGTGCTGCCAATCTACACTTTTCTCTGAGCTTTTTGCATCAGAATGTGATGGAATATTAGGCTTAATGACATACTGAAGACATAAAGCCAAAGCAGAACATTAATCACCTCCCAAATTCCAAAGTGCAAGGAGATTCACTTTACTCACTCTCAGATCCAATTGGTTTCAAGAGCTCAATGACCAATACTTCCTGACTGGGTCTGTCAGTGAGATGGCCACAGTCCAAGCAGGTAGGCAAGCTGCAGGCTGGCTGCCAAACAGCTAAAGGAGAAGAAGACAGAGAACGAAGAGCACAGAGAAGATGAAGTCAAAGCAGGTGAGGAAATGAAAGGAAGAGCGTTGGGTATAGCAAGAGTAAGTTACTCACAGATGGGAAAGCCAAGCATTACAAAGATAAAAATCTGCAGCAATCCCTACTCAAACATGCATTAGCTTTCCTTTATCCTGCAGCATCCAGTAAAAAGTAGCAGCTACAACACTTCCCAATATTCAGAGCAACATAATATTTTGGGAAAGATTTTGACTCAAACATTTCAAAATACAGTGTTAATGCTACTTGACATGTTACCAACCCTATTTCTAAATTCCCCTTTTCTTTTGGACCACAAGACTCCCAGAATAAAGCTGCAATTCTGAAATATTTGACAATGCTTAATTTATTCAAGTGACAACTAGAGTGATGCAGCAGCAGCAGCTGGTAAAGGACTGAACAGCAAAATCCATTACCAGACTTATCGTACAATGGCACTATATGCACTTGCACAAAACAATATTGCATAGCAGTTCATTTACATTTACTAGTGGATAACGGGTAATGTCGTGACAAATCTATGATTTATCAGATCATATTTGTACATAATGCTTGGAAACAAAAAAACATATAATCATGAATCATTGTAAAGACCATATGCTTTGAAGGCTGTTAAACCTGAGGAAAATAATTGACTTTCAATCTAAAACTTGCACCACACTGCCATCTTGTGGTTTATTCACAATGTTAATACAGTAGAATCTCACTTATCCAACATAAACAGCCGGCCTGCAGAGCGTTGGATAAAAAATGTTGGATAATAAGGAGGGATTAAGGAAAAGCCTATTAGAGATAGAATTGCATAAAATGAACATACAGTAACAACATTGTTGAAAATTAAATCCGTAAAAAGTTCAGGCCTTGCTGCCTAGAGAAACAGATATGTATCCAGGCGGGAGGCAAACTGCGTTGGATAAGCGAACGTTGGATAAGTGAGACTCTACTGTAATAACAAAAAGTATTTTGACACTTTAACACATTATGCTTTTAGTGGACTGTCTCCACGGAAGCTCTTGCCAGAATAAATATATTAGTCTTTAATATGCTAGAAGATTTTATTCCTTAACAAGCTATATCTTAGAAACTGTTAAAATGACACTAATATCTTTGATTACTTCAAAAGTGGCAAACTCTACAAACTCCTACAGGAGCATCGCTGTCCTAATGGAATCTGAATTCAGTTGACAATGTTCAGTGCAGGCTTCCTGAGCACAGCCAATTTAAGTGAAAATGGTTTACCGGTATTCTAATTTATAATGTGGGATTAAGGCTAACACAGTTAGTCCTCCTTGCAGGAGACAGTTTCCAAGACACTCAAGTTTTCTACATGCATCCACATCTATACACACAAGACTGGGATGAAACATTGTGCAGGAGCTTGTAAGCACCAAAGCTTATCAATTAAATTTACATCAGAGGAGGAGACCCTTTCAGAAGCTTTAGACTTCAGTTCCCGGAGGCTCAACCTAATATAGAAGTGGTAAGGAACTGTGGGAGATGGTAGTCAATAGTATCATGCATTACAGGAAATGCTAATGAAAAAAAGATCACTATGACTGCTCCCTAGCATGTTGCACTTAAATTTATTTTAAGACCTTACAGAAAAGGATGTATAGAAGGAAACACTGACTGTTACAAATAAAAATACACTCACCAAAGCTACCAAATACATCTCATTTTTTATAAATATTTGAAGAATTTAACAGGAAATTACCTTTCCAGTAATGGTTCAAGCCATTCTTCATGGCATTCACAATGACAATCGAGAAATGTAAGAACATCTCCTTTAGCTATAGAAGCTCCCAATAATCTTGCTCGAACCAGGCCTTCTCTCTTATTAGCTCTGATAAGCCGTACCTTGCGCAAATTTGCCACATAGTTTTCCAATTTCTCCTTTAAGTGTTCTGTAAAAAAAGAGATCAATAGATAAGACAAAGTAGCTAATAGTATGCTGATTTTTCATCAAAATGTTTCTATTAACTCCAGAGGGGGAAATGATGAAAACAATCTCAATCCTCATTCTGCTGATAGAAACGTTCACTGGATTAAAGTTTAGTTGGAAAAACACAAATTAAATATGGGGGTGGGGGGTGGGGTGGGGGGGTGGGGTGGGATTTCTTGAAGAGTTAATATGGAGAGATGCGTTAAATCTCATGTATAGCCTTATAGCCTATACATGAGTTTTATATGCTTAAGAAATGCACAATATAATAATAGAGCATTTCCTAGAGAAACAGGTCTTTAGCAAATGATGGCAATAATAATACACCTTTTAGTAGTTGCAATTTCCCTAATAGGGTGTGTAATATCAGTTCATCCTCTAGAGAAAGATGAGAATGTTTTCTGCGAAACACATAAAGAACTGGTCCTTTGTTAGAATACAGTAAACATTTTCTCCTGTAAGCCTTACGATCTTTCAGAGCAAATGGGAAACGATATTTAAAGATTGGGGAGAGGGAAATCAGGCTAGCGGTCTGGTCCTGAGGGGTATACAATCAACTATACCCCTGTGTAGAAACCTGATCAGTTGGGGCAGGGTCTGACTCATCACACGGACTACCTTGGACAGAAGCTGTAATAAAGAACAACATAAATCAGATAAAGGGATGTGAGCTAACTTTGCCTTTGTAGCTGTTGTGTAACTTCAAGTCAATTCTGACTTATAGAAACCCTGTGAACCTGTCACAGGATTTTCATGGCAAAGATTTGTTTTTGTTTTTTTTGGGGGGGGGGCAGCCTTTGCCTTCCTATGTGGTTGAGAGTGTAGCTGTCCAAGGTCACCCAGTGGATTTCCATAGTTGAGTGAGGATTTGAACCCTGGTCTTCAGAACCCTGGTCTTCAGAGTCCAAAGCTCAAACCACTACATTACAACTTTGACTTTGCCTGAGGTTTTATTGCTGTATCCCTCTTAGCATCATTATATAATCAATAAATCATTGTTTTATTGTACTTATGGCTCTGTTACATTTTGACAGATCCTAAAGTATCAGTTAGCTTGGGATATGAATGGATAAGGGTTGACGGTTGGGAGATAAATAACTAAATAAAGCATTTAAAGGTACTCAACACTATGGTGTAAGGACAGAACATCATGTGGTTGTCAGTGAGAAGTTGAAAGAATGTAAAACAAAGGCTAAAATGTAGGTCATTTTCAAGCCATTTCAGTTTATGTGTTTCATATGTTGTGTTAATAATATATCCAATACTCTGTTCTATCACTGATACGAAATTGTACAAATCTATCTATATATATAAAAATATTCTGACCATTTCTGCCTTAAAGTAAACAGCGAAACAAAAAACACAAAACCCACAAAATTTGGCCACAAAAGACATGGTCATCCCCGCTGTGTTTAGACATAAAAAACCAAGAAAAATAAAGTTCTAATTAGAGGGAGAGGAACAATTGTTTTTTTTCCCATTGCTGCCAGTTAGAAGGCTAAGCTCCGCCCACTTTGTCTCCTAGCAACCCACTCAGCCATTTAATGGCGCCCAGGGCCGCTTCAATCAGGCCTCTTCCACACTGCCTATAAAATACAGATTATCTGATTTATAATCTTATATTATCTGCTTTGAACTGGATTATCTTGAGTCCACACTGCCATATAGTCCACTTCAATGTGCATTTTATACAGCTGTGTAGAAGGGGCCTCGTATAATCCAGTTCTAAGCATATAAGATTATAAATATACAGTAGAGTCTCACTTATCCAACATAAACACCCCAGCAGAATGTTGGATAAGCGAATATGTTGAATAATAAAAAGGGATTAAGGAAAAGTCTATTAAACGTCAAATTATGTTATGATTTTACAAATTAAGCACCAAAACATCATGTTATACAACAAATTTACAGAAAAAGTAGTTCAATGCTCAGTAATGCTATGTAGTAATTACTGTATTTACGAATTTAGCACCAAAACATCACAATGTATTGAAAACATTGACTACAAAAACATTGACTACTAAAAGGCTGACTGCATTGGATAATCCAGAACATTGGATAAGCAAATGTTGGATGAGTGAGACTCTACTGTAATATGAAATAATTACTGTGGTATAATAATATAGAACAATATAATCTCTAAAACCAGGACACTAAATAAAGAGCAACACTCTGAAAGAAGGGCAATTGGGAATTCCAGAAAGGAAACAATCAGGGCCAGCTAACACTTCCCAACAAAGGATTCTCCCAGGCAGGAAGCAAACAGGCTTTGAAGCTGCAAGGCCATTAAATGTGAATCAAGGTGGCTAATTGCAGCATTTATACCTGCCACACTGAGACTATTAATTGCTATTCAAACTGGCCAACCAAGGATTCCTCAAGGTAGAAAGCAGCCAGGATGCTACTCCAGCTACTCCAGAAAACTGCCAGGCTTTGAGTCTGCAAGGCTATTCACTGCTATTCCACCTGGCCAACAAATGATTCCCATAAACCACAGCAACGCATGGCCGGGCAAAGCTAGTTATTTATAAATAGGCCTGTGCTTGGTCTTAAGTTTGGTATACCATAAAATCTACTTCTTTTACTGGAAATCCTTATCAATTGAGTGTTTTGTGGGGATAACTCAAATAGCTTACCTTTATCACTGTAATCATCTACAAGGATAATTTCTTCTAAAAGTATATCAGGAGATGTCTCAAGAACACTATGAACTGTTCTAAGAAGTGTTGACCATGCCTCGTTATAAAAGGCTATTATAACTGAAGTCTTTGGTAAGTTATAATAATCGTATCTCTTCTCTGTACATCTGTAACAAGAAGACACATTTCCAGTTCTGAAATTAGGTTTGTAAAACATTACCATGACAAACAGTTTATGTAAAATGGAGGCGAGCAAGCAAAGAAAGAACAGAATGTAGAAGATAAGACCTCTAACAAGAAACTTTATCTCATGATTTCTTCATGCATTACTCACATGTCAAGCAACAGCCCCTTAAAAAAATCCAATGTGTGTTGTAATTCATAAAATATATTTAAGAAGCACATGTTTGGATTCAAACATCCATCCGGATGTATATCTGACTGTCAAAGCCACACTGCATTATTCACAAATGCTATTCACATCTAAATTCTGGTGCTATTGCTTGCCCTCTCTCTCACACACACACATTTAATCAAACAATTAAGAGATGGATTAGGGAAGGGGAAAACCGCTCATGTTTATAAAGCTCAGATATAACATTGCATTTTATTTAAAAAATTAGGGAAAACTTGTCTCAAACATAAAGATTCTTTTAATGATTTCTTTTCTAGAGGGTCCTCTTGAATCATGTAAGTGGAAACAAGATTGCAAAGTCACTAACTAAACTACTCAGTAAAGTATGATGTAGCCATCCTTAATCAGGACCTGAAAATTCTTATAACTGTGATTGCTCAAATTGAACAATCTATCTATCTATCTATCTATCTATCTATCTATCTATCTATCTATCTAAAATCTATCTCTAACTACTGGGCATGTGCGATCCATGAAAAAAATGGTTCAATACTCGCTTTAAAAGTAGGGGGTGCTGGCGCTTCATTTCTAAAGTCATTTCCAGATTTTGAAGCAAAAAATTAAAAACTTTCCAAAACTTCCGAATCTTCGTATGTACCTAATTAATGGCGCATGTGCATGAAGGAAAACATTATTGTCAAGGGGAAAATTGAGGGCTTCTCTCTCCCTCATTTTCTGAGCTATCCTAATGAAATTTGCTACAGTGGTAGAACAAAAAAAACACTGTTAGCTCACCAAATCTAAGAACGTTTGACTTATCCTCAGATTTTTGGCAAATTTTCAAAGTTTTTATTAAAAAAAACATTTTTAAATAATAACAAAAATCTTTTCCTGGTTTGAAAGTGTTATTTCCTGTTTCATTGGGTTTTCTGGGGCTGAGAGTGTGTGACTTGCCCAAGAACAACCAGTGGCTTTCCATGGCTGAGTGGGGAATCAAGCCACAATTGTAGTCCAACTCTCAAACCACTACACTACACCATGCTGTTCCAAAAAAGGGTCCGCTGTTTCTTCCTATGAGGCTTAGCCCTCTTCTACTCACAAGTGGCTTTCTTAGCCCGCTTCCGATGTTACACTATGTCTTAGGAAAAAATCTCAGTCTTTTGTTTTTTATGAATGCTCCCATGAGAAAATGTATAAGGATGTGGGTGAACTACAATTTCCAAAAGTCTTGGGTCAACCCTCCCAAAACTCCCCCAGGATTCATAGCTGTGTCCATGTTGGGTCTGTATGCAAAGCTTGGTCCAGATCCGTCACTTGCTGGGTTCAGTGTTCTCAAATATGGGTGAACTATAACTTTCTGATGCCAAGGTCAATCACCCACAAAGCCTGTCAGTATTCACAGTTGGCCATGTTTCCCCTGGACTTAACATCAGGGGAAACCTTTACCTTTACCTTAGTTCCAGCCTGAGGCTTCTTCCACACTGTCCCTATATCCCAGGATCTTATCCTAGATTATATGGCAGTGGGAACATACATAATCCTCCTCCTCCCAGAGGAGGAGGGGGATAATCCAGTTTGGGAGCTGCGTTTTTTACAAAGCTTTGAAGAACTCTGTGCAAAAGAGGGAGAAAGGGAAGCCAATTGAAACTTCTCCTTTCCCCCCCCCCTCCTCCTTCCTTCCTTCCCTCCCTCCTTCCTTCCTTCCTTGCGTCCTCGATCAGAGGCAGCGTGCTGCAAGATCCAGAGCCTTCAGGAGCAAGCCAATGCTGCTGAAGCCCGGGCAGAGAGGCTGCAATGGGAGCTGGACATTGGAGAGGGCCCTCTGAGAGCAGGTAGTCAGCCCGGGTTAGTTGGAGCAGCAGCAAGCAGGGCAACCCTTTCCTCCCTCTTTTCCTTCCACCCATTCCTCACTCCACGTGCCACATTTTGTTTACAGGGAGGCACACTCTTGCAAAATGCGCCCCTTCTCTTCTACGCACGGCTTTCCCTGCTTCCCTTCGCCCCTTTTGTCTTCTTTCCCTCCTTCTCCTCCAGGAGTGAAAACGCTCCAGGCGTGCTTTTTATGGGGCTCTTAAGCCCAATGCTTTCTCATATATCCGAAGGTATTCTGAAAGGTATTCCAAGGATGGGCTCCAATGCTTCAAATTGGAAGGTTAATTCTGAAGGGCCAAACCACATCGGAACCCTGTTTGATTGTATTACTATTAATGATTTTATTATGATTAAGAAGGATTCTGATATTTTTGCGCATGCCTACTAACTACTTTTTAAAAAAAATAGTGTCAGGAGCAACTTGAGAAACTGCAAGTCGCTTTAGGTGTGAGAGAATTAGCTGTCTGCAAGGACGTTGTCTAGAGGACGCCCAGATGTTTGATGTTTTACCATCCCATGTCCCTGCATGGGGAGCTGGAGCTGACAGAGGGAGCTCATCCGCTCTCTCCAGATTTGAACCGCTAACTTTTCTGTCAGCAGTCCTACCGTCACAAAGGTTTAACCCATTGTGCCACTGGGGGCTCCTACATTAAAATGATGAGTTGTGTTTTACACCCAGAAGCAATTTATCTAATATGATCATTTTAACATAAGTATAAAAATAAAATTTGCTGTCATTTCATTGAAGACTTAAACTATCTTGAGTTGAACTACCTCTTCTCACACCTGGATAAATTAAAAACGAAAAGGGGCTAGTCCAGTCGCCTTCACTCTACAAAAGAGGCTTGCAACAAATACACCTTACACCAGGCATGGGCAAACTTTTTTGCCTTGGGGCTGCATTACAAACCCAGCCAGGAGGGCCAGGCCGGGAGGGAGTGGGGTCAGGTACACGCTGGGTGAGACACAGCCAGGAAAGCAGGGGGTCATCCTTAGGTTGTTCTCCCAGCATAAGGATGGGGCTGCTCACCCCATCCTTATGCTGGGAGAAAGGCAAGACATGCTACAACTTCCCCGATCCTCGGACCTTCCTCTTGGAGGTATGCCAGGAGGAGAGCGAAACAGGCGGTGGCTGAGAGTGCTCCAGAGGGCTCTCAGCTGCTGCGTGCCTTCCTCCCTTGTCTTTTTGGCATAAGGATGTGGTGGGCCACCATGTCCTTATGCCAAGAGGACAAGGAAAATAAGGAGGGCCTGAGGTAAGCGCCCAGGGGGCTGCATCCGGCCCTCGGGCCTTAAGTTTGCCCATGCCTGCCGTACACACACAACCTATGTTCTCTGTCACTATTATTATTTAACAATGCACTAGACTCCTTGGCAAAGGCAATCAAGCAGCAGTTTGAAATCCAAGTAGTGTGATGTCCCAGAGACCCTCGGGTCATGATCCTGTATTCATTGCGGACCAGAGCAACGAGGATATAGGGTTTATGCCGACTCAGCAAGAGTCCGTTCCCTTCCAGATGCTCCCTGTTGACAGTTCAAGCCCAAAGCTCATTAAAAAAGGCCTTGGGGCCGAGCCTGTTCCCAGCGGTTCCCCTCCCTTTGATAGGAGGGTGTTTTGGGAATCGAGTCGCTCGGAGAAGGCTAGCTTACGGAGGAGCGCGAGATTAGCAGCCAGAGAAACTGCTGACTAACCCGTTTCCCTTGAGAGTTTCCAGGGAGGCTTGCATCTGGCGAAGATGTTGCCTCTAGCCAGTTTTTCCCTTGGGAAAAGTGTTGGACACCTGTTTTGAAGGGAGATTTGAAGTCCCTTAAAAGTTCTGCGCACTGGCTAGCCAGCGTGGTGTCAACGTGTCAGTTGGAGGATTAACTTCGTTTCTAGTTCCTTGTGGCGCGCTACTCTCAAGTAGACCGGGCGATGCGCCTCGCCTTCTAGTCAAGTCTGGACCACGTTTGGATCCACTATCTTCAGCCTTGCCTTGCCTTGTTACCTTGCCTTGCTTTGAACTCCTTTGCCTTGGACTAGCTTCCTGAGACTCTTGCAAAAGACCTAGATTATTCCCCACTCAAACTGCTTGGAAGTTTGAGTGTGTTTCGGTTAATTGGATTATCATCTTTAAACTCTAATACTGGACTGGACTTTATAATACTGGTCTATATTTGACCTTTTCCAGAAGGTCTATTGTTGGACTATATATTCTGCTTATTTTTGTTTTATTTCTTCAATTCTTTAATAAAGATATTAGATTGTTTATTGGCTTTGGTGTCTGGTTTCCAGTGCTCACGCAGCCTAGAGTATCACAAGTAGTAGCAATAACAACTTGTGAATATAAAATGAATATTTTTGCAGACAACCTAATGCTGTTTTTGAGAAGTCCTGAAAAAAGTTGGGAGTAATTTGAAAACCCTGTTTGCTGACTTCCAGAAGCATACATGAGTAAACACAATGTGGATAAAGCTAGGATCTGCCCAAATCTTAATTTTGCCAAACAAATAAAAAAATAGAAAACTTCTCTAAAACACTACTTTGTTTTTCTAGCATCAAATATCTAAGAATCCAAGTGACTAAATATATTTCCCAACTTATTTATAGAAAGAACAAAAACACAGTAAAAGGGCAAAAGACGATATACTTTTTCTGAAAATTTGCTAGTAGCTATTTATAAGATGGCAGAGTTTCAAAATATGATTGTCACCTTGATACGTGCACATCCTCACAGCTTACAATTCCCTCACTGAAACTAGCCAATATTGCAAGTTATACTCCCTCTACCACTCCCTGCCAAAAAAAACTGATTCAGTCAATTCCTTTTCTGCAATCAATCTGAAATCATATTAGAACGTTTTGTTTAAAAATGTCTGCTAACAAGCAGGGCTGAATGTGACAAAGAGACTGCTGACAACGTCCATATGTCCCACAAAGGATACTTCCTTGTGCAGGCTAAGATATTAACATCTGAAGGGAAACAAACAAGGAGTGGACACAGCTGCATCCGGCTTCATCCATTAAGGATCACGTGCCTGGAAAACTCCCAGTAAGAAAAAGTTTTCAAACACCATTACTGATAAGAAGAAAATAACCAGGACTATGAATTTTGCTTAGAAATAAGTAAGTTCAGTTGGATTCATTCCCCTCCTAAGTAATCTTAAGAATGATATTAATAACAGTCTGAACATAATCAAGTTAAAGAATGTACAAAGGTTGTTGTATGTCTATATGGCCATGTTCCAGAAGAATGTACAAAGGCTTTAATAAATACTATCTCTTTTGCAAAAATATAAATGTTGTCACTTAACTATTTCATCTGAGGGTGCTTGCATGACAAACTATCCTTGCATGACAAACTATACTTGCATACACGTGGGTGGCTGAGAGAGTAAAACCTTTGCTTTCTGATAGTTCAAAGTATACAAAATTATTAAAATATTGTATAAAATTGATTTTAGGCTATGTGTGTGAGATGCATACGAAACATAAATTAATGTTTAGATTTAGGCCCCTTCTCCAAGATATCTCATTATGTAAAGGTAAAGGTAAAGGTTTCCCCCGATGTTAAATCCAGTCGTGTTCGACTCTGGGGGATGATGCTCATCTCCATTTCTAAGCCGAAGAGCCGCCGTTGTCTGTAGACACCTCCAATGTCATGTGGCCAGCATGACTGCATGGAGCGTATGTAGGTATATGCAAATACAGGTACTCCAAACTCCAAACTACTTCAAGTTCCAAGCATTTTAGATCAGGGATACACAACCTGTATATATACAATCCCCATGGCACAAGAAAGGAATTGCAAAGCATGAGATCAGAAGAACATTTAAATACATAAAAGTATTGATCAAGAAGATTGCAACATTATTGCTGGTTTCTCACAAAGCTATTGCTGTTACTGATAATGTCCTGGTACTTCCTGGTAGCCTTCCTTCACATGCATAAGAAGTTTGCTTTCTGAACAAAGGCTTCTTTCTGAAGCTTGTGATTACTATCAGCATAGTTTTTGTATTAAAATACATAAGTGAAACAATTGGACCAACACGACACTTCACTGATGGGCTAGCAGCAAAACACAGAAACTGTTCATGTTTTTTAAAAATATATCTGTCTGATGAGAGGGGGCAGACCCACAAAACCTGAAGATAGGTGCTTTTCATGTCCCACAAAGGGCACTTATACACTTACACTATAATCCATCTTGGAATCAGTTCAAAGGGAACCTGCTCAGCTGCAGGTGGATCAGATTGCTATGCCTGGAACCAGTTTGAGGTCATGAAGGTACAGTAATTACATTTACCATGAAACCTAGTTTCAAATCACTTTCCAGGGTTTTTTTGTCCCCCATTTCTGGAGATATGAACATTAGAGCACCAAAGGAATACAGGGTTAAAAGGGAAAGTGAGAAGTATGAGCAGAAGTAATCCAAGAGGCCAATTCACCTGCTGCTGCCCAGCCAGGCCCTTGGGGTGCTTTTCAGCAGCCCGTTCGGTTGTTCATAATGCACTTCAGTGGGGCGGGTATCTACAATGTGCTTTGCATTTAGCAGAACTGATTCCGCCCTGGATCTGGGGTCTGGAATACACTAGCATCTGCTCCAGCACATTGTTTTAACAGAACCTGGACTTTCCTGGGACTTTATTTAAATTGCTGTATCACCCTTAATGAATGTTGTAGAATGCATTGGTGGTATGTATTTTGTGGCCATCCTGGCCTCTAGTTGACTTAAACTACATTGTATGGCCAGTGTAGAACCACCTTAAGACAACCTATGAACACAAGTGGCATAAATGCTCATTGTTATGACAGGAATAGCCCGCCCTGGGAAACTGAATCCTTGGTGACATGGACTCACCAAAACTAGTGTAGCAAAAATAACACAGAGAGACCCAGAACACCCCAGCTCTGCTTTATGAGCCAGTGACAGGATGTAATTGTCCCTCTTTTGGTATCTGTGTACACATACTTTTCATTTGTCACCTGAGGGAAGGTTACACCCATTTGGCTTTTACCTTTCTGCCAGGTTCTGGCTCTCCTCCCATATTATTCTCTATATAGCCTCTCCCTCATCCTCAGGTGGCCGCTCTCTGACCTCCAAGTGTGTGCTGCAGAGTGCCAGCCTTGAACATGTTTACTTAAGACACCAACCCCATTGTGTTAATTGCCTTTCCAAGTTGACTGCAGTGACAGTGATCCACAAAAACTTCCCTCAGGATGAAACTGGAGAGCCTTTCACTTGCTGCCAGACTCCTGGTGATTCTTGCTTTGCCTGTGCTGTAAAAAACTCATAAGACTCTTCCTTTCTATTGTGAAGGAAGAAGGGTGGAGAAAGCCTTGTCTGTGTGCTGGCAGTAAAAAAAAGGAAGTGGAAATAAAGAAAAAAGGAATCTAGTAGCACCTTGAAGACGGAAATATATTTTACATTCACTGTCAGAGACACCAAGCTCATTCTTTGAGTGCAAAGGAGTGAGAAGGAAACCTGAAGCATCTCTATACAGGTAGATCAGGGCATTTTAATGTTGTCCCACTCCAAACCCCTTTCCACACAAGAAATTTATACATAATAGAAAAAAATCCTATAAAAATAAAATCTTTACATAACACTCTGTAATAAAGGTTTTTTAATTAAAAAATCTGTTCCTTTTTTAGTGTTGTTTCCTTTCAAACCAGGAACAACTGGTTTAACTGCGCAGGACTTACTTTGAAAGTAGATGGACTACTCCAGAAACTTTGTTTTTGTGGCTGCCACAAACTATGCTGAATAGGTTGAGATATTCATTGCAAAACTAGAGCAAAACGTGCAGCAGGATGTCCAGCAAAGACAATGTTTTTGCAGATTAACAAACTTTCTCCGTGGTTTTATGATAGAATCAATTGGGAAATGACATAAATGACCCAGGAACATAACTTGTGTTACATGTTACCAAGCTTACTAAACAGGCTGATTTTCCTTTTGGTGGAGTACACCTGCAGATTTATGTAATCTTTGATGGGTGGGCAACATGGCTGGCTTTTTATTATGAAAAAGAGTCAAATGTTAATAAGAAAAGGATGTACAAAACATCAAGGTATAATCAAATGAAATGCATATACTATAGAAATAACAGCAATAATACAACTTAGAAATGTGGTCATACAAGGTTTAGGTGTATTTGCACTGGAATTAAATGTAAATAATATGATGGAAAAGTAATCTATCTATCTATATAAATAAATAAAATAAAACAAAACAAAATAAAAGTCAGGGTTTGTGAGTAAGTATGTATCCAGCCAGCGGGCGGTGTTTTTCCGACTTCTACAGACCACTAGTCCATGAATGATGGACCTGGACCAAACTTGGGACACAGACCCCCACCCCCCCACCCCAATGATCCACTTTATGTTCTGGTGAGGTTTGGGGAAGTATGGACCACAGATGATGGGATTTGCAGTACCTTCAACTGCCACAGACCATTGCGACCCCTACTAATGACAGACCTGGACCAAAAAGGCACACAGAACCTTCTGAACAACAGAATATACTGGAGGGGTTTGGGTGGAATTGACCTTGATGTCAGGGAGTTATAGTTCACCTACATCCAGAGAGCACTGTGAACCTAAATGATGATGGATCTGGACCAAAGTTGGCACACCTCCAATCAAATAACATTCTACACCCCACCAATGATGGTGACACACAGACCCAACATGGCCAACTTTGAATACACATGGGGTTTGGGGATAATTGCCCTTGACACTTGGGAGTTGTAGTTGCTGGGACTTATAGTTCATAGAATCATAGAATTGGAAGAGAGCTCACAGGCCATCCAGTCCAACCCCCTGTCAAGAAGCACCTACAATCAAAGAACACTCTGCATCCCACCAATGATGGACCTGGACCAGATTTGGCACCCTGAACCTACATGACCAACAGAAAATACTGGAGGGGTTTGGGTGGGGATTGCCCTTGATTTTAGGGAGCTGCAGTTCACCTACATCCAGACAGCACTGTGAACCCAAGCAATGATGGATCCGAACAAAATCTGGCATACAGACCCAGCTTGGCCAACTTTGAGTGGGATTTGAGGGTGAAAGACCGTGGAATCCGGGAATTAAAATTCACCCATATTCAGAGAACACTGAACCCAGCCAATGACGGATCTGGACCAAACTTGGTACACAGACCCAACTTGGCCAACTCTGAACTGGGTGGGGGTTGGGGATGTTTTCACCCACATACTTATACATTTTCTAATGGGAGCATTCATAAAAAAGGAAAGACTGACTTTTTCTAATACGTAAATATTGTTTGTTGGAAATGACAATCTTGATGTTACTTGGGCCCCTTCCACACAGCTGAATAAAATCCCAGATTATCTGCTTTGAACTTGAATATATGGCAGTGTGGACTCAGATAAACCAGTTCAAAGCACTATCACTATGTGATTTTTCTGTCTTTATATTCTGGGCTATATGGTTGTGTGGAAGGGCCCTGGGTTATCCGAGTCCACGCTGCCTTATAACCCAGTTCGAAACAGCTATTGTGGGATTTCTGCCCTGCGTGGAAAGTTCCAACTAGCGCTCTAGGAAGTAGCCTTCTCAGTCCTCCGTGGAAGGGACTCACTGCGGGTGGCGGCGCTCGGGGAGGCGGCGGTGGAGGGAGATGCGGTCGCTGAGGTAGACGTTGATCTGGTGGAGGGCCACGCTCTCCTCCTGCCTCCGCAGTTCCGACTCGCTCAGCTCCAGTCGCGCCGCCCGGCCCAACTCGCCCAGCTCCGTCTCCCGGCCCAGCGGCGGCTTCTCGTACACGGGCCGGCGGAGGAGGCGCGGGGACAACGCAGGAGAAGAAGAGGGGACAAACACCGCCGCGCCGCCGCCTGGGCCCGGCTCCGAGTCGGGAGGGCCCCGTTGCCACAGCAACAACAAGCCTAGCGCCCCCAGCCCCGCCGCCAATGCCGCGGCCACTGCTAGCGCGCGCTCTCCCCCGCGAGGGGCACGCACACGACGGCCCCGTCGCATCCCCAGCGCCTGCGCCCCTCAGGCAAGGCCCGTGAGGCCGGGGAGGGGAGGGGAGGGGAAGGGAGGAGGCGGGGCTGGAGGGGAGGAGCAACGCTAGCCCCGCCCTCCTGCCCGCCTTCTTCGCGAGACAGCTGTCCTCGCGCCACGCCTGCTTCAGAACTTCCGCCAGGAACTTGTTGAGAGCAGAGCGCGTGGCTCCTTCCTTATCAAGCAGGCGTAGGCAAACTTGGGCCCTCCAGGTGTTTTGGACTCCAACTCCCACAATTCCTAACTGCCGGTAGGGCTGTTAGTTTGCCCACGCCTGCTATAAAGACTGCTTGCTCTCCCCTCTGGGATCTGGGTTGCTGTGGGTTTTTTTCGGGCTGTATGGCCGTGTTCCAGAAGCATTCTCCCCTGACGTTTCGCCCACAGCTATGGCAGACATCCTCGGAGCTTGTGAAGTCTGTTGGAAAACTAGGCATGTAAAGTTTATATATCTCTAGAACGTCCAAAGTGGGAGAAAGAACTCTTGTGTGTTGGAGGCAAGTGTGAATGTTGCAATTAATCGCCTTGATTAGCATTAAATAACCTTGCATCTTCAAAGGCTGGCTGCATCCTGCCTGCGGGAATCCTTTGTTGGGAGGGGTTAGCTAGCTGTTCTGCCTCCATGCTGAACTAAATGAACTGGAAGGAACCATAGCACGAAGGACAGATCGGACACTGTGTTTGGTAAAACGAAATATTTTATTGGTAGACAAAATTGATCTCTTTTCCTCTTATTGCCAGTATGAAGTCTCTTGTGAGGAAATCTTTAAGTCTATGCAGTTCTGGATAGATATTGCCACACAGTATGAAGTCTTGTCATGACTGGATTCTTTGTAGCTTTGAGGTGATTAATACAATGTTGTCACGACTTTATCTATTGCTGTAGTGTATGGCTTTATATCTAAACTGGGTACAGTTCCGACGTGACGTGAATTTCTGTCTCCTTTTGCTTCCTACACTTCCTTCCAGTGCTTCACCAACTGACAAAAAAATAACTGCCGTTTCAGGCTGGCAGGAGCCAAGGCTAAGCTCCACCCCTTTAGAAGGTGATGTTCTGCCTCCTTGTGGCATGACACTAACCCTGATTGTTTCATGTCTGGAATTGTTTTTTGAGTGATGTTCTTTATTTACTGTCCTGATTTTAGAATTTTTTAAACTACTGATTTTGTTCTTTTTCATGGTTTCCTCCGTTCTGTTGAAATTGTCCACATTGAAAAACTCAGGACAGTAAATAAAATCAGAACAATAAATAAGGAGCAAAACTCACAAAACAGAGGGATTCCAGACAAGAAACAATCAGGGCCAGCTAACACCTCCCAACAAAGAATCCCCTGGCAGGAAGCAGCCAGACTTTGAATCTGCCAGGCCATTCCATCCTAATCAATGTGGCCAATTTGCAACATTCACACTTGCCTCAGTCAGGCAAGAGTTCTTTCTCTCACCCTAGATATTCCACAAATATATAAAGCTCACTTGCCTAGATCCCAACAAACCTCACAAACTATGAGGATGCCGCATTGGGGCACTTTAACTGTCCTGGCTCAATGGTATGGAGTCGTGGGGGTTGTAGTTTTACAAGGTCTTGAGCCTTCCCTGCCAAAGAATGCTTTATTTATTTCGTGTCAAAAGCATGACACGAAATAAATAAAGCATTCTTTGGCAGGGAAGGCTCAAGAATGCTGATGCCTTACCAGTACAAATCCCAGGATTGCATAGCATTGAACCATGGCAATTAAATTACAGATTAGTCACTCAAATAGGAGCCCCAAGTGCAGCTCCTGGAGCAGCTTCCCCTTTTGCTTTGGCTCAGCACTAAGATTACCCTATTACACTAATCTAATGTGCACCCTAATTTTGGCTAGGTCTTCTAATCTGAAAAGATGGGCATTAGATTTGAGTAAATATGCTAGTTTGTGGCAGCCACAAAAACAAAATTTCTGGAATATAACAACTCTTTTCAAAGTAAGTACAGTACCACACAATTTAACAGGAAATAACACTTTCAAATGAGGATCTTTTTTCCAAATATTGTTACATAGGGAAAGAGCTTGATAAACATCTTGGTATCTGTATGAATGTCCCAATCCTCAAACACTTTCTGCTTCATTAAAAAAATGCTGCACTCAATTATGTCTGTTGACTATCACTATCTCCCAAAGCAGTTATTTTATTCTCAGGTCAAGAATGGAAAACAAAATGTTGGTGGACAACAAAGGACATTCAAAGATGGGCTTACCTTAACCTTAAAATATGTGCCATTGACACTGAGAACTGGGAAGCCCTACCATGTAGATCCAGAATAGGTCTTTACAGTCACTTACAGTCACTGCCAAGACTCTACCCTTTGAAGATAATCATACTTGGCCACGAGTGATTGCCTGTATTAATAATAGTATTGTATGTAGCAATATATTAACACGAGTGATAGCCTATGATGAGGAGGGAATAGTGTAAATAAAATTAACTTGACCTTTTTTATTGTAGTAGCCTTCAAGTTTTCTTTCTCTTCAGAAAGGGAATACATGTAGAGCAGGGGTCCCCAAACTAAGGCCCGGGGGCCGGATGCGGCCCTCCAAGGTCATTTACCTGGCCCCCGCCCTCAGTTTTATAATATAATATTTTATATCATTTTTAATAATATAATATATTGTATTTACATATAATACTGATAATAATATTATAATGTTATACAATATAATGTCAGAACCCTGCTACTAGAGCCTGGATGTGGCTCTGAGTTTCAGGGTCACTGACATTGATAAGACACCTGCGTCCCAGGACTCGGAGGAGAAACGGCTGATGGACTTGGCGGGGAATTTGCGCGGGGTTTTACTGAGCGGGAAGAGACTGTTCAAATGAGGGGGAGGGTATATAAAGGAGGGTTGGCCGGAGCCTCCCATTCTTGGCTTTTCTGATGTTCATGTTTCCTACAGTAAAAGTTCCTGGTGATACCACAGAGAGTCTCGTGTGTTCATTCAGGAGCGGCTGTGGTGAGCTGACACTAAGCCAAGAAACGGACACCATCCCGCTGTAGCGGTGAGGTGTAACATGCAAGTGGAGGATGAAGAGCTCTTGGGCGCCGGAGGAGGAAGGTCGGAAAGGGCCACTCCCGAGACGGACGCTGAGTTCCACCAGCTGGCGGCCCTGGCGTCATCCACCGCTTATGCCCAGCCAAATGGGGTAACCCAGAGGCGCGGAGTGGTGCGGGGAGATAGCACCGGAGGAGAGGAAGGTTCACCTTCCCCAGGCCCGCAAAAGATGGTGTTTCTGGAGGAGAGGATGTCGGCGATGGAGACCACCCTGGCAGTGATGTCGAGGGCGATGGAGCGCCTGGCGGTTTTGGCGGAGCCGGAGCGAGGAAGGGAACTCCGGGCTAGCTCAATGTGGGACGTGAGCATGGGAAGCAGCCAGGGCTTTGCAGACCTCCCAGCACCGAAGGGAAGGGAAATGCGAAAGGAGCCCGGTGCCCGGCCCAAGATCCAAACGAGCCTGACGCGGGTGGAGGAGAGTGACGACGAAGGGGAAAAGCCTCCGAGAATCCCGGCTACGCTCCCAACTGAGACCCTGGTGCCCCTGGCGAATGCCGGGCGTGGCACAGGACAAAGGGAAGCAGCAGCGGGGCCCACTGGCCCGCAAGGGGGCTTGCGACGGGCGGAGAATTGGGGATTGCCACCACAGGGACCCCTACCGAGACGAGAGGAACTAAGGATCGAGTTTGGGGGAGAGTCCTCTGAACTGGATTTTTTCCTGACCACGGTGAGGGGCTATATGGAGGACAATGCCCACACTTTTAGAACGGAATCCAGCCGGGTACGGGCCATTGGTGCAGTGTTGAAGAGGGGAGCGGCCAGCTGGTACGTTCAACTACACGCGCGGCGCGACCCATGTCTGGGGTCACTCCGACGCTTTATGGGGGCCCTGGAGACCCGTTTCCGAGATCCACTGGAGCAGATCCGGGCGAGGGAGGAGTTGAAGACCGTCTCCCAGGGGCAGAGGTCGGTATCTGAGTATGCGGAGGAGTTCCAATGCCTCGCTGAAAAGGTGCCGGAATGGTCTGCAGTGACAAAGATAGAACTCTTCAAAGAGGGGCTCAGGCGGGAGATCCTCTCCTGGGCGGTGCATCGTGATGAGCCTGACACACTGCGCGGATGGATTCAGCTGGCGGGGCGCATCGAGACATCGCTGGCCCAGGCGAGGAGGCACCGAGGAGGGCTACAGCAGCGGCCGCAGATGAAAGAGGGGAGCCGGAAGGAGGGATCAACCCCAGCCGGGAGGAGAACGGAGCCGACAGGGAACGTGAGCACCAGCAGGAGGGGCTGCTTCGTGTGCGGCCGTTTGGGCCACAGGGCTGCCGAGTGCTGGCAGAGAAAAGGGGAAGGCGGAGGCCCGCCCAAACCAAGAGCCGTGGCAGGGAAACGCGCCGAGGAAGAACCACCGATGAGGCACCACTCGGGGGGGTTGGTAAGTCAGGACAAAGCCATGATAGTGGTCCCCATTCAGCTGGAAAGTGGCAGCAAACAAGCAACCTGCAAAGCATTTGTGGATTGTGGATGTTCCAGGAACATCATCTCCCCTGAATTAGCCGAGGGATTGGGATGCGAAAGAACGAACCTAGAATCCCCAATAGCTTTTTCGCAGTTGGACGGATCCACAGCATCGGGATCATTAGCTAAGTACAGTGCCGAAGATGTAAAGTGTAAGATAGGGAGTTGGGAAGGAAAGGTGTCATTTGTGATATCACAAATAGCCAGCTATAATGTTATACTAGGCATGCCATGGCTGGGGCAGGCCAACCCGCAAATCAACTGGGAGGATAAGAGCATGATCTTCAGGATGAAGTTGGAAGGAGGGAGCCAGGAAGTGGAAAGGGAGCCGGGGAAAAGGGGGGAGGAAGACTCTATCAGGATAGCAGAACTGGCAGATAAATTACCCCCAGAGTATCGGGATTTTGTGGACGTATTTGATGAGAAGGAAGCAGACAGTTTCCCACCGAAGCGGAGAGTTGAAGTGAAGATAGAGCTAGTCCCAGGAGCAGAGCTTCCTAAGGCAAAAATATACCCAATGTCGGCTAGGGAAAAGGAGGAACTGAGAAAATACATTGATAAAAACCTAGCGAGGGGTTTCATAGAGCCTTCAAATTCCCCTCTAGGGGCGCCTGTGTTGTTCAGGCGCAAAAAGGACCAAACGCTGAGGCTCTGCATTGACTACAGGGGCCTGAATGCAATCAGTTCTGGAAATAAATACCCCCTACCTTTAGTGAAGGACTTGATCGCCCAGTTATCGGAGGGACAGATATTCACTAAATTGGACTTAATTGAAGCGTACCATAAATTGCAGATTAAACCAGAGGACAGGTGGAAGACGGCCTTCTCCTGTGCATTCGGATTATTCAATTATCGTGTGCTCCCTTTCGGTTTGTGCGGCGGAGGCGCCGCGTTCATGCAATTAATCAACGAAGTGTTGCATCCATTGTTGTACAAGGGAGTCTTTGTTTTTTTAGATGACATATTGTTAGTATCTCGGACTAAGGAGCAACACATAGAACTAGTCAGGGAAGTCCTGCAAAAGTTGAGAGAAGCAAAACTGTATGCGAAGCTTGCCAAGTGCGAGTTCAATAAAGACCAGATAGACTTTCTGGGGTATAGGATTTCCTCCCAGGGAGTGGCGATGGACCCTGCGAAGGTAGAAGACGTGAGGGGGTGGGAAGCCCCCAAAACACGGAAGCAGCTGCAATCCTTCCTAGGGTTCGCAAACTTCTATAGAACATTTATCAAGGACTTTGCGCGCCTCACTTTGCCATTAACGGATTTGTTAAAGACTAAAGGTAGGGGAGAAACAGCCAAAGTGAAGGCCCCAGGGGCCAAACTGACCTGGACAATAGAATGCCAGGAAGCTTTCGAAGCCCTTAAAAAGCGTTTTACTGAGGAGCCTGTCCTACAGCACCCTGATATGTCTAAAGCCTTTGTATTACATTGCGATGCGTCAGACCGGGCATATGGGGCAGTTCTGCTACAGAAAGACGAGGGGGGGAACCTGAAGCCATGTGGCTATCTGTCAAAAAAGTTTAGCGATACAGAAAAAAACTGGCCGATTTGGGAGAGAGAAGCCTTAGCGATTCTAAAAGCACTAGAGTGCTGGAGACACTTTCTGGAAGGAAGTGGAACACCGTTTGAGGTGTGGACTGACCATAGAAATTTACAGTATCTAAGATCCCCTCGTAAACTATCAGCGAAGCAAATTAGATGGGCCCAATATTTCAGCCGTTTTGATTTCAGACTCAGATTCTTCCAGGGGAAACATAATATACTCGCTGACGCTCTCTCTCGGATGCCTCAGCACGGGGGAGGAATTCAGGAATCTGAAGGGAGTATTTTTCTTGATAAGCAATGGGGCCTGGCAGTACTAACTCGAGCACAAGCGGCCAAAGAAAACAAACGTACTGCCATTTCCACGGGGGGAGGAGAAATATGGGAGGAAGAGTTGAAGCGAGCGTATGGAATGGACAAATGGTTACAAACAAACAAAGAAAAGGGAGAATTGTGTGGGGATTTGGTGTTTGTAAATAAGAAATTGTATATTCCTGAATGTTTAAGACGAGAAATGTTAAGGAAGTACCATGATAACAAGGGTGCGGGTCATCTAGGCCCCACCAGGACTATTAAACTGTTGGCCAAACAATGCTGGTGGCCCGGAATGAGGAAAGACGCCAGGGGATACGTCACGCAGTGTGAATTATGTGCAGAGGGAAAAACACCACCGGGGAAGCCCCAGGGGCTATTGCAGAAGGTGGTGGAGCCCATGAGGCCATGGGAATGCGTAGCCATGGATTTTGTAGGCGAACTACCCCCCAGCAGAGGCCACAGATACATTTGGACAATATTGGACCTATTCTCAAAACAGGCACACTTTGTGGCTCTGCCAAAACTCCCTTCAGCTGAAAAACTTGCTGATTTGTATGTGAAGCATGTATATCGCCTACATGGGTGTCCCGACAAGATAATTAGTGACCGGGGAGTCCAATTTACTGCAAAATTTTGGGGAAAATTCTTACAGCTGTTAGGAGCAGAAAGGAACCTGAGCTCGGCCTTTCATCCCGCGACCAACGGGGGGGTCGAACGTACCCAACAGACACTGTGCCAATTCTTAAGGATGTACACCAATTATAGACAGGATGATTGGGCGGACCTTCTTCCGTTTGCTGAGATGGCTTTTAACGGGGCCGTACATTCGGCCACAGGTCGTGCCCCATTCGAAATAGTATACGGACAGGAGGTGGCACCTTTCCCCAGGCTACCCGAGTGGAAGGAAGGGGAGGGCCAGACCGACGAGGAATGGCCGGCCAAAATCAAGCAAGGGTGGCAAACCGTGGTAGAGGCATTGCGGGAAACACAAAAGAAGTACAAGCTCTTTGCGGATCGTAGGCGCCGAGAGGGGGACAAATTGGGCGAAGGAGATCTGGTTTGGCTGAGCACAAAAAACCTGAAATTGGGGTTCCCATCCAAGAAATTGGCTCCACGCTATATAGGGCCATTCAGGGTAGCAAAAAGAATAAACGAAGTGACCTATGAGCTGAGGCTACCAAAGGACCTAGGAAAGGTACACCCGGTATTCCATTGCAGCCTGTTAAAAAAGTATAAAGGAACTCTGGACAGCGGAGAACAATAGTTGTGTTTAATCTTTTCCTTCCAGGACGAAGGGGAGGAGGACGCCATGTCAGAACCCTGCTACTAGAGCCTGGATGTGGCTCTGAGTTTCAGGGTCACTGACATTGATAAGACACCTGCGTCCCAGGACTCGGAGGAGAAACGGCTGATGGACTTGGCGGGGAATTTGCGCGGGGTTTTACTGAGCGGGAAGAGACTGTTCAAATGAGGGGGAGGGTATATAAAGGAGGGTTGGCCGGAGCCTCCCATTCTTGGCTTTTCTGATGTTCATGTTTCCTACAGTAAAAGTTCCTGGTGATACCACAGAGAGTCTCGTGTGTTCATTCAGGAGCGGCTGTGGTGAGCTGACAAATTATTTGGTATTACAAATAATAATACCATATAATAATATCAATTATATATTATATATTACATATAATATTACAGTATAGTAGTATAGTTCAATATAGTAATATATAATGCTAATATTGTGCAATGCTAATAATATAATATATTGTATGTATATACAGCTGCTCTGAGTCCCCTTCGGGGTGAGAAGGGCGGGATATAAATGTAATAAATAAATGTAGTAGATGAATAAATAAATAATTTTAGACATAGGCTCGCCCAAAGTCTGAAATGACTTGAAGGCACACAACAACAACAACAACAATAACAACAACAACAACAACAACAACAACAACAACAACAATCCTAATTAACTTGACTATCTCATTGGCCAGAAGCAGACCCATACTTCCCATTGAAATCCTGATAGGTTTATGTTGGTTACAGTTGTTTTCATTTTTAAATATAGTATTGTTCTTTCATTGTTGTTGTTGTTTTGCACTACAAATAAGACATGTGCAGTGTGCATAGGAATTTGTTCGGGTTTTTTTCCCCCAAATGATAATTTGGCCCCTCCACAGTCTGAAAGATTGTGGACCGGCCCTCTGCTTTAAAAGTTTGGGGATCCCTGATGTAGAGTATCCCTTATTCAAAATGCTTAAATTTTTTTTTTGCAGTTTAATAAACTTTCCCCATGTTTTTATCATATAATCAATTAGGAAATGACATTCATAACCCAGGAACAACAATCAGGTTACATAGGGCCTTTCCAGACAGGCCTTAAATCCCAGAATTTCTGCTTTAAAATGGATTATATGAGTCTGCACTGCCAGATAATCTGGGATAAACAGAAAACGTGGGATCAGATCCTCTGATAAAGGGCCTGCTTGGAAGGGCCCATAGTGTAATGGATTAGACACCTACCAGTCAGATAAGGAAGAAGCTTTCCAATGATCCTTTTAAAAAAGGACAGCTGGCAACCCTAGTGACAATGTCAACAGCAACTGCATTAAATGGCAAGCCTGGCAGTTTTATAGTTGCCGTTGGTGTTTTGAGGGTAATTGTTCCTACTAAATATAAGAACTGATTTATATGGAGACATGGGGAGGGGGGAGAAAGTAGCAAGAACATGATTTTTATAAGAAACTATTATGTGCAATGGAACTAATAATTAATGACGGCAAAACAGATGGTGCCATAACAACCGAAATCTATTGAAAAAGTCATTCTCAGTTCTTTGCATTGCTAACTTGTACCAAACAACAACTCTCACAGCCTTTATTTTCTTGAAGTGAACCAATGCCTTAATACATTTTTACAGACAGGCCAATTAACATTGCTTCATGCTGTAACGGCTGCTTATCCTTTGAGCAAAAAATTAAAATGAGTACATTTTTAGGCTTGGTTTAACCTTGAACATATTCAATCTGATCTCTCCCTCAGGGCCTCAAACATTTCCCAATGCAAACAGCTCTATGCAAATCAGCCTATTTAAAAACAATCCAAGCCAACATTTCCCAGAAAACCCGTATCACAAATGATCAGGCACTTTGGCTGTCCCTAGAATGAATACAGCTTGCCACCACTTTTAAGTGCCATGGCTCAATGTGATAACATCCTGGCCTCCCTTTTGAGTGAAAGTGCTTAGATGCTGGGGAATTGGAGGCAGGGCGGGCCCTTGGAGGGATTGAGGTGTCTGGCAGGGAAACAAGGAAAGGACTGCAAGAAGAGCTGCCACTTGTAACTGGTGGCAACACTACCACCCAGATTTCTTTGGGGGTAAAAGGGGGACCACCCTTAACTTCTGGCAATTGCCTGCCTCTGACTTAAAAGTAGGCAATTATTTAATATTGGGTCCCCCCCCCCCCCCTAAACATTCAGTTCTATTACTTGCTTTGCACCACAGTAGGGACTTGAGGCAGTGGACTCAGCTAACAAGAGGATGGGAAGAAATGGCTCCTGAAACTTAGGCTGCATCTACCCTGCAGAATTAATGTAGTTTGTCACCACTTGAAGTGCCATGGCTCAATGCGATGCACTCCTGGGAGTTACAGTTTTATATCGTTTTTTGGCATTCTCTGCCAAAGAGTGCTGGTGCCTCACCAAACTACCACTCCCAGGATTTCCTAGCATTGAGCATGGAGCCCCGGGTGGAGTAGTGGGTTAAAGCCTTGTGACTTGAAGGTTGGGCTGCTGATCTGCAAGCTGCCAGGTTCGAGAGCACGGATGAGCTCCCTCTATCAGCTCCAGCTCCATGCGGGGACACGAGAGAAGCCTCCCACAAGGATGGTAAAAATATCAAAACATCCGGGTGTCCCCTGGGCAACATCCTTGCGAACGGCCAATTCTCTCACTCCAGAAGCGACTTGCAGTTTCTCAAGTCGCTCCTGACACGAAAAGAAAATAGCATTGAGCCATGGCAGTTCAAGTGTCACTCTGCATTAATCCTACATTGTAGATTCACTGTTATGAGGTCTTATTTATTGATATCCTGCCTTTCCCCTAATAGTGGGACTAAAGGCATATTAGAAAGTATTAACACATATTTGAAACCTTACTACTGGTTGAATTTATGTGTTTATTAGTATATGTACATATGTGTGCATCCATCTATATACCTTCCTACCTCTATATATTTATCTCTATATGTTTCTAGCTATTTTATATGTTTCTAGCTATTTTATATGTTTCTACCTGTCTATCTCTGTCTCTGTTTCCATCCATTTTCTCTCTCTCTCTCTCTCTCTCTATATATATATATGTGTGTGTGTGTGTGTGTGTTTCCATCTATCATCTATTGATCTATTCATTCATCCATTTAATTCTATATATGTATATACCGTGTTTCCCCTAAAATAAGACCTCCCCAAAGAATAAGACCTAGCAGGGTTTTGGGGGGATTGCCAAATATAAGGCCTCCCCTGAAAGTAAGACCTAGCAACTAAGGCTGCAGCAGAGTTCCATTGGGAAGCATGGCTGCAGGCAGATGCAGCACTCATACACACCGGAGGGAGGGAGGGAGAGAAAGTGCTTGCTGGCCTTGCCTCGCCTGTCCCCCAGCCTCCGTGGCTGCTGCTGCGCTGCCCTTTCTTCCTTCGGAGACAAGGCCATGCTTCCTGGCCATGCTCCCTTCGCCCCCAAGGCTTCTGATTGGCTCCTGGAGCCAGGGCAAGGGAGGGTGGGAGGGAAGGAAGAGGGCTTTACACTCGTCCTGCTCTTTCTGTTTCTTAAAGGTACAGGACGCATAGGGATTCTCCTCTCATCCTTATTCCTATCCTATGCCATGAAACTTATTATTTTATACTATTATTCTATTACCATATTATCATCATATTCTGTTACTATTATTATATCCCATTATTATATTATCCTATTAATATATATTTATATCATTATATTATATTTTTCTATTATTATTATATCATTATATCATTATTCTATTATTATTCTATTATATTTTCATATTATTATTATATTATTATTCTGTTATTATTATATTCCATTTTATATTATCCTATTAATATATTTATATCATTATATTCTATACTATTATTCTATTCTATTATCATATTATTTTATTATTATTAGCATATTCTGTTATTATTATATTCCATTTTATATTATCCTATTAATATATTTTTTATCATTCTATTCCATTCTATTATTCTATTATATTATCCTATTATTATTAGATTATTATGCTATTCTGTTAGTATATCCTATTAATACCATATTATTATCATATTCTGTTATTATTATATCCTAGTATTATATTATCTCATTAATATATTGTATATCATTATATTATTATTATTATATTATCATATTATTATTATAGTATATTATATTATTCATCATTCATGACTACATTGAAACTAGAATAGAGAGAAATCAGCGTGGAAACCTTGTGAAACCTAAATTGCAAGAGGTACCATAGATTGTTGTACATGTAAATAATGGTAGTAACAAGAAATTCTTGATAGGATTCATAGTTTGTCTGGTTATGCTGGTTTGTGATGACAACTACTTTATAGTATATAATAAATGTTCATTTTATTGTTCAACAATAAATATGAATTCTTCTTCATGGAAAAATAAGACATCCCCTGAAAATAAGACCTAGTGCATCTTTGGGAGCAAAAATTAATATAAGACCCTGTCTTATTTTCGGGGAAACAGGGTAGGTATCTCTATGTTTCCATGCATCATCTATTCATCTATTCAGTCATCTCTCTCTCTCTCTCCATATATATATATATATATATATATATATACACACATATACATACACACACACATATACATACACACACACATATATATACAGTAGAGTCTCACTTATCCAAGCAAAACGGGCCGGCAGAAGCTTGGATAAGCGAATATCTTGGATAATAAGGAGGAATTAAGGAAAAGCCTGTTAAACGTCAAATTAGGTTATTATTTTACAAATTAAGTGCCAAAACATCATGTTATACAACAAATTGGACAGAAAAAGTAGTTCAATATGCAGTAATGTTATGTTGTAATTACTGTATTTGCGAATTTAGCACCAAAATATCATGATATATTGAAAACATTGACTACAAAAATGGCTTGGGTAATCCAGAAGCTTGGATAAGCGAGGCTTGGATAAGTGAGACTCTAGTGTGTGTGTATGTATATACTATATGTTTCTATCCTCTGCTGATCCATCCATTCATTTATCTATCTGTATATATATTTCTCTCTCACACACACACACACTCTCTCTATATATATGTTTCCATCTATCATCTATTCATCTGTCCAGCCAGCTATCTATCTTTATGTATGTTTCTATCTATGTCTATATGTCTCTATGTATTTCTATATAAGTTTCCATCCATTATCTATCATCTATTAATCTGTTCAGCTATCTTTCCAGTCATCTCTCTCCCTCTTTCTCTCTCTATATACGTATCTCCTACATATATCTATTGATCCATCCACTTATCCATCTGTATATATATTTCTCTCTTTGTATATATGTCTCTATATTTGATGAGCGTAGGGGCTGTATGCCATGGTTTCTTGGTCCATAAATAATCTTTGTGGCTTTGAAAAATCCCTGAGCATCATGGCTATCTGCAAGGTGTTGGATTTCTTCAGCCTTCTTTGATATACAGTAGAGTCTCGCTTATCCAACGTAAACGGGCCGGCAGAATGTTGGATAAGCGAATATGTTGGATAATAAGGAGAGATTAAGGAAAAGCCTATTAAACATCAAATTAGGTTATGATTTTACAAATGAAGCACCAAAACATCATGTTAGACAACAAATTTTACAGAAAAAGTAGTTCAATACACAGTAATGCTATGTAGTAATTACTGTATTTACGAATTTAGCACCAAAATATCACGATATATTGAAGACATTGACTACAAAAATGCGTTGGATAATCCAGAACGTTGGATAAGCGAGTGTTGGATAAGTGAGACTCTACTGCAGGGGTCCTCAAACTTTTTAAGCAGGGGGCCGGTCCACAATCCTTCAGACTGTTGAGGGGCCGAATTATCATTTGAAAAAGAAATACGAACAAATCCCTATGCACACTGCACATGTCTTATTTGTAGTGCAAAACAACAATAATGAAAGAACAATAAAATATTTAAAAATGAAAACAATTTTAACCAACATAAACCTATCAGGATTTCAATAGGAAGTGTGGGCCTGCTTCTGGCCAATGAGATAGTCAAGTTAATCAGGATTGTTGCTGTTGTTGTTGTTGTGTGTCTTCATTATTTATTTATTCATTTACTACATTTATTTACTACATTTATATCCTGCCTTCTCACCCCGAAGGGGACTCAGAGCAACTGTATGTACATACAATATATTATATTATTAGCATAGCAAAATATTAGCATTATATATTACTATATTGAACTATACCACTATACTGTAATATTATATGTAATATATAACATGTAATTAATATCACTATATGGTATTATTATTAGTATTACATTGTATAACATGATAATATTATCAATATCATATGTATATATAATATATTATATTATTAAAACTGATATAAAAATATTATATTATAAATGAGGGCAGGGGCCAGGTAAATGACCTTGGAGGGCCGCATCTGGCCCCCGGGCCTTAGTTTGGGGACCCCTGCTCTACTGTATATAGATAGATAGCTCTATCCATCTACCCATCTACCTATCTTCCTCCATGGATGTGTGTAAGTATTTTTCTATGTTTCCATCTATAATCAATTGCTCTATCATCCACCCATGTGTGTTTGTATCTCTCTCTATGTCCATCTGTCAATGCTTGGACCATGGAGAAGAGTGGGCCGAGCTTCCAGGGCGAGCCCCGCCCCCTTGCCCTGGCCCCGCCCACCTCCGCCCTAAGCCCCACCCTCCCCCCTCTCTCTCTCTCCACGGAGGCGGGGCTTAGGGCGGCGGGCCCGATGGGGGAGAGCGGGGTGCCTGCGGGCGCGCAACTTCTCCTCCGCGCCTGCGACCAGGGCGACTGCGAGAGCGCCCGCCGCCTCCTGCTCCCGGCCGAGGCCGGTTCTGCGGCGGTAGAAGGGGTGCCTGCGGGCGGCTGGGTGCCCGTGGACTGCGCCGACGAGGCCGGAAACACGGGACTGCAGTTCGCGGCGGCCGGCGGGCACGAGGAGCTGGTGGGCTTCCTCCTCCGGAGGGGGGCCTCGGTGCAGAGCCGCAACCACTGCGGGTGGAGCCCGCTCATGCAGGCCGCCAGGTCAGGACCAGGCTGGGGAGGGAGGGAAGGCGGCAGGGGAGCGAGGGCCCGAAGGGGCTCCATCTAAGGAAGGCATGGGCCCTGCAGGTGTTTTGGACTTCAACTCCCACAATTCCTGGCCTCAGGCCCTTTCCCCGTCAGCCGCTCGTGTACCCATGCCTGATCTAACGGGAAGGCGGATCTTTCCTTGGTCCAGAGGCAGGCCCGCTTTTACGGGAAGGCCTTTGAGGGAAGGCCCCACAGCGCCCCCTGCCGGAGGAGGGGTTAATGATTGCTTCTGAGTTTCCTTAAGACCTGCATGGGGAAACTTCGGGCCCTCCACTTTTAACACCCACAATTCCTAACAGCCAGTTAGTTCTCCCTGGAATTTGCCCCCTATAGTCCTTGTATGCCTGGCAAATTGATCTACAGTAGAGTCTCACTTATCCAACATAAATGGGCCGGCAGAATGTTGGATAAGCGAATATGTTGGATAATAAGGAGGGGTTAAGGAAAAGCCTATTAAACATCAAATTTGGTTATGATTTTACAAATTAAGCATCAAAACATCATGTTAGACAACAAATTTGACAGAAAAAGTAGTTCAATACGCAGTAATGCTATCTAGTAATTACTGTATTTACAAATTTAGTACCAAAATATCATGATGTATTGAAAACATTGACTACAAAAATGCGTTGGATAATCCAGAACATTGGATAAGCGAGTGTTGGATAAGTGAGACTCTACTGTAATTACTACATAGCATTACTGCGCATGGAACTACTTTTTCTGTCAAGTTGTTGTATAATATGAAGTTTTGGTGCTTAATTTGTATAATGATTACCTAATTTGATGTTTAATCGGCTTTTCTTGAATCCCTTCTTATTATCCAACATATTCACTTATCCTGCTGGCCTGTTTGTGTTGGATAAGTGAGACTCTACTGTATATTGATAATCTTATATTATCTGCTCAGAACTGGATTATATGAGGCCCCTTCTCCACAGCTATATAAAATGCACACTGAAGTGGATTATATGGTAGTGTGGAGTCAAGATAATCCAGTGCAAAGCAGATAATATAAGATTATAAATGGGTTATATAGCTGTGTGGAAGGGCCTTGAGTCTACACTGCCATATAATCCAGTGCAAATTAGATAATCTGTGGAAGAAGCCTAAGTGAGGCCTAAATCTGCCTGTCCCCTAACTGAACCCTGGCTGTCTCTTGGCTGAGTTGGTTGCTAGGAGACCAAGTGGGCAGAGATTAGCCCTCTAAACTGGCAGCAATTGGATAAAAACAATTATTGCTCTCCCTTTAATTAGGACTTTATTTTTCTTTGCTTTTTATTGTATCAACCTAGAGGCGTGGGTGATGGGTTGTGTTGTCAAATTTCGAGGTTGGGGGGCCTGTAGTTTTGTTGTTTTGTGGCTCATTTATATATATAGATTGTATGTATATATAACTTGTAAGCCGCCCTGAGTCCCCTTCGGGGTGAGAAGAGCATGATATTAATGTTGCTAATACATAAATAAATTCTTGTATATAGGTACCCTTGTATATTTGTCAGAATTCCAAATATTAACATGATGTCAGGGATCTTTAAAGGGGAAACTCCTACAGGAAGAGTAACCTTCCAAAACTCACTACAGTTGGCCTTCCCACATTTATGGATTTGATTAAAATGTTCTTTCTAAGAATCTCTAAGTCAGGGGTCCTCAAACTCTTTAAACCAAGGGCTGATTCACAATCCCTCAGACTATTGGTCATCAGACTAGTTTGAAAAAAATGAATGAATTCCTGTGCACACTGTACATATCAGTAGTGCAAAAAAAAAAGAAGATAGAATAATACAATATTTAAAATGGAGAACGATTTAACCAACATAAGCTTCTCAGTATTTTATTTATGTCAGTATGTTTTGTTATGTTATAATTACTGTTTTACTGTTTACCATGTTACTGTGTATATTGTGTTTACTTTATTGCATCTCTACCTTTGATGCATGTCATGCATGTATTCTTTTGTGCTTTATTGTAATTGCCTGGGTTTAGCCCCATGTTAGCAGTTCTGTGTCCCTTCGGGGAGATGGAAGCAGGATATAAAAATAAAGTTGTTGTTGTTGTTGTTATTTCAGTCAGAAGTGTGGACCTGTTTTTGGCTGATGAGATAGTCAAGTTAATTAGGATTGTTGTCTTTGTGTGCCTTCAAGTAGTTTCAGACTTAAGACCAGGGGTCCCCAAACTTTTTAAACAGGGGGCCAGTTCACAATCCTTCGGATGGTTGGAGGGCCGGACTATGGTTGGCCACCGAGCAATAATAATAATAACAATAATAATAATAATAAAAAATAATAATAATAACAACAACAACAATAATAAAAAGAGGGTTGGCAGAGACCCTTTGGGACATTGAGTCCAATCCCCTTCTGCCTTTGTGCACCAAAAGCACAAGCAAAGCACCCCTGACAGATGGCGACCCAGCCTCAATGTTAATAATAATAATAATAATAATAATAATAATAATAATAAAGAGGGTTGTAAGAGACCCCTTGGGCCATTTAGTCCAACCCCCTTCTGCCTCTGTGCACCAAAAGCACAAGCAAAGCATCCCTGACAGATGGCCACCCAGCCTCAATGTTGATAATAATAATAATAATAATAATAATAATAATAATAATAAAGAGGGTTGTAAGAGACCCCTTGGGCCATTTAGTCCAACCCCCTTCTGCCTCTGTGCACCAAAAGCACAAGCAAAGCATCCCTGACAGATGGCCACCCAGCCTCAATGTTAATAATAATAATAATAATAATAATAATAATAATAATAATAATAATAATAATACAGGGTTTTGGAACACAATACTCCTGACCTCACAATCGTGTTAAAAAACAAAGTATAGATTGTCGATGTTGCAATCCCAGGTGACAGCAGGATTGAGGAGAAACAACTGGAAAAGCTGACACGATATGATGATTTAAAGATCGAATTACAAAGACTCTGGCACAAGCCAGTCAAGGTGGTCCCAGTGGTGATCGGCACACTGGGTGCAGGGCCTAAAGGCCTTGGCCTACACTTAAACACAATTGGCGCTGACAAAATTACCATCTGCCAGCTGCAGAAGGCCACCTTACTGGGATCTGCGCACATTATTCGCCGATACATCACACAGTCCTAGTCACTTGGGAAGTGTCCGACGTGTGATCCAATTCAACAGCCAGCAGAGTGTCTGCTGTGGACTCATCTTGTTGTATTTCTAATAATAATAATAATAATAATAATAATAATAATGGGTTGTAAGAGAAGAGACCTCTTGGGTCATTTAACCCAACCCCCTTGTGTCATGGGGGCCGGATAAATGGCTTCGATGGGCTGCATCCGGCCCCCGGGCCTTAGTTTGGGGACTCCTGCTTAAGACCATCCAAAATTTAGGGCAGGGGCTGGGTAAATGGCCTTGGAGGACTGCATTCAGCCCATGGGCCTTCGTTTGGGGACTCCTGATATAGAATGAATGTAGTTAGATGCCACTTGAATTGCAGTGGCTCAGTGAATATGGACTCTGAGAGCTGCAGTTTGATGAGCACTCTTGGGCAGAGGGGGCTGAAGACCTTGTAAACTTACAACTCCTAGGATTACATATCATGGAGCCATAGAGGTTAAAGCAGCAATTGTTCTTACATCCTCCTGGGTGTTTTAATTCTTTTCCTGTATTTTTCCCCATCAAAGATTTGGACATCTAAATGTGGCTCGCATCTTGCTGGAAAATGGTGCGGACCTTAATGCACAGAACAAATTGGGAGCCAGTGTCCTGACCATGGCCTCGAGGGGTGGCCACATTAGTGTGGTGAAATTGCTGCTAGAAGCTGGTGCATACGTTGACAACTATGACCACTTGAATACTGGCTTGGACAACACAAAAGAGGAGTTGCCAGCTATCACCCCTCTCATGGCCGCTGTCCAACATGGACATGAGGCAGTTGTCCATCTTCTGCTGGACTGGGGTGCCAATTGTAATTACATTGCAAAGACTATGGGATGGACTCCACTGATGTTGGCAGCTGCTACCGGGAGGGTAAGTTTGGCCCAACAACTTATGAGCAGAGGAGCCAATTCTGACCATCTGAATATGCTGCATAAAACACCGTATGAAATATCTGTTGACTTCAGACATGATGATATGAAGGACTATTTGGCACCTTTAACCACCGTTAGACCCCAGACAGGTATGGATTACTTACCTTTCATTGTGTTGTTTGTTATAGGTAGCCAAATAATGATTTTTGAGCTTGAGAATACTTGCCTCACTCTGCCCATCTACAAAAGGTGTGTGTGACAGTCATGGCAAGACTTCCTTGGCAAGAGATTATGATTGATGGTAAAGAGGGGTCCATCTATGCCTCTGGTATCAAACTCATTTTCACTGAGGGCTACATTAGCATTATGGTTGCCTTCAAAGGGACTTTTGACATTGTAAGACTATATACATGTAACTCTGTTGCCCTGGCATTGAAAGCTTTGTGAGCCACATAAAATGACATAGTGGGCCAGATTTGACCCACAGGCATTGTGTTTGACATGTGTGATCTAAGCAATGGCTGGGCAACTATGGAAAGGGAGATGGTTTTTTTCATCTATGCTCCTCTGCCAAGGAGACCCACCAGCACAACTAACACAATTAGAAGTGATATCAAATCACTTTGTGTTTCATTTTTGTCAATTTTTCTGCTAATTGTTTTTGTCTTGAGGTATATTGGGGATTGTGGACTATAGCTACTGTTTTTTGTGTTTGTTTTTAAAGTCATGTTAAAGCTATTGGGACAGGGAGATTCCAGTTTGGAAGATCTTGATAACACCAGGAACTGCAAATTGGGGCCTCTACAATCATCCCCTTTCTCATCCTCATCTGTGCCAACAACTTCCATATGGAACCCAGAAAAAGTAGTTTGGGATCTAGTTTGGGATTGGTTGGAGGCTTCTGAAAAGTATAGTCCAAAATACTTTTCAAAGCACAGAGGAGAGAGGCCCGTTTTACACTGCCATATCATCCAGATTATCAAAGTAGATAATCCATATTATTTGCTTTGAACTGGATTATATGAGTCTATACTGCCATATAATCTCGTTCAAAGCAGACAATCTGGATTTGATATGGCAGTGTAGAAGGAGCTAGAGAGGAGCATTCAGTTATGTAGAGAGAAGGACAGTTTGCAAACTAGAAGATCAAAGTTGGAGGACCTTTAATGGTTCTTGACTGGAGGAATTCATTAAGACTACATTAATGGGATATTTCAGTATGCTATGTCATGATGCAGTAAATATCTTGTTATCCTTCAAATAAAACAAATGAGCATTTGATTGTTAGCACGTTGTCAGTCTGTATGATTCTGTTCTTATTTCTAAACTTCTGCTACATCCATAGTGTAACTTAAACCTATCAGTTAAATATTGTAGTTGTCTTAGCATACAGTAATTTTAGCAAAACTGTCTTAGCTAGTGATCTACAGAAACTGGAAAACACACTATAAAATCCAAAGAAGAACCTGGAGACATGACTCAAGGTGTTCACTTGATGGATGTACTAATCTCAATGTGTTTCCATTCTGAAAAGCCATTGTCAAGGTACTATTTAAAATTTAACCTCAGAAAGTTATGGAGATGAAACTCTCACACCATTTAGTGCAGTGATTCTCAACCTAGGGTCCCCAGATGTTTTTGGCCTACAACTCCGAGAAATCCCAGCCAGTTTATCAGCTGTTAGGATTTCTGGGAGTTGAAGGCCAAAAACATCTGGGGACCCCAGATTGAGAACCACTGTTTAAGTGGGTAAAATGAAACATTTGAAGAAGAAGCACATACCGGCTAAAACACTTTCTTTTTAAAAAAAATAAAAGTTCTGTTCCCCGTTTGATCTGTTCATATGTGAATTCCTTACCTTTTCGGTGTTTGGCAGTGTACAACTCTCCACGCTGCAACTTGATCCCTCTGCATTTTTTTTTCTTTTATCAGACTTCTTCCTCCAATTTGTCTTTGCATTTCTCTGAACCACTTCCTCTTTTGTGTCCTAGCTCCCATTTCATGCTTCACTTAGCTCCATCATTTGCTTTCCTTGCTCTGGGGTATTTCTGCCTTAAAACTGCCCTGGATATAGCACATACTTGCTGAATTTGGGGTCTGGATGGTGGATTGGACCAAAGTGGACCTGATCCAGCTGTCCAGATGGCTGTAAAGCCCTAGGATAATCCAGACTTTCCTACAAACTCTGGAGAATCTCCCAACTTCACCTAAATCAGGGCAAAGTTAGGTTTAGTGAAGAAACCCTGGAATATTCACCAGAAGTTGCAATGTGTCGTGTAGACAGCCAGTGCTATATCTTAGGTGAGTCCAGGATATATTGTTTGTATTTGGCAATATATTTTCTTATCCCTCATCCTCTACTCTAACTCGGTTTGAGAATTTGAACAGCTGTAAGTCTGCTAGGCTTTTACATGTGAAATTGCGATAGTATCCCATGTCTCAGGCCCCTTCTACACTGCCATATAACTCAGAATATCAAGGCAGAAAATCCCACAATATCTGCTTTGAACTGGGTTATCTGAGTCCACACTGCTATAGTCCAGTTCAAAGCAGAAAATGGGGGGTTTTATTCAGCTATGTGGAAAAGCCACAGGCCCCTTCTAACAGTGCTATATAAAATCCAGATTATCTGCTTTGAACTGGAATATATGGCAGTGTGGACTCAATCTAAAATGGATGGTCTATTTCCCTGCTTCTTAAATTGTTGGTCCTGATACCAAATCGGGTCTCCTTAGCTCAGTGTTGAGATCATGAAAAATGTAGCAACAGTAAAAGCTTTCTGAATTCCACACATTTATACAAACCTGTTAGCAACAACATTCAATGTTTACAGTAGACTCAGCAGACAATGATTCAACTGTACACCACAAAATACCTGTTTAGCTAGTCTTTCAAATGCTGATTTATTACTCTATGTAACAAAATTGAAAAAAATTATGTTCCTGCTTTCAAAGTGTTATTTCCTGTTTAATTGTACAGTACTTAATTTGAAAGTAGTTGTTATACTCCAGAAACTTCATTTTTGTGGCTGCCACCAACTATGTTGAATTGGTTGAGACCCGATGAGATATTCTTTGAAAAACTATAGCAAAATGTGCTGCGAAATATCCCACAAAAACAATGTTTTGTCAGTTTAATAAATTTTTTCCACGTTTTTATGATAGAACTAATGACAGTTATAACCCAGGAACAAAAATCATGTTACATCGTGTTATCAGTAAATGTTTCATATTTATATCTATTTTTATACCTATATACCTGGGGTTCTGCAAAAAAACTCTTGGGTTAAAAGGTGTCGCAAGTGGAAAAAGTTTAAGCTGCCCTGGTCTTGTTAATCAATCCCTATCACCTAGGTAGTGCTTTCTCTCTCTTTTTCCATGTTGAGCATGCTGATAACATTCTTAAAGGAAAACCTTCCTGTCTTTTTCTCTTTCAGCTAACTCTTTTATTCTTTTCATCTCTACAATCGGAATTTCTGCCTTCATCCATATTGATGCTTCTTCTCCTTTTCTCCTGCCTTCTTCCTGATCCAGCCAATGCTTCATTAATACAAAAGATGGCTCACAGGTATACAGTTTAGGTCTGAATTTGTATATGGACTGCAGAACAAATTTCTACATGGGCTGTTGATTTCTGGTAAGGTTTGCTGTGACCTGGGAAAGGAACATTTCAAATAAATCCAGGGCGATTCTCCACAACCCAGTCACACTGTGGGGAAGGTTCAGCATTAAGTCCAGTCTGGAGTAGATCCGCCAGCTTCTTCTAGGACTTCTGCATTTTCTGTGCAGCATGTGGTTTGTGCGTTACCTGCATCTCCAAAAATCTTCCAACTACAGACAACTTTCACATAGGATTGTGGGATAAGGGAGTAGGCTAAAGTATGGTTCTCTGTTGTTTTAGGTCCTGTAGTAGCTGAACCTCAAGCCTGCTTTTCTCATATGTCTGGGAAAACAAATGCAGGCAGTCCCTGGGGTACAAACAACCGACTTACAAATCACTCATAGTTACAAATGGGGTAAGACAACAGGAAGTGGGAGAAATCTACCCCTTGGAAGGTAAAGTTGCTCCCAAAATAATTACAGTAGAGTCTCACTTATCCAACACTCACTTATCCAACGTTCTGGATTATCCAACGCATTTTTGTAGTCAATGTTTTCAATATATCATGATATTTTGGTGCTAAATTCGTAAATATAGTAATTACTACATAGCATTAATGTGTAATGAACTACTTTTTCTGCCAAATTTGTTGTATAACATGATGTTTTGGTGCTTAATTTGTAAAATCATAACTTATTTTGATGTTTAATAGGCTTTTTCTTAATCTCTCCTTATTATCCAACATATTCACTTATCCAACATTCTGCCGGCCAGTTTATGTTGGATAAGTGAGACTCTACTGTATCATGAGGAACCTATGTCTAAGCGAAAGCTTTATCACCAATCCTTGTTTCCACAACAAGCCATTTTTTTCAAAATGCAATTATCACAGGAACAGAAAGTGAGGTGAAATCGTCTGAAAAGGGGCACAGACAGCAAAATAAAAACCACAGGGATATTAAACCTTTCCTATGCTATTGAAAGCTTATATATAGAGAGAGGGTTACACTTCAAAATATACCTGTTCCAACTTACATATACAGTGTTCCCTCACTTATCGCTGGGGTTAGGTTCCAGGACCATCCACAATAACTGAAAATCCGCGAAGTAGGGACGCCATATTTATTGTAATATTTATGCATTATTTTATAGTTATACACTATTTTAAGTCTTTATCAACCAGTCGTGTGTTGATAAATCGCCTCCTTCTCCCATTGCACCTTGGGCTCCTTTCCTCTCCCTTTGGCTTATTTATTTATTTATTTATTTATTTATTTCAGATATTTCTACCTCGCCCTTCTCCCCGAGGGAACTCAGGGCAGCTTCTCCTTCCTCCCTTCCTTAGGCTGTAAATTGTGATTTGTAATAGACTTTTAGAGTTTATTGAAAAACCGTGAAACAGCGAATCCGCAAAAAGTGAACCACTAAGTAGTGAGGGAACACTGTAAATTCAACTTTAGAAACAAACCTACAAAACCTTGTTCGTAACTTGGGGACTGCCTGTAAAGACATCAGAGATGCTTTACATTTGAGATATACTGCAAGATTTGGTTTGTGTTTGGTCTGGTATGCACATGATCCAGCTTCCATGTAGAGATTGGATCATGCCTTGAGATCCCTTTGTTCATGGTTACAGAAATTTTAAATTTTGATGACAGTACATTATTGATCTCCTTTTCTCCTGAGTATCTTATTCCTTTTCACCATACATTTGTTAGATGGTTATCCCAAATGTACTTTTAGGTCAAAGCAAAAGCAGTACAGTCCTTTCAGACAACCTATAAGCCATGTTTTAAGAGGTGGGGAGCATAGTGTTAGCTGGTGTCTTCCATGTTAATAGGATAGTGAATGTGGTCCAGATTTTCATCTGAGTTTTAAACGAGCTATCTAAGATGTTGAACTCCTTTGCCCAAATAATGGAAGTGTTACCTTATCAGTCCCCATGAAGGAACACCATCTCGGCACACTATTCATGCTCTTGTATCACCTTGATAATTTAGCAATTCAAATGCAAAATGTTGAAGAACTATAGTGCATTCAAAATATTGACATTAAACTAATTCCAAGATGCAGCTATGTAATAAATTTTACATTTTTCTTTTCTCTTCCCTCTGTCAGATAAACAGAAGAGGCAACCTGATATCTTCCATGCTTTGAAAATTGGTAAGGCATTTAAAAAACACACTCCCAGTCCATTCTAGTATATGATCACTATAGGCTTCTAGAGGTGGTCTGTAGTCACAGATTTTGCTGGATCTTTGAAAGCATTAAAAGAAAACTGGCCACTCTTGTTTCTGTATCTTGTCAACAGCTCAGCGTCTTCTTTCTACTCTCACACAATTTTTCTCTTTTTGCTTTCAGACATTTTTTTTTTGCCTTCTCCTCTTTTCATCTTTCATGTAGACTTCTTCCAGCTCTCCTTCCACAATCAGTTTTTCAATTTGGGGAGTTCCTGCCTTCTAGTCAGTGACAACTAGCAGTATCTAGGAATCCGTTTGGGGGATTTAATTGAGCACCTTGGATTGGTCCTTTAAAGTTTATAGTTAAACCCTGAACAGATTCACTTGTCTACTAATCTAGAAGCCACAACTCACCACTGTTTTTTAGGCCACTTCCACTTCCCCCTATATCCCAGGATCTGATCCCAGATTATCTGTTTATCCCATATCATCTGGCAGTGTAGACTCATATAATCCAGTTTAAATCAGATAATCTGGGATGAGATCCTGGGATATAGGGCAGTGTAGAAGGGGCCTTAGATCTCTACAATTAGAATAGATTATTCTTTGGTATACTATTCAAAACAATCTTCAGGACCAAATGAGGTAATGGCTACAAGATGATGTCGAATTTAGAGTACCCTATCTTGGCAGTACTCAGACTTCTTACTGAAACACATAGTTGACTTTTAGTACAGTGGAACGTTGACTTAAGAGTGTCCCAACTTAAGAGCGTTTTGAGTTAAGAGCCACCTCTCAGCCCTGGTTTCTTTTGTCATAAGGGCAGCATTTTGAGTTAAGACCTAGCGCCAGAGGGAGGGCTTTAGGGCTTCAAGAGAATAGCCTCTGTGCCTCCGTGCCTCATGCTCTTGTCTGCTTTGGGAAATTGTTGTTTGCTTTGCTCTTGTCTGCTTTGAGGAATTTGTGTTAGTTGATTTTGTGTGGTTTTTATTCCTGGTATGTTTGGCTTCATGAAGAGAGAGAGGGAGAGAAAGCAAGAGAGGAAGGGAGGCTGGAATGAGCACAATATGAAGAAAATGATGCTTCTGCCTCTTCATTTGTGCTTCCTTGCCACAACTTTGTGCTTCTACCATTTTAAAGTTGATCTTTCTTTTTTGTTGTTTCATGTGAATTATAAACAACATTATTTGTTGTTTATAAAGTACATTTTCTTATTTAAAAACAATAACAAAAGTGGGATGGGAGGCGGAACAGATTAATAGCATTTCAATACATTCAGTGGGAAATTTCACTTTTGAGATCAGAGCATTTTGAGTTAAGAGCTTATTCACAGAACAAATTAAACTTTTAAGTCAAAGTATCACTGTATTGTGCTTCTATTTAAACAGCAACTTCAGAGCAAGCAGTGTCTGCCCACATCAAAAATTGTAAATAGCAGAAAATTAGTATTTGTTGATCTAAATTAATACTTGAACTATATCTCAGAGTCTGCAAAAGCAGAATCTTTTGTCTTATTCTGACACATTTTACTTGTTTAAATTACACCAACACAATTTGTTTTATAGACTGAAATTCTTATATGACCCTCAATGTTAACTGTCTCTGTAGGGAACTTTCAGCTGGTTAAAGAGATTACCGATGAAGACCCAGTTCAAGCCAATGTCATTAATGATGATGGCGCTTCCCCACTCATGATTGCAGCTGTAACTGGACAATTGCCCCTTATACAGCTGCTTGTTTCAAGAAATGTAGATATTGACAAACAAGATAATGTCCATGGTTGGACAGCATTAATGCAAGCCACTTATCATGGGTAAGTCTTGTTATTTGTGTGGTTTGAACTAAGAAAGTTCAAGTACTGTTAAACATTGCAACATCTGGGTATTAACTATATTAAAGAATGCTTAAGAATGCTAATGATAACCCTGGAATACAGGGCTTATCAATAGAGACCTGGAATACAGAACAGAGTTGTATCAGCTAGTAAGCAACTGAATCATTTGGTTACTGCAAGATCCTTAACATAAAAACATTTGTTGTTAACAAAAAAGACAAAGTTTAGGAAAAATTAGGATGTAGGGTAGGTAATGCTCAGTCTTTTATAGGATCCTGTTCTAATCTTTATTTAATCTATGCACCTCACTTATATTTTCTTTTCTTTAAAAGAAATAAAGAAGTAGTTAAGTACTTATTGAATCAAGGAGCTGATGTCAATCTACGTGCTAAAAACGGATACACAGCTTTTGACCTGATAATGCTTCTGAATGATCCAGGTATTTCCCTCTTCTTCAATCTTTCTAACATGTGATGTTTTTCATAAAAACAAAATAATATTTTACTAATGTATTTGAAGTACAGAATTAACGTATGTGCATTTTTCAGATGCAGAACTTGTGCGGTTGCTAGCTTCGGCCTGCATGCAAGTAGACAAAGAAAAGAATAAGCAGAACAACAAAACAACCATGCCTTCATCCAGAAATAAGCAAACAGTAGACATCCCAATGTTGCCTGATGACAAGGGAGGTTTGAAGGTATACATATTTCATATGTTTTATCTCAACAGGCCTTCAACAAGGGAATCTAACAACAGAGTTCTACTGCCTTGCTTTAACTCTTCATGAAAGTTGGTCTTAGCCTACTCTGCTTCAGTTCAGCCGCATCATCAGTGTTGATGGCATAAATGTGATATTGCAGTTAACAACTTAGTGGGGAACAAATGACACCTTATCATTGTGCTAGATATTTATAATTGAGCATAAAAGGAAACAATCAATTGTCATTTTTTCTTTTCCAGTCATGGTGGAGCAGGATGTCCAATAGGTTTCGGAAGTTGAAGTTGACCCAAACTTTGAATCATGGATTTTCCATAAACCCATCTGTGCCTTTCCCAGAAGAATCTAAATCACCATTTGATTGTACAATGAAGGCCACCGATCAAAGTGACAGTTCTTTAAATCATGAGGCTACTACAGCTTGGACAACAAGCAGCAAATCTAATGGTAAAAATAAATAAATAAAAATAAAACATACTTAGGTTTTTTATATATACATACATATAAATCTAGTCAAACTAAAATGAACATGTCCAAAGTTGTTAGCATCCCCCCTCCCCCCCTCCCTCTCTGTTCTGTGTTTGGGTTAAAGAACTGATTGGATAGGAAAAAATTGGTTGTATATATCATATAATAAAAAATCTAACTGTTGTAATGGGAAAATGGAATTTCACTATGTCAGGATCAAGAAATAGCTGCAGTATGCAGATTTATTATATATTATAGATTTTATAAAAACGAATAAAGGAAGTCTCCAACTTTATGAAAAAGTAGTTATACTATGGGAAAAGGGCCCTTTATTTTCTCAGGAGAAAATATGGTACTATATCATATAAGATGAATTTTCAGATATGTTTAGAATAGTACTATTAATGGGTGGCCTATGTCTTTCTTTCTTCAGGTATGGAAGTCACAAAAGCAGAAAAGGATGCTGAATTACTGACAACAGTAGTAAGTCAGAATATATCACTTCTTTGCCAAGCATTTGGCAGATTGTTTAGCAACTCTTGCTTGAAAATCTTTTGCTTCCAAAGAAAAAGTAATTGTACTATTTTTGATATAAGATATTGATTTACCCCCTATGGAATGATGGAGGGAAGTTACTACATGGTTTAGGTAGTTTGGAGCAGAAACTCATAATCCAGAAAGCCACATTTGAGTAGAGCTGTTGCACTTGGACCTTGAAGCCTCTTTTCACCACAAACCACACACTGTGCAGATAATTCAATGTAAGAGTTTATTAAAAGCATAGTATAATAAAATTTATTTATTTAATTTATATAGCAATCTTCCCCCCAGGGGGATCCTGGATATATGAAAAGCAAGCAAATATGAAAAAGGAATCAAAGTTCAAAATGTTATGTCCACAAAAGCCAAAAGTCCAAAAATCCCTTGAGAGAGAGTTTCCAAACAAATCCAGTGAGAGATGCAAAGACAAGGTACATAAATTGTAGGCAGGCAAAACTATGCCATTCAAAGACAAGGAATGGTACTATGCCATTCAAACACAAGCCGAGCTGTGGCGCAGGCTGGTGAGCAGTCTGATGCAATATTTCACTCTGACCATGAGGTCATGAGTTCGAGGCCAGCCCGTGGCAGGGTGAACACCTGTCAATTAAAAAATAAAAAATAGCCCCTGCTCGTTGCTGACCTAGCAACCCGAAAGATAGTTGCATTTATCAAGTAGGAAATAAGGTACCACTTATAAGTGGGGAGGCAAATTTAACTAATGAGGAAGTGCCGTCACAGTGGATGATGAAGCAGCTGCTCCCCCCGTGGCCAGAATCGAACATCCCCTCAGGAGAAGGTTAAATTGCCTCTGCGTCTGTCTCTGTCTTTGTTCTATGTGTATATGGGCATTGAATGTTTGACCTATATGTATATAATGTGATCCGCCCTGAATCCCCTTCGGAATATAAATACTGTAAATAAATAATAAAATAAAATAAAAATCAAATGCAGGCAAAATTATGCCTCACATGATCAGAATGCAGGAACAGCTTGACGCTTGGTTACATGAATTGTACAAGCCTTGACACTTAGAGTTCCGTACCTAAACGCTGCGTTGCCCTCACAAAGATTGTGTCGACATGAACCCCTTTTAAAAAGCCAAAATGCTTCCCATGAGATCATTTGTTTGGCACCTGCTCTCCTTATCTCTTTAAGTCGCTTGGTGGGGTCCTTAATTGCTGGCTTTGTGGTCTTCACTCTAATCTCTGATCTCGACAAACATTCATTTTCGTCTACCCCATTTCCCTTGATCTGCACTTCTGGCAGGTTCTAATGGGAACGGCCTTTACCGTTCTCTTGGGAACTGCCTGAAGATTCCAAAACATTTCTTTCTGGGCCCTTTGAATCTCTCCCAGCATCCACTGCCCCATCTTCTGAGCACTCAGAATCTAACCAGGCCACAGCAAGAGCCACATTTGAGTAATGCAGGGGTTCCTAAAGTGTGTTCTGTGAAGCCATTGGGGCTCAGCGAGTAATTGTGAGGGGCTCTGTGTCAGGCAGCAGCATGCTGCTTCCCCCCTCCTCCTCTCATTCCTTTCCTATTTCCATGATGCAGGCTGCCGAATGTGTGGCACATCCAATGGGTGCCTACCCTGGGGCTGCCCACAGAGCAGATTGGTTGACAGGAGCAGGTTGCTGCACAAAAACAAAAGCTGAGTTCAGAAACCGCCAGAAGAGAGCACAGGAGCAGAGCTGGCATGAGGAGCTGGTGAGCCAAGCGACTCAGGCAGCTAAGCTGGCTGGGATTTCTGAGAGTTGAAGTCCAAAACACCTGGAGGGCTGAAGTTTGGCCATGCCTCTGCTAGCTGGAGTGACAAAGTGATTGCTCTGATGTCCTGCCTCCAGGTGACACGTGATCAACACTGGCCATGTCGCATCTGTTGACTTAAACAGAAAAGGGTTGGTAAGGGTAGCTAAAACAGTTCAGGGGTGGCAAACCAAGTTTGGTGCCACGGATAGTCCAGGCTCTTTCTCGCTTCCACAGGGCCTGGAAGCTGTCTGTCTGAACCACTTAGGGGCCAATCCAGCATTTACCACTCCAGATCAGCAGTGTGATAAAGAATCAATGTAGAACCATCTTATGATGCCATAGTGAACAGAAAAAGCACCAGTCTGTCTGCAGTTTGGATTTGGAATAATCCCATTTCCTAAAACGTGGCCTAAAAATTGAGAAGTGCTGGCTCAGACAGAATTTTCTAAACTATCATTTTGGTTTCTCTGAGAATTAATGTAATGAATGAGATGTAAGAAATAATATCACTTTAGACTTATAAAACTGCTGGTATCCTATAGATATGATTTTCTATAAGGTTAAGCTAGAAAAGTGAATTGATATACTATATTCTGCTTCAAGATTAATAAACCCATTCTGGTACATCACTCCAGAAAAATTCTCTAAATGCTATAAGAATCCATCAAAGAAATGTTGTAAATGCGGCAACCAGGTACCTTCTTTCATACAAGGAGTAGATGGAAATCAAACCAAACTACAACATTTTCCCCTTTTGTGCACCACTTTTTTATTATTACTACTTTTCCCTCTTCTTTCTACTTTTTTCCTTTTTTCTGTACCTCTTTTCCTTCTCTTTTCCCCTTTTCCCCACTTTTGTTTTTATTGAAAATAAAAAATAATGTTGTATTATAATAAAAATTAATTTTAAAAAAGATAAATTGACCCATTCAAATTTACCACGTGCAGATTGATTTAGTGATTTTTAAAGATGGGGTTTTCAGTTCTAATCAGTTATATTCATGACTGCCATTTTTTTTAATTCATGACTTTATTTCCTTGGCTGTCAGTGTCAAAAATCTTTTCTGTTAACATTTTTTCCTTTGCTTCTTTCTCGAATAGTTAAGAAGCGGGGCTCCATTTACAAGATTGCCTAATGACAAACTGAAAGCTGTAATTCCACCCTTCTTGCCTCCTTCACGTTTTGAGCTGTGGAATTCTGACAGGATACAAACAAACAAAGATGGCATCACAGAGCAAACAAGGCTTGGTCTCCCACACAAAGCTAGCAGTGAAAGTGGAAATTATGATAAAGTAAGGAACTGAGAAATAAAATAATACTATATAGGGTTTTACTTCATCTTTTAGTTGTCAATGATTATTGATAGCTTTGTTCTCCTTTAAAATCAAAGAGCTTGTTTAGTTTTTTGTAAGTCATTGGAGATTTATAAAGCAAAGTGTTTTACTTCAATTATTTGAATGCTATTTGTTATTTAGGTGGCAGTTGTGTATTAATTTACCTGGGAGCAAGTCCCAGTGAATCCATATAAGCTAACTTTTAAGAAGGAAAGTAAATGTTTGTAGTGTTAGAGTTTCGTACAGTACTCAGAAAATGAGAGGCAGAAAGGAAATAAGGAGATTAAATTCATTCAGTCTGTTCTCTCAGGAGTTTATAAGCTTTCAGTTCATACGAAGCTTGCAGAGTAACAGAAACTAAGACTTGTTTGTAGTCCCCCTTGTAAATTGTTTTGAAAAATGTTTATCACTTTTGAATCCTTCCTTATAAGCAGCTCAGCCTAGCAAACATACAATTATCCTGTTTATTTTTCCAAACCAAATGTAGAAATATTGAGTTAAATCAGGTGAATATATATTTAAGGGGAACAACTTTTCACTGAAAAATAGTCGTCTGCTCACATTTTAAACTGAGACTTCACCAAGCCTAATATTTGAGGCACAATTGATTTGAGTTATCTCCATTGAATTCAGAGGAACTAAAGTGTCCAACTTCATTGCTTGTATTTGGTGAGAATATGCGAGAATATCCAGTCACCTGATGTTCATTTTATTGCAGCTGATAATGTGTTTATTATTATTACTTTCATACAAAAAGTATTGACTTACCTATGAAAGTAATAATTCTTCTTTGAATTTTTTCACAATTTTTGTTGCTACAGTCATATGCAGAGCAAAAAGACACACACACACACATATTGTAGTGATTGTAATGTTAAAAGAACACTGAGCGGCGTGGTGTGTTTGACATGAAAGTGATCTCACTTTTCTGTGCTTATGCATTCTCTAGTGAACTGTGCTCTCACCACTCATCTGTACTGGCGGGCTTTCCCTCTCTCCATTGTCACAAGTTGACTGCCATATACATTATGATTTTAATTTTCAAAATGTGTATGTCACAATATGTATTTATATACCGTCTATGAAGCCCTTGAACCATAAGAAATACAGAAAATTCACTGTTATTAACTCATTCTTGAATTGCCCCCCTTAAAAATAAAATTGCCCCTCCGTGGGGTGTGTTGGTCATGTTGGGAACCAGGGTTCTAGATAGTCCATGAGGCTACTTCCAACTCTTTGATTTTATGACTGTATTTGTTATGTTATTTACATACTAGAGATGTGCAAAATGGCTCAAATCCCTGCTTTGTCCTGTCAAGATTTGGAGGAGTCCCATTTCGTTTCATAATCTAAATCTCCAAAGTTTCATAAATGCTTAGTTAAGATTTTTCTATTAGTGGCAATGGGGATTTTTTTGAGGCCTGTTCTCCATCATCAGGATGAAACTTGGCACACTTGTAGGCAATATTTATGACTAAGCCTGCCAAGTTTCAGAACATTTTGGTCATTCATTGATTTTTAGGATTTTTACAAAAAAATTTTTAAAAAAAAACTACAGGAGGTATCCCCTTGAATTTCTGCACATTGAGACAACATATGCAGGGCATTAATCCTGCAAAGTTTCAGAAAGATTAATTCATCTACTAATTTTTAGGAATTTTAAAAAGTTTTTATAAGCAATTTGTTCTAAAAAACTAGTCGTTATCCCTTTGAATTTCTGCACAATGAGACAACATAAGCAGGCCATCAGTCCAGCACATTTCAGAAATATTTGTTAATCTACTGATTTTTATGAAGTTTTAAAAGTTTTTTTCCATTAAAAATAATTTTTAAAACTACAGCTTGAAATGCTCCAAAACAACAGATTTGTACTAATCTCTCCAAAACCTTTCTGAGCCTTCCATTTCATTTTGTAATGCTTTGGAGGGGATCCTGTTCCAATGGGTAATTTGGAGATTTATATTAACGAATCATACAATTCTCCAGTTAATGAATTGGACCCCCGAAGCTTTGCACAGCCCTATTATTTACATTCATATCCTTCCTTTCCTTCCTTCAGGTCAAGTTTGCATACATGACTGTCATCCCCTTACTTTATTTTCACAGAAATCTTACACAAGAGGCTGTGGGAGATAGTGGCTAGTCCTAAGTCATTCAGTTTAATCTCCCAGTTCCCACTCCAGTACTTTAACCACGATATAACATTGACTAATGGCAGATATTCCAATGGTAGGTTATGACTCATGCAAATGTGACTGTCTGTGGTGAAACAGATCTCCAGCCTTTCAGGAACAACAATTAAGCTAGCAAATTTTAGTTTTTCAGTCTTCAAACTGATACTATTTCCTCATGTCAGTTCCCAAGTTGTAGGACTGAAGTCAGTTCAGAACTGTTGGGGAATTCTGCAATTGGCGATCCAATTATAATTTGAGGTTTTGGAGGATTTGGCCATTATTGAAGGCTGATGCCCAAAGGATTCCTAGGATGGATAGGGATTTGAGTCTAGAACTCGTATGTATTGATTCCAGACCTGTAACCACAATAGTACTCTAATTTCCAGTGTCTCCCAAGGTCATGAATTTAAAGATTACATGATTGACTTTCATTCTTTTCCTTTTCCATCTAGAATATTCATAAAAAGCTAATTAGCACTAACTACCTTGTTTTGTTAGTACTAATCTAAAGTTCAGGGCCCCCAGTGTTGCAGTGTGTTAAAGCACTGAACTGCTGGACTTGTAGACCAAAAGGCCACAGGTTCGAATCCGGGGAGCGGAGTGAGCACCCCCTGTTAGCCCCAGCTTCTGCCAACCTAGCAGTTCGAAAACATGCAAATGTGATTAGATCAATAGGTACCACTCTGGTAGGAAGGTAACGGCACTCCATACAATCATGCCAGCCACATGACCTTGGAGGTGTCTACAGACAACGTCGGCTCTTTGGTTTAGAAATGGAGATGAGCACCAACCCCCAGAGTTGGACACGACTTGACTTAATATCAGGGGAAAACCTTTACCTTTTTTACCTTACCTAGTCTAAAGTTGAAGATAAGTTTCTTTTTCCTCTTCCAGGGCTCCTTAACTAGAAATACCAGGCCTATTAAGCTGTCAACTTTTGCAAGAAGACCTCCTACACCTTCCAGTTCAAGCAATTTCAACCATTCCCCTCACTCTTCTGGTGGCTCTAACAGCATTGCAGGAGTTAATAGGCATGGTGGAGAAATGCACAATAAATCAGGTGCTTATAGATATTTATTCAAATATGAAGATAGGTGTGTGTGTGAGAGAGAGAGAGTGGGTGGGTGTGTGGAGTTGACTTAGCTGCTCAAGCAATAAATGTCATAACAATTACAATAATGCATACAATGCATACCTGGCTCTGCTTCACTTTCATCTTTGCCTGCATAAACTTGACTTACCTGCCTTTTTCAGACGTTTCTATATGCTCTCGTTTTTATTCATGTTTTCTTGACTCCTGCTTCTTTTCCTTAATTTTATCTTATCTTTGTGTTCCTCCTATCTCCTAACCATAGTACTTTAGCCCACATCTGATTTTATCTTACACCTGAAATTGTATATGCTTAACCTGGGACAGACTAGCAATAAATATGTACTTGCAAGTAGACTCTTGAAATATGACAACCCTTGAGAGGGATGTGCCATTGCCTCATCTCTGAGGATGAGAAAGTATAGCTTTCTGAGATCTTAGTGGGTTTCCCTCAGTGAACATGAATTCAAACACTGTTCTCCTAATCCATCATTCAAACTATTACATTCTTAATAAAGACATTCCGAGTTTACATATATCATGACCAACTAGTTAACCAAGTCACCTGCTTCCTTCTCCCCTCTCTCTCACCAACATTTTAGGTTGTTAATATTGCCTCTTCCCATATTAGCTTCTCAATGTTACATTTTGGAAACATCTTTCCTCAGATAAAGTATCACATGCTTTTTAAAAATGAATTTAGAATGTTAGATTGTGGTTAGCCTCTTTTTTAATTTTGAAAAACAAACATACATTGTTAGACATTTGAATGTATTTTTGTGCCCAATTTATTTTTAGGTGGAAGTGCCGATAGTGTTTTGTCTCAAATTGCAGCTCAAAGGAAAAAAGCTGCTGGTATCCCTGAACAAAAGCCAAACAAACAGCAGATATCAGTAGATCCAGCTCCTTCATCTCCTCCTCCTGGGGTGGAAAGTACACAAGCCATCATCAGTGTGCACGTTCTGAAGGTTTTACAATTTATTTCTTTTAAACTAGAATATGTCTCCTTTAGAGATCAAACAGTATAGAAGTTGTTGATGGTGTACATAAATAAGACTATATGGCTTAGGTTTAGATTATTAGAAGGGCTGTATTTCTCTCTTTATGAATCTGTGAGACATATAGGATCATGTATTTTGAATGCGATTTTCCTGCTTGGCAGGGGGTTGGACTGGATAGCCGACGAGGTCTCTTCCAACTGTGATTCTATGATCTGGGGAGGTCCTCTCCAGATCATAGGCTCTCTGTCTTCCCATCTGCTCAAGCACATTTGGTGTGAACACAGGAGGGGACCTTTTTGGTGGCTGCTCCCATTTTAGGATTCCCTCCCAAGAGGGACCGGGGGGCATTCCTGCTTGCCTTTGGCACACAAGTTAAGACATTTCTTTTCCACCAGGCTTTTAGGGGAGGATGAGGGGCACACTGCTAGGGAGGTTATGGAGGGATCTTTAATTTAAATTTTATTTTAGTTCTATTTTTATTGTATTTTAATTGTATTTTAGCTTGTATTCATGAAATAAATATTTAATTGTTTTTTAATTTTTGTATTTGCTGTGTTTTTAAAAAAATTTAAAGCATATGTTATTGTGTCATGTTATTGTAAGCCACTATGAGTCCCTATGGAAAGAAACACAGGGGAAAAGGTAGTAATACTAATACTTCTACTAATAATAATAATTTCTGTAGTTCCAACTTGTGCCTATTTATGACTGGGTCTATACTGCCATACATCTCACAATCCGATCCCAGATTATCTGCTTTGAACTGGATTATATAAATCTACACTGCCAGATAATCTGGGACAAGCAGATAATATGGCATCAGATCCTAGGATATATACAATGTAGATCCAGCTTATGCTAATCAAAACATGTTTTTATCAAAAGAGCAGATCTGTTTGAAGGATTTGGGGGCAGGCAACCCAAAACCTCCCTGAATTTTCTAATTGTCAATATTATTTGTGAATATACTCAGTAGGGTCAGAAAACTAACATGTTTAAATTCTTAAAAATTACTGATATGGATATGAAAGAATAATGCCATAATGAAAGCTGGGCTGCTAATTTGAAGCAGGAAATGGAGTCCAGTCTTACTCCAAGTATGTTTGATTCTGATTTTTTCCTGTTTCTTTAAGAATGTGCAGTAGATATCTTCATATTCTAGCCAGCTGACTCACCTGTTGCAATAATGTCAATTTCAAAATATAGGCAGTAGGAACACAAATTGTCTGTAAATGTCCTTATACAAAGTGATACAAAATACCCAAGATAAAGATGTTCTATGCTTTAAAAAGAAAGAAAAACATCAATCTATGGTGCTTTTCAATAAGAGGAATATTTTTAATATGTTATCTCAAACAGAAGTTGGATGTGAAGAAGAATCCTCCATCTGAGAATTCCTCTACTTCTAAAAGCACATCTCCAACTCTCACCCCTTCACCATCTCCATCGTTGTCACCCAAGGTCCAAAGCACAGAGTCCTCAGTATCTTCCTCCCAGCGACAAGGGAAAAGTAGTGGAGGCTCAAGCAGCGGCACTCTAACGGATGATGGTGAGTACATCCAGGATTAACCAGGTCATGTGAGATACAGCCATCGTTCTTAAACATGTGACTGGCATTGTTTGTCTAAATGATCTCTGAATGAACGCCTTGGGACATTACAGAAACTCTTCTCACAAGCATATTCATTTTCAATATACTGTACAGAAGGTTCTTGAAAGGGAACAACAAGCGATCATGTCTCTTTTCATACTGATATTCTGCACTGCCAGTGGTTTACCCACTGCAATGTTGACACCCACCAAAGGAAAGAAAGTTATCCTATTTCCTTGAGGCCAAGCTCATATCAAAGAGAGCTCTCTCCTAAGTAGATCAACTCAGGTCAAATGAGATATGTATTTTTAAGAGTATGTTTTTCAATTCTGTTGATAGTTTTATTATATGAATTTGATTACTGTATATACTCGAGTAAAAGCCAAATTTTTCAGCCCTTTTTTAGGGCTGAAAAATCCCCCCATATCTTATACTCAAGTGCGGGTCCTGGTCGGCTTATATTCGGGTCAGCTTATATTCAAGTATATAGGTAATCAGAGTTTGACAGTCTTATCTTAAATTACAGTTTTATGTAAATATTCAAAAACATCTAGCCTACTAATGCCTCAATTAATTTAATTTTATTGGTATTTAATTTTATTTTTATTTTTGAAATTTTTCGGTAGCTGCTGCATTTCCCACCCTCATCTTATACTCGAATCATTTCCCCAGTTTTTTGTGGTAAAATTAAGTGCCTCGGCTTATATTCGGGTCGGCTTATACTCGAGTATATACGGTATATGAATATGATATTTTATTGCTGTAGTTTTATTATATGAATATTATCTTATAGTTTCATCATATTATAATCATTTTATTATATGTTAATTTATATCGGTTTCTTTCACTTTAACTCTCGTAAGCTATCTTGATTTCCAGAAAGAGGTGAAATATCAGTAAATAAAATATTAGGAAAAAAAGGAAGCTACTTCTTTGGAGGCTTTTAAATAGAGGCTAGATGGCCATCTGTTGGGATACTTTGTGCTTTTCCTGCATGGCAGGGGATTGGACTGGATGGCCCATGCGGTCTCTTCCATCTCTATTATTCTAATATGAATTAAAAAGTTTAGAGGCTGGTAAAATTTGTACTGTGGTTGCCCCATGCTCTTTGGAAAAGCTGAAAGTAGGTATTTTAAACAGCCCTTATTCCCTTCTGCCTTTTGGGCCCCCTTCTACACTGCCATATAATCAGATTATCAAAGCAGATAATCCCCATTATTGGCTCTGAAGTGGATTATGTGAGTCTACATTGCAAAGCAAATAATCTGGATTTTATATGGCAGTGTAAAAGGGGCCTGTGTTAAGACTGGGTAGAGATATAATTTGGTGTTTATCTTCTGAGTTTGAAAATAACGGACCATATTCTTCAATAAGAAGTCCGTCACCCCTTCTTCTCATAATAGCAGGTGTCATGATAGTAGCAACTGCTGTTTAATTGGTTCCTACTCCATCCTTACCTCTCAGAAAAGGCTTGTTATGATTTTGAAGCAATTGAGGCAATGCAACTACTATGTTTGGTTAATGATCATTTCCCTTTTGGTCCTCATTCACAACAGACCTCTGAAGAGTTGAAGAGTGCTAGTAATCCCATATTAATGTGTGAAAGATAAAATGCAAGTACCATTTTAGGTTGCATTGCACAGATGGTTTTGTTGGGCATCTTCAGGTTCAAGGGAGAATTTCTTGGTTAGATTATGTTGTGATTTTGCCTCTTAATTCAAAATGTTCATTTCCAAAAATATATCTATGATTCCTAGCCTTCACAAAACACCAATATTATTTTCTTTTGTTAATTTAAAGACGAACTCACAGGAATCCTTAAAAAACTCTCCCTTGAGAAGTATCAGCCAATTTTTGAAGAGCAGGAGGTAAAGTTTTATTTAAATGTTTTTTTCTTTGCTTTTTGTTAATTGCTTGTTTATTGCATATGAATGAACATGCATGTGTGCATGCCTGACTGAAACTTTCCCCAGCTCTTGTCTAGTGCTTTAGCTAGATACTTGCCATGCATTCTTTCCTTTCAAAGTGAAGGTTTTCAGTGCATCGTATGCCTTCAGGATATGTTGAGTGCATTCTTGCTCAGTTCTCTTCTGTATGCTATGTTTACAACTCTTGCTTTTAAAAACACACTCGTATATTTCATTTGACTGTTCTGCACATTGCAAAGATATGTGGTTTTTTAAAAGGCAGTCAGATCTTTTCAAAGCATACATTAAGAATTACTCATGTGCATTTGCTTCTCAAGTCGCTTCTGACATAATAAAAAAAACTCAAGTGCATTGGTTGAATGAATATAAGTGATATTTTAGGATCACAAATCAAAAATATGGAGAAATTTTTTCCAGTTCATTGCTCCCCAAATATAGATCCAAATGCTTTTGGCATATAATGGTTTATTTCTTTGAGTGGAAATGGAATAACCATTTGGTGCTCAATTAAGCATGTTCTACTGTAACATAAACCCTTCAAGTCCCTCCAGAAAGGAGTTGTGTCTTGTTGTTGTTGTTGTTATTATATTTGCTTTGTTATAATATATTTACTTACAACAATATAGTTTTAAGAGCTATCATCTCCACACTCCATATGCAGGGATCTGAAAATGGCAAAATGCTTGCATGGAGCCATCTATTGAATTCATGAAACTCATACATTTAGAACCAGTGTTCCTTCACTTCCTCATTACAGCTTTAGACAAATGATTCATTTACTGTAGTAACAAATCTTCAAGCTCTGTAAAGTAATAAAAGATAGAACATTATATGAGATTTTTAAGAATTATTTGAAGGGAGAGAAGAATGTAAAGACTCCCTTTGCATTATACCATTGTATCCTAGATAAGAAAGAAATATGGATTTCTTTTTCACAGGTGGATATGGAAGCTTTTCTTACTCTTACTGATGGTGACTTAAAAGAACTGGGAATTAAAACAGATGGTTCTAGACAACAAATTTTGGCAGCTATTTCTGAATTGAATGCAGGAAAGGTATGTCTTAATATCTTGTAATTCGGAAGTAGAGGTTTCCTCCTCTTTTTAAAGCTTTTTCTCCCCAAATCATGAAGAAAAAGAACGAATTCTGGCCATATCACAATGGCAGCTCTCATGTCCCCAGAGATGAAACCCGCATTTGTCAGAAATATGTAGATTTTAGTGGGTTGTCCCGGTCTGCTAGGAAGCAGAGTTGAAGCTTTTGATGCAGCAACATGGAATCGATGTGCTTTGCTATGGGTTCATGCCACAGCACTGCTATAATATTTCAGGGCTCATCCCTATGTAAACAAGGTTGATGCTATAACACCTTTCCACTCAGTCATCACTTTCAGTTCCATTGGGCAATAGATATATTGTAAGTGTATTTCTCTTCAGAGCAAAAGCTTTTTACCTAACGCTGCTAAATGCATTTGGCTGAAGAATGCAGAGCCACTGGATTTGTTACAGAGTTGGCCAGCCAAAGTACATACACAATACACTGTGTTTAGTTTTGTGATTCTGTCTAATTTTGATCACAATGTTCAGCAGCCTTCTTCTAGAATACTAGGTGCCACAAATAGACTGTAAAAAACAAGGTTATTTCCATTGGCACCAGTAACAGGCACATTAAACCTCTTTGCATAGCATATACCCCTAACTGTATAACAAAATATATCCTTAAAAATTACTTGGTATTGTCTTTCTCACTGATAGTAGGATATTGAGCATAAATTTACTTTCTGTTTTCTTTGTCATTTTTAACAGGGCCGAGAGAGAAAGATTTTGCAAGAGACGATACACAATTTCCATTCATCCTTTGAAAGCAGCGTTAGCAACACTAGCCCTAGGAAACCTCAATGTAAGTACAGGATGTGTATTTATTAGTAATACAGCAGCATTTGGCAGGCATTGCTTGATCCTGACCTCCTTGAAACTGGATCCACAGCTTAAGCTGTGTTTGTCTATGAAATAGTAATTTTATTGTGTCTAGTATAATTAAACAAGCCTTTCCTTGTGATGTTTCAATTTTTGAAGGGCACTCTTTTTTATTTGACAGATTTCCTATATGAAATAATTGCGGGGATAAAGCTGAACACAAATCCTTGGTATTCTGAACTAAAGGACAGGGTTATGTCCTCATTATGTACTCAACTTCATTGCAATGGCTTATTTGTAGTCAGCAAAATTGTCTTATTACCACAAAAGTTTGCAAATGGATGAGTCAGTTCTTCAAGTGGCCAATCACTTCTGCAATAAGAATTTTACAATTTTTCTATTCTTTATCCTAATGGAAACCTGGTGGTTATAGTAAAGAGGACATAGATCATGTTGTAACTATTGTGAAAACCTGCTGTGACACATCTCTTGTGAAGGGGCCACTTCCACAGACAGCCTCCCGCTTCCACAAACAGTTTTAACCCACAGTGCTGAGTAGCCACCAAAAGCACTCCCTCCGATGACATTTCAGGTTATAGTGAGCACCATGAACATGTAGCCCAGATCCTGCCAATGTCCTCCCCAAACACTACAGCCAACCACCCGAGGAATGCTTTCATTTGGGGACAATTTTACCCTAGATTTTATATGTTTCCACCACCGCAAACATCCCAGTGTTTCTTATTCTCTCCATTAGTGTGGAATTTGCATGATCCCGTCCATTGTCTCTCCCTTAACCCTTTCCTACTCTTTTCAACTCTGTCTGCATAACAAACAGAACAGAACTGAGCAACAACTAAACATATTGGAGGAGTTTGAGGGATTGAGTCCACATGATTGAAGTTGTAGTTCACCCTGTATCAAGTCAGAGCACTGTGACACCCACTGACAATGGACTTGGACCACATTTGATACACAGAACCCCATGACCAACAAAAATGCAGGAAGGCTTTGGGAGAAATTCTTCTTGGTTTATAGCACTTGTGGTTCACTTATATCCAGAGAGCACTGTGAACGCAAACAACAGTGGATCTGCACCAAATTTGGCACACATAACCCGAAATGCCCGAATTTGAATACTGGTGAATTTGGGTTGGAATTGGCGTTAACATTTGTGAGTTGTAGGTAATGGGATTTAAATTCAAAGAGCACCGATGATGGACCTGGACCTAACTTGGCACAAAGACCTGTTTAGTATTGATAGAGTTTCAGAGGGTTAATCTGTCATGATATGAGTTGTAGTACACCCACAACCTTATGCATTTTGTAAAATTACATAATTACTTCTGATAACGTCAGGTACCCAAGCTAGTTTTGCAATAAATGCAGAGTTATCACATAGAACGTTCAGCAATAGCTCATAAATACTGAGAAAAGAACTAGAGTGTTGTTCTCACATGCATTTGGGGCTTCAGACTATTGTCTGTTATGGCAGTTAACAGCTGCTATGTAGTAAGCATCTGGAGAAGGAAGACACAGTGTCATGAACACCAGTTCTCCTTTTTATCAGGCTGAATAAAACATTTTGTGATTAGACTGCAAATATTAGTTTTAAATTACTCAATCACTTTGTGTGTAGTATAACCAAATTAATGCCTTTATGTTTGCAGCACCAGGGAGCTGGATAAGACCACAGGAACCTTCTCCTACAAAGAGGTAGTCTTGAACCAAGCGGTCCTACTGTTTTGATACTGGAAATTCAGACGATGGAATCTAGCTGCCATGAAGAAGAAAGTCAAGCACACCTTTGTTGCAACTTCTTAGCACAGAACATGCAGAAAAGAAGCTGTGCCATATCTTTTTTTCTGCAAAGTAGACTGAGCTTTAATTAAATTTAAATTAATTAGTCGTTTAATTAGTTTGATGGTTTCAGGGTTGTCAAGGAAGAATTGTACCATGAAAAAGAAAATTTATAGGTCATTTAATGGAAGAGCAGTAACAAGACTCCTGGAATAATTCTTGCAAAACCTGATTGAGCACAGATGTAAATCAGAAAGTTAGGAAAGAGTTTCCAAAGTATGTGAAAGGTATTGGAGTTTGCTTATAGTAACTTCTAAGATGAATGCTCATGTTGAAGTAAGTAGGATAGGTGGGCAACAAAATGTATATTATTATTATTATTATTATTATTATTATTATTATTATTATTATTATTATTATTATTATTGTTAAATGAAGGGAGGAAGCCACATTTAAGAGAGAGTGCAGTGGGCTTTCTGAGAAGAATGAAGTAATGTCTATTGTTGTGCTACTGTATCGTGCCCAAGGCATGTTTTTCATTAAGTAGCAAATACAATTGATACCATGAATATTTAAATGCATTTCTTTAACTGATATGGAACTCGTCTTTTGAACGCCTGCCTGGCAAGTTAAGGCTTGACAGTTCAGAGGTTACTGATTAACAACAGACATTATAAATTCAGGTTGGGGGCCAAGTACGGTACACATGCTAGTGAAATTCTGGTTAAAATGCTGCTCTGAGGGACCTTCCAGACAGGCCCTACATCCCAGCATCTGATCCCAGGTTTTCTGCTAGAAAATCTGGGATGAACAGAAAACCAAGTCCCAACAGATATAAAAGACAGTGAAGCAGTTTTTGCCTTTTAGCTTCATGACACTTTGGACCCCCACCCCCAATGTCAGAAAACTGCATAGTTTTCCAGAAACAGTGCAACCTTCCCTGAAAACTGCTGCTTTTAGTATGAAAGCTACTGCTTTTAGGCTGCCATGTGTACGTTTTTGCACAAGATTTCTTTTTTACGACATAATAAAAAACAATATTGCATCACAAAAGTTTTATGCAACATTAGCAGTTTTGCACAACAAAACTAAATGGCCATTTTTGTGAAACATAGTTGCTTTTGCACTTTTTTGTTGTGCGGTGGTGTAATTGCAGTTTCTCTCAGCTCTCAGCTGTGTAAGTTTGCAATTGGCAAAAACCGCCAGCACAATATCAAACACTGCTCTATGTTGTTTAAATGGGGATATAGTGTACAATTTAGTTTGTATTTTTTGCAGATTTCCCAAATATATAGCCAAAACCAACCTTCTGTGCATAATAAAAAAAAACCTCTGTGAGCTATGTAGTCTCTCAAACTCTTGTGCAGCTCTCCAAAACTTCCATGTTGTGCCAGGAACAAAAGCAGTTTCTGCAGGTTGCAGGAGCCTTTGACATGCTGTTTTCCGTCACACCAAAGTTTTCCAAGGGCTTCCGAACTCCAAGGAAACTATTCAGGAAGTCGACAAATTTATTTTCCATTCTTACTGTCTTGTTATTACAGGGTTCAAATATAGCTGTAGATTCTTTACCAACAATGGCCTAAATGTAGTTGCTGGTGCCAATTAACTGCAAATCAAACACTAATAGGCATTATCTGATCAAGAATCTACTTGAATTGTGATTAACTGATGTATCTAGTAGGTCTGTTGAAGCCGAAAAAGAAGCTTCCTTCTACTGCAAAATAAATATTTGAGAGAGTTGTGTTCTGACACTTTCGCTATTGTGATAATTCCTGAAGGAAATGAGCAGACCTGAAGGTGATGATCAATATTAATGAGCACCTGAGGGCCCATGAAGGTGAAGATGTAAACAGGAGAATAGTAATATTCACATTTCTCCGAGCCGGTTTATTTTCCATGTATTATATACCTGGGGTTCCAACCAAAGATGTAGCCTTAGTGAATGGACTGGGAATATTTGAGGTTAAAGTGTAGCTGATGCTACTGGAGACAGATTTGATAACTTCCTCAGAACTGTGTGTGGCAGCAGAATATAATTTTAAGGAAATGATAAACAGCCAAAGGCAAGTTAGAGCACTGACTTGGGTAGGCAGCCAGTTGTAAATGACTGAGAATTTAAAAGAGATGAGTGGCAGCAAGAATACATAGGTCTTGATTTGAAGATGCCTCATGACTGCTGATGCTACTTTTGGTTTTAAGAAGAACATTCAGCATTTTGTGATGAAGCTTCATGGAGGCTTCACTATGCCCCTGAAAAATGCAGAAATGTTTATAAGTTCTGAAATGGCTAATTGTGGCAAAACTTTACCGAAAAATGCATGGTGAGTAAAAAATAATTTGCTTCCATGTTCCTTACAGAAGTTACTGTTTACTTTAGCAGATATTGCTGAACTGCAACTTGCATTAGCCATTGCCATCACAGTCAGTGGTGAGGGATTAGATAGTCTAAGCTGCAACATCTAGAGCATTCTCCATCCTTAAAATGTGTTATCATATTATTTCCATTATAGGAATGATCTAATGTACCATTCCCTGGTGTCAACTCTAGCATTACAGCTACACTAGAATTCCTTTGCCGTAGGGGCAGCTATAAAATATAAGAGTAGCGGCTCACATGAAATCCCCCTCCCTTCTTGTTAAGCAGTTCTTACATACTATAATCACTGTGTGGAGCTGTGGCTTCAGAAAACACTTTCCATAAAATAGCAGTTCTAAGAATGCGTTTTGAAATATTTCTCCCTTGCTCTTCTCTAACTGAAGGTGGGAAGGAATTGTTATCCTCAGTGGTGCTAACTACTTCCCCTACCATGGTGTCAGCTGCAGATTTGATAAAGTATGCTATCTATTACATCATCTAAAACATTTATAAAAACGTTGCACAATATTAGGGCATCCAACTAGTCACTTCTCTCCATAATGAAGAAGAGCAATTGGTAAGCATTGGTAAGCATATTCTATATTTGGTTTTACCATCTATCATCTTTGGAAATGAAATGGCTGATAACACAGAACAGAATCTTTGTGACCTCACCATTTCCAAAAGAAAAGAACCCGTAACGACTTAGGTTTATTGGAGAAGGAACTTGGAGAAGAAAATGCTGATGCTTCACCAAACTAAAACACATGATGAGCCTGGCAGTTAGTGTGTTATCAAGTTGCATTAATTCGACAGTGTAGATTCACCCTTTGTCATGCATAGATCAATGGGATCTGACGTTAGTAATGTTTAATATGTTCAATTTATTTCAGTAGGTCTACTCTAACCACGGCTAAACTTGGATCAATGTTTTATTTAGTTTTCCAATTAACAATCACAAAAAAGTGAAGAAAACCTTGCCTTCTTTCTCAAGCTTTTAGAGCAGTGGTTCCCCAGATGTTTTGGCCTTCAACTCCCAGAAATCCCAACATCTGGTAAACTGGCTGGGTTTTCTGGGAATTGTAGGTCAAAACACCTGGGGACCCACAGGTCGAGAACCACCATTTTAGGGTGAAATGGGCAACTGACATCACCACTAGATGTGGTGACTGTCTGACTATCTGGAAGGTGATAAAATGTCAATTCCTGCTTTAAGGCTAAGGCTTCAAGTTAATCAGTACATGACAGGTTGGTTTAAGATCCCTAACCATGCAGATATGTATTTGTTTGATTTATTCTGGGTAAGTTTTCAGTAGCTACCAGATTTTTATTGTCATGTACTCTCTGTGCCTTCTCAGTTTGATAGTTTTAAATTAATTGATCCATGATTTTCACATCAATCTCACTTCTTATTTTAATTCACTTAATCCTTTTCCCCCAAGATTAAGCAAGTTTTCTATTGGGTGTTATTTCCAGGTGTGCTTCTATCACAAAATTAAAGAATAATTTCTTGCAGAAGCATCTTGTGTCTCTATCATATCTACAACCCAGTCACATTGTAATGGATTGTAGTCCAATTTATCTAATCATGCTCCAGTTTCTTAATGCATTCGTCATGTTTTTAATCTAATATAGTCCTCACCAGATGCAAGAAAAAAGTCATACCTGATCTATAATTCAAATATTTTATCATAAAGTATAATGTACAGATATTACATATAGCCATAGCTTGTCCTTTTAAAACAAAATTTCCTAAGCAATAATGTCATATCTCAATGTGAACCTGTATTGAACAAGACCCATATTTTAAAATCTTTTAAAACCACATGTGGATATACTGATTCAAGTCTTCTGTGTTTTGGGGGCCCAAGCTACAACTGTGCCACTCTTAGCAAACTTAGCAAACAGCTTTCTGTGTGGAGAAACCCCACTCACATCCATAAGTCAACTGCTCAAATATGTTGACTGAGAAAGAATGAAGTGATTGGAGAGTGGGAGGGAGGACGAAGCTCAGAGATTTAAAAGGAGTCAAAAGAAATGAATGGTCTAGACTGGTAATTTTCTGCTGAACATTTTGTTAATGGCTAATTTTCAATTATTCTTTGAATAATTGTCTCGGACTTGACTCTTTGGATTTTAATCCTGCCACTACCTCCATATGACTCAAGCATGGATATTTGTCAAATATCATCCACACAGAGACTTAGCTAAATAATATCACTTCTGTGCAGTTTGCGTGTCTCCCAAAATGTGTGATGTCAATCCACCCTTGTTTTATTACAGTTCATTTTCCTTTTTCATCCTCATTTGGAGACCTTTCTACTTTTAGTAGAATTTAACCAGCGGGGAATTAGAGAAAATATTGTAGCTGAATAAATATTCTATTACTTACCATTTATCATTATTTACCATTACTCCACCCTGAGACCATGACTAGTTATCACCATTTCTGGGTAGAGTCTCATTAGCTAATTTGTTTAATTTATATTTGTCTAGTTACCTAATAAAACATAGAACAGCTTCTTCTATTCATTGAATAGTGTTTGAGTATATCTGTTCTTCAAAAACTGCTAAGTTGCAACGTTCAGCCCCACAGCCTTTGTTTCCTTTTATAGTTTCCCTTACTGAGATCATCAACTTCTCTGGCATCCTAGGCTTGTTTGCACATTTCCTATCTGTGGTATACATTTTAGCTGAGCTTCTGTTAAAGTGGCTTTAAATAGTCTCTCATTGTCCTTAAAGAATGTGACCCTTTTGACTCTCTTTTCCAATATCTTAACCAAAGGGAGAGAAAAAAGCCAAAACGAAACCCAAGGACAAAAATGACTGTTAGGTGCTGGTTTGCAAACTTTGTTTCTAAGCATACTCCCAATTTGCATTGATATTATTCTGGTGGCATCTTCATGGATTTCTGTGGACCGAGAATGAATTTAAAAGAAAAATGTATCATTTGAGACTTCAGGCATAAAAGGATGAATGCCACAAGAGGCCTATCATCACTCAGAGCAAGAAGTTGGCTGAGGCTAAGGCTCTGGCATATTCATCTGCCCTCTCCAAATCAATAGTGAAAAGATGGAGCAAGAGTTTATGTTTTGTTTAACTTAAACAAACCAAAAGCTAAATCACAAAAGCACAAAAAGGCAAAAAATAAAAACACTGAATCAGCATCAGTGTATTTAACACTAAAAGACTGAAAACCCTTTAGAAGGGATAAGAATCATGGCCCCTGGGGTGCTGATTTATAGCATGTTTAGCAAGTAAACATCTTAACTGAGCAGATACACAGGTCTACTGGTTGCAATCTTCCTCATAATAAGTAGTGCATTACTATTTAAATTACAGAATTAATTATTACATATACACGAAGACATACATATTATGCAAATATGTGACATCTTTTTTGGTGTGCCTATACACTGCAGTGGCGCAGTGTGTTAAAGCGCTGAGCTGCTGAACTTGCGGACCAAACGGTCATAGGTTCGAATCCGGGGAGCGAAATGAGTGGCTGCTGTCAGCCCCAGCTTATGCCAACCTAGCAGTTAGAAAACCTGCAAATGTGAATAGATCAATAGGTACTGCATCGGCAGGAAGTAACGGCGCTCCATGCAGTCATGCCAGCCACATGACCTTGGAAGTGTCTACGGACAACGCTGGCTCTTCGGTTTAGAAATGGAGATGAGCACCAACCCCCAGAGTCGGACACGACTTGACTTAACGTCAGGAGAAACCTTTACCTATACATTGACTGCTGAATACAGTTGATAACAAATGCAGAGTGGCAGAGTGTTTTGAGAACTGAACTATGACTCAAGAGATCAGGTTTCGAATTTCCGCTCAGACATGGAAACACACTGGGTGACCTTGGGTAAGTCTCTCTCAGCCTCAGAGGAAGACACAATCAAATCTCCTCTGAACAAATCCTGCCAAGGGATATTAGTGATAGGTTCACCTTAGGGTTGCTATTAATTGGAAACAACTTAAAAGTGAACAACAACAACATAAAGTTGATTAGTCAGAAAGTTATCTGACCATGAATTTTCATGGCATACACTTTAATCAACAGCTGTAGCTCAGGCTTTTAAAATCTTTAATTATTTAATTAATTAATTATTACCATACATCAAGGGAACTACTGACCACATTGAGAACCTCACTAGGGGGAGGTTTGTCCCTACTTTTGGCTCAGGTTTGAACCAAGAGACCCAACTGCTCCCTTGAGAATACAGTTCCCACTTCCCCGGGGGCTGTATAATCTGCCTCGGGTATGCATGAGAGTGCATCAGCTAGCCGATTTTGCTTCCCTGGAAAGAATTTCAATGTAAAATTGAACCGGCTGAAAAACTGGGCCCACCACAGTTGTTTACCATTTAGCCTTTGGGGAGTTTGTAAGGCCTGCAGATTTTTATGGTCTGTTAACATCTCAAATGTGACATCCGTTCCTTCTAGGAAGTTGTACCAGTGTGCTAGTGCCACACGCATGGCAAATGACTCCTTTTCCCACACATGCCACCGCTTTTCAGTCTCGGTGAACTTTATTGATAAATAAGCACAGAGTCTTAATTGTCCTTTTTCATCATCTTGCAATAGCACCGCCCCATAAGCAGCTTCTGAGGCATCACAGTATACCCCAAATGTTTATCCAATTGAGCATGGACCAAAATGGGTTGACTAGTAAATCTCTGTTTTAGTTCCTCAAACGCCTTTTGGCACTCAGATCCACACCAGTTTTGCTCCCTGCGTCTTTGTTTTTCTGGTCTCCCCTTTCCACTTAGTTTTTTAGTAAGTCCGTTAAGGGCAGAGACAGTTTGGTAAAGTCTTTGATGAATTGTCTATAGAAAATGGCAAAGCCCAGGAACCCCTGGAGTTGCTTGTGGGTTCTGGGAGGTTCCCATGCTAAGACATCCTGTACCTTGATAGGATCCATAGCTAAGCCTTTTGTGGAGATGCGGAACCCCAAGTAATCTAATTCAGTTTTGTGAAACTCACACTTGGAGAGTTTAGCATAAAGCTGATTCTCCTTTAGGATTTGTAAGACCTTTCAGGTCAATTTAACATATTCTTTCATCGATTTACTAAATATCAGTACATCATCAAGGTAAATGATCATCCCCTTATACAATAGCTCATGAAAAATCTCATTGATGAATTGCATGAACACACGGGGGACTTCCTTTTAATACAAACGACAAAACTCAAAATTGAAATTGACCAAGATGACAATTAAAAGCCGTTTTCCAACAGTCCTCATCTCACATTCATATCCTAAAAAAGGCCTCTCGCAAGTCCAGTTTGGTAAAGATGTGTGCCTCCCCTAACTGAGCCAACATTTCGGACATTAACAAGAGGGGGTACTTGTTTGAGGCGCAGATCGCATTTAGCCCGCGATAATCAACACATAATCTCTGAGAACTGTCCAGTTTCGGCCGGAAAAGAACCAAAGCTGCCATGCTTCAGCTTGTTGGGAATAGCTGAGACGAGCATATCCTGGCACAACCCCCCCCCCCCCCCCCCGGTTTCCCCACACTTCTGAAACACATCACAGATGAAGTAGTACTGATGACAGGCGGACATCTACTTGCATTGTATGAAGGAATCCCTGCTACTTCATCTATTAATTGCTTTAGAAGTGTGTGTGGGAAGTAGGGAATCTTGCATTTGATTAAATCATTTGACTCTGCATATCGAGATTTGAATCGATACCATAGAAATCCACTGGTGATCTCAGGCAAGTCACACTCTCAGGGCCCTTCCACACAGTCATATAACCCAGAATATCAAGGCAGATAATCCACAATATCTGATCTGAACTGGGTTATCTGAGTCCACACTGCCATATAATCTGATTCAATGTGGATTTTATAGAGCTGTGTGGAAGGGGCCTCAGAAGAAGGCAAAAACAAGGCCCCTCAACAAATTTTGCCAATAAAAACTCATAGTGGACCTGCTAACAATTAGAAATGACTTGAAGGCATACAAAGACCAGTACCACCATATATATTTCCAAGGCAAAACTGCAAGAAGGGGGTGGTGATGAAATGGAAAAAAGTTTTTCACATTAACATCAAAATACATCAAGATACAAGCCACTGAAATGCCCTTCATGTTTTGTGTGGGTTGCTATTCTTACATATGGATAGGTATACAGCTTGAGCATTCCTTCTATAGAAATCTAAAATACTCCAAAACCTAAAACTGCCTACATAGGTGACTGAGAGAGTGACACCACTGCTTTCTGATGTTCATACACTTTGTTTCATATACAAAAATATTATTGTGTATTAAATTATTTTCAGGTTCTGTGAATAAATAAAATTTATGTAAAACATAAATACATTTTGCTTAGACTGAATCCCAGCTCCAAGATACTTCATTACTGTATATCTATCGAGTTTTAGTTAGAATCATAGAATAGTAGAGTTGGAAGAGACCTCATGGGCCATCCAGTCCAACCCCCTGCCAAGTAGCAAGTCTCATTCGAAAATGTAGCGGAACCTTTGTGCTCCGGTTCTTGTTGGGCGCAGTGGAGGAATGGAGGACGGACAACTGAAGGAATTCCAAGAAAGCAGTTTTATTTCGCTAATGGCCACTAGGGTTCCCCCTAGCACAAAGTAAGTGCCTCTCCAGGGAGAACGCCCAGTGGCAGGCTGAGTAAACATTTATACACACTACAGGGTTCGGGTTATGCCCGCCCACAAGCAAATTCATTGGCTTAGAGTTGTGACGCTGCCCAATCAATGCTGACCAGCAGGCCGGCTGCACTCTTTTTGTGCCGTGCTCACAAATCTTTCAGAGCGCCTGCGTACGCATGCGCTGTTTGTTTATCTTTAGCTTTCATTTCTTCAGAAACACATGATTTCCCAGAAGTCACATGTTTCTGTGAGTTTATGCACCCGGGTCGCTAGCTGTCGCCATCTCTGCCCATATATGGTATTTCCTGGGGTTCCTTAACCTCCCGCCTCACTCCCCCATTTTCTTTTTGCGAAGCGCATGTACAAAAGCTGAAGCAAAGCATTATGGTTCCATCCAATCCCGCTTGGCTTGGAGTATGGCTATCTTTTTTTCAGGTAAAGATTGTGTGACACACCTAGTACACATTTGCATCATTATTGGAGTGCAACACATAACTATGAGAACAATGAACAATCCTAAAATCCCTACCAACAATATGTTCTTCAACCATTCTATTGAGGGTAACCAGCTAGTCACCCAGGAGAAGGGAGACCAACCTTCTATCTCCTGGACATTATTGTAAATTAACTTTTGTAATGACTCGATGTCATCTTCAATAGTACTATTCAAGTTATGAAATTTCACTACACAACGCCCTCTAACCATGGCGCATAACCCCCCCCTAGCCGCCAGTAGGTAGTCAAGGGCCAACTTATGCTGTAGGGCCATCTGGCTGATTTCTTCTACTTCAGACTGGATTTCCCGGAAAATTTTACCAGTGGCATTTATGGACTTTTCAAGGCGGCAAGTCAGGCCTAGAACACTTCTACGGTTTGCTTGAGCTACAATCCCTGGGTAAGCACCCAGTGTCAACAAGCCTGTGATCAGGCCTCCTCCTACACGGGAGGCTTCTGAACCTGACAGAGCCTTGTTAATAATGACCTCATCCGAGCATTCTGGTCCTAGAGGGCCTGTTTGCACAATGTCCCGTTTCAGGCGCTGATGCCTTTTGTGTAAGACCTGAACTGGGAATGTCAAATAACCCACACCGACACACTGGTAGTTGCCGGGGTGATAATTTGTGGCCCATTTATCAAAGAAAAACCATAGATTTGGATCCCTAATTTGCCATAACGGACAGAGGCTTTTACCTAGGCTCAGTTGGGTTAATTGTTGCAGTATGTTCATATAAGATTTTAGGCCCTCAATAGAATCATTCACACTAAATGTGGGATAATCTGGATACATGCTAGCCCACTCGGTTGCGGTTAGATTTAATCGTGAGACATAAGATGTATTAAATCGTCCATGTAGATAGAACCGGTCTCGACAATGGGAATAATTGCCTAATCGGGAAAAGAACGCCTGCCTAGTTCCCCAGTGTTTCCACTCAGAATTCCATATTCCCGATCCTCCACAACAGAAGCACAAACCCCTGGTGGAGGTATGGTATCTAAACCGTCGAAACCGAGTTTTATTTATCCTTTGCGGTATGCTAGAAAACACGGTAGGTGGACCCTCCTGAGCCTTGGACAATCCCTCCAACACAATCTGTGGTTCATCAATTAAATCGGGAAGAAATGAAAAATCTCCTACGGTGAGGGGGTGTTCATATATTAATGCTACCTCTTTCCCGTGCTGCTCAAACATATAATTGGCATGTTCTTTTATCCAATTCCCATGTGCTCTTTTTCCAAAAGAGAGAATAAAACTCAGCACAAATAATATACCAAACACAGTGCGCTTTCCTCCCCTCCTCATAACTTGTCTCCCACTTTTTCCTCTCAAAATGTCTAGCCACCATCTCCCGGAGAGCGCCTTTGTTGGGCCATGCTGCGACATACTTGACCACCGACGCTCCGTTGCACCCGAAGGGATCAGCTTCATGGCCTTGTTGACCCCTTAGGGAGTTGCCGGATGATCCTGAGTCTCAGGTCCTCACCAGGAACTCGCTCCGTCCGCCACTCCTCAGGTGCTAGCTTTACACGGGTGTAATGTATCCACGGCTTAATCTCCTTCACCTTCACTGCAGTGGGGGTAGACAGGAGCACAACATAGGGTCCTCGCCACTTGGGTCCCAATGGCTCAATCTTCCAATCCTTGACCAGAACCTCGTCACCTGGTGAAAAACAATGTAGAGGTGTGGTAGGGAATGGTGGGTTCAATTCAGAAATGTATTTTTCTAACTGCTGCATTTGTCTGCCCAAAGCCTGAACCTGGGCCAATGTCTGTTTCTCTCCTATGAGGTGCTGCTCAGCTCCTGTCTCTAAGGCTCCCTTCAAGTTCAAAGGGGGTCGTCCATAGAGTCTTTCAAAAGGGGAGAGTCCTGTCCGTTTGTGTGGTGTACATCTGATTCCTAATAATGCCATGGGCAAAACCACCGTCCACGGCAATCCTGTCTCTTGGCAAAGTTTCCCAAGCTGAGCCTTTAATGTCCTATTCATTCTTTCCACTTTTCCAGAAGATTGGGGTCTATATGCACAATGTAACTTCCATTTTATGCCCAAAATTCTACATAATCCTTGCACAGCCTGTTGAATATATGCGGGGCCATTATCTGATCCAATTTCTAAGGGTATGCCAAATCTGGGAATAACATCTTTCATTAGAGCTCTTGACACCTCTACAGCCTTCTCAGTCCTTGTAGGGTAAGCCTCCACCCATCCTGTGTATGTGTCCACGAACACCAGTAAATATTTGTATCCTTTGTATGGGGGCATTTCTGTAAAGTCAGTGACTAAAGCTTCAAAGGGTACCCCACCCACATGTTGGACTCCTGGTGGCTTGAGGGGTCCTTCTCTGGGGTTATTTTTGATACATGTCCAGCATCTTCGGGCTGCTGCTGCCGTTAGGCTATGTAATCCATCGATATACAACTGTCGTCCTAGCAGATTTGCCAATGCCATTTTTCCTAAATGTGTGTTTTGGTGCATGTGTTGGACTAAGTGCCATGCCAAGTCCTTAGGGACGTAGACACGGGCGTCTGGCATCACTATGAGTTCTCCTGACCACTGACCCTTCTCCTTTAAGGCCCATTCTTCTTCCTCTGGTGTATATGTAATGTTATGTTCAGTTAATTCTACCTGTAGGGCCATTACCTGATGTTCAATGTAGGGCAGCCTAGCTGCCTCTTTGGCTGCCAGATCAGCCTGCCTATTTCCTTGCACTACGGGATCGTCTCCACGTTGGTGCCCTTTACAATGCATCACAGCCACCTGCCTTGGCTTCCAAACCGCCTCCAGGAGATCCACAATCTCTCCAGCATGTTTTACGCACTTTCCTCCAGACGTGAGGAGCCCGCGCTCCTTGTACAGTGCTCCGTGTGCGTGGAGGGTGGTGAAGGCATATTTTGAGTCTGTGTAGACGTTAACCCGCTTTCCGCTTGACAATTCCAACGCTCGGGTCAGGGCAATCAATTCGGCCTTCTGGGCAGAAGTCCCCGGGGGCAGTGACTCTGCTTCCAGCGTCTCTCCCCCCCACCGAACAACCGCATAACCTGAGTGTCTTTGATTATTTTCCATAAAGGAGCTTCCATCTGTGAACAGAGTGTCGTCCACCTTAGTTAGTGGCACATCCTTCAAATCCGGTCGACTGGAGAATACCTCATCCATCACCTGGGCACACTGATGGATCGTGGTGTCTCCTGGAGTCGGGAGCAAGGTGGCCGGATTCAGAGTGGAGCAAGTCTCCAGGGTCACCAGTGGGTTGTCACACAACAATCCCTCATATTTCATTAACCTCTCACTTGTGAGCCAGCGCGGTCCCTTAATGTCTAACAGTGCCTTAACGCTATGGGGCACCTTAACTGTCAGTGGCTGTCCTAGGGTCAATTTATTCGCTTCTTTGATTAAATCTACTGATGCTGCCACAGCCCTCAGGCAAGGTGGCAATCCACGAGCCACTGTGTCCAATTGCTTTGACAAGTAGGCAATCGGCCTTTGCCATGAACCTAGTGGTTGGGTCAATACTCCAACCGCTGTTCCTTCCCGCTCTGCAGCGAACAGAGTGAATGGTTTTTCCAAATCGGGCAGTCCTAATGCTGGAGATGACATCAATGCTTCTTTTAATGCCTTAAATGCCTGTTGACATTCTTCTGTCCACTCAAATGGATCTTCTCTTCCACCTCTCGTAGCCTGGTACAGTGGCTTAGCCAACACGGCGTAGTTGGGGATCCACTGTCTACAATATCCTGCTGATCCCAAAAATTCCCGCACCTGTCGCCGGGTGCTGGGAGTGGGGATGGCACAAACAACTTCCTTTCTTTCAGCTCCTAACATCTTCTTTCCTTCGGTCAGATGGAACCCCAAATATTTCACCGTGGGACAGCACAACTGGGCCTTTTTCTTTGACACTTTGTAACCCTTTTCTTCCAATGTCTTGAGAAATCTCAAAGTATGCTCTTTACAGCCCCCTAGTGTCCGGCAAGCGATAAGCAGGTCATCTGCATATTGAAGCCAAATTCCCTCTTCTTTAGGTATTACAAAATCCTGTAAGTCTTTGGCCAGGGCTTGACCAAAAATGGTCGGGCTGTCCCGGAACCCCTGAGGAAGGCGTGTCCAAACATACTGGGTCCTTTGCCCTGACTGCTGAGATTCCCACTGGAAAGCAAAGATCGGTTGGGATACAGGGGCCAATCGAATGCAAAAGAATGCATCCTTTAAATCCAATACAGTAAACCATTTGGCAAATGCTGGTACTAGACTCATCATGATGTATGGATTTGGCACTACCGGGGTTAGGGGAACGGTGACTTGATTTACAGCCCGCAAATCTTGAACTGGGCGATATTCTCCTTGTCCTCCTGGTTTCTTGACTGGGAGCAGGGGCGTGTTCCATGGGGAACTGCATGGTACCAATATCCCATGCTGCAGAAGTCGCTCTAGATGCTTTCTGATCCCCTGCACTGCCTCTCGACTGACGGGATACTGTGGCTTACATATGGGTCCCATTCCTCTTTTCACTTCCACCACCACCGGTGGAACATATTTAGCTAATCCTGGAGGATTATCTTCTGCCCACACTAAAGGAGTCTCATGCCATGGCCATTGTATTTCTTCAGTAAAAATCCTAACTTGAAACAGTCTCCATTCCTCTTCCATGGGAAATGATAGCTCCACTTGTCCATTCTTCATGAACTGGAGTTGTGCTTGTAATTTTGATAAAATGTCCCTTCCCAATAAAGGGACTGGGCAGTCTGGGAGATATAACATCTTATGCTTGACCTGATGTCCGGCCAGATTGCAGGTGCGTTCCTTAAGGAAGGGGCACTTCTGGGTCTTCCCAGACACCCCTATTACTTTCGTAGTTTCCCGAGTTGGTGGACTAATTTTTGTATTTACTACTGATTTTTCGGCACCTGTGTCCACTAAAAAGTCCAATTGTTGGTCCCCGATTTCAAGTGTGACCATCGGCTCCCCGGGGTCCAACAAAACAAGAGCCTGGCTTCCTCATTCCTCTCCTCCATCCATATCTTCCCATTCTTCTTCCATCACAGCTGCTGCAGCTATCACCTCTCTTGCAGGAAAAGGTACGTAGTTCCCACGCCCTCTTCCCCTTCCTGGGTTTCTTCCTCTCTCAGGCCTTCCTCTTTCTCTCGGTCCTTCCTGACTTCCTTCTCTTCCTTCTGGGCATTCACCTTTCCAGTGTCCAAACTTCTTACATTTAGCACATTGGTCTCGACCTAACCTCCGAGGGGGCCCTCTTCTTCCTCCTTGTCCCCCTCTGGCATATCCTCCTCTTCCTCTCTGTCCACTTGCACTTTGTTCCATCATGGTAACTAATGCTTGGTATTCCTGCTTCTTCTTCCTGTCCTTCTTCTCTTCTTCTACCTGGTCCCTCGCCATATAAACTTGATCTGCGAGTGCCAACAATTCATTCATAGTCTTTCCTAGAAATCCTGGTTGCTTTTGAATCTTTCTCCGGATGTCAGGAGCCGCTTGACTGATAAAAGACTGTTGAATCGCCCTCCTACCGTTTTCATCCTCCAAATTATATGGGCTATACTTTCTATATGCTGCCTCCAGCCTTTCCAAAAAGGCTGTTGGTGACTCAGATTTTTCCTGTACCACTCCCTGAATTTTTACAATGTTGACGGGTCGCGGCGGGCCCCTCTTTACCGCTTCTACCAATATACGCTGGAATCCTCTCAGTCTCTGCAAATGTCCTTCTTCTGCGGTGTCCCATTGGGGATCTATTTCCACAGGAAACCTCTGTGCTCCCCACTCGGCTGCATCACCATCTTGTGGGGCACCAACCTGGGCTATGGCTACCCCATTATTCAACACTGCTCTTCTCTCCTCTGATGTGAACAACATATTCAACAATTGTCTGCAATCTTGCCAGGTGGGATTATGGGTTGCCATAATCCCTTCCAATAGCCTAGCCATAGCTTGGGGTTCTTCACTATAAGGTGGAGTATTATTTTTCCAATTCAAAATGTCACTACTACTGAAAGGCACTACCTGGTATGCTTGAACTATCTCATTCCTGTTGTTTATCACAGGCACCGTTCTCAAGGGCATCTGGAGGGCCGGTCCGGTCGGTGAATCACCAGACCACACCGGAGCTCCATGTCTCCGAGTTTGTGCCGGAGAAGCATCACTGGGCATCCGTTGTGACTTCTTTTTTTCCTTTGTTTCCTCCTGATATTTTTCTAGGCTAGGATAGTGTTTCTTGGCCGCTTCGGTTGACTCCGAAGAGTAGGGTGGGGGTCTCGTTCCTAGTGTAGGTGCACCGGGGGCTGTTCCCTGGGGTGGGGGGGGCGGTGGCAAGGGTGGCGGCAATAATTCCTGTTGTCTAGCCTGTACACTCAACTGTAAATCTGGGTAGTCCTCCTCATTGGATTGGAAAACTTCCTTCTTTTTCCCCTCCTTCTTCACCACCATACATTTGCCATTCCTGCACTGTCGAACCCAACCTGGATCTTCTCTAACTACCCGTTCCCACGTAGCAATATAGACCCACTGGTTCGGATGATTCACAGCACAATATTCTTCCACTGTTCGGATCAGTTTCAGATCCCACGTTCCTTCTACTTGCCAACCTAAACCAAACTCTGGCCATTCTCCCTGACACAAATTTCTCAGTCTATAATCTCTCAGGTCCCTTGGATTCCCTGCTACGGCTCTGTTAGCAAAAGAGCCAAAATTATCTAAGATGCATTGTAAGGGAGTGGAGCTCTTTGAATTTTTCCCTCCCATCCTGCCTAATAGAGGGGACTGTCCTGGCCTGGGCACCTGGCCACTCAATGGCATGCGTCAGGAAACACAAGACAGAACCCCTTTCTACCTCCCTGGGAACTTTTTTTTGTCCCTCCCAGCGCTGGCGTTCCCTTAATATCTCATGCAAACCCCTATACTTGCCAGATTTCTGTAGACGTCGGACCAACCTTCGCCCCTGGGCTTTTTCCCTGGATCCTCTTCCTCCTAGCTGGTTTCTATGGAACCTTGCTGGTGTTGCAGCTTCCACCGTCAGTCGGCGTTGGCATCAGAGGCAAGTACCGCAGCCGGTCGTGTAATATTCAGGGGCCCCTTCTCGTCTCACGGTAGTTGCCTCAGGCCCCCACCGCTGAGTTGAGGCCGTCCCGCCAACGGGATCCGTCTCCAATCTCCTGGCCCGTCTTATAGGAAAAAATCACGTCGGGGTCACCAGAAAATGTAGCGGAACCTTTGTGCTCCGGTTCTTGTTGGGCGCAGTGGAGGAATGGAGGACGGACAACTGAAGGAATTCCAAGAAAGCAGTTTTATTTCGCTAATGGCCACTAGGGTTCCCCCTAGCACAAAGTAAGTGCCTCTCCAGGGAGAACGCCCAGTGGCAGGCTGAGTAAACATTTATACACACTACAGGGTTCGGGTTATGCCCGCCCACAAGCAAATTCATTGGCTTAGAGTTGTGACGCTGCCCAATCAATGCTGACCAGCAGGCCGGCTGCACTCTTTTTGTGCCGTGCTCACAAATCTTTCAGAGCGCCTGCGTACGCATGCGCTGTTTGTTTATCTTTAGCTTTCATTTCTTCAGAAACACATGATTTCCCAGAAGTCACATGTTTCTGTGAGTTTATGCACCCGGGTCGCTAGCTGTCGCCATCTCTGCCCATATATGGTATTTCCTGGGGTTCCTTAACCTCCCGCCTCAAAAGCACCCCCGACAGATGGCCATCCAGCCTCTGCTTAAAAGCCTCCAAAGAAGGAGCTCCACCACAGTCGAACAGCTCTCTCAGTCAGGAAGTTCTTCCTAACGTTCAGGTGGAATCTCCTTCCTTGTAGTTTGAAGCCATTGTTCCGTGTCCTAGTCTGCAGGGCAGCAGAAAACAAGCTTGCTCCCTCCTCCCTATGACTTCCCTTCACGTATTTGTACATGGCTATCATGTATCCTCTCAGCCTTCTCTTCTGCAGGCTAAACATGCCCAGTTCTTTAAGCCGCTCCTCATAGGGCTTGTTCTCCAGACCTTTGATCATTTTAGTTGCCCTCCTTTGGACACTTTCCAGCTTGTCAACATCTCCCTTTTATTGAGGTGCCCAGTTTAGTTGATCAGGCCCTGGGGACTTGAATTCATTTAGAGCAGCCAGGTATTAGTCTGATAAATCCATAAACCCATAACTATTAGCGATTACCGCATTCATTTCTAAATGTTTGTAGACCTTAATGATCTTTTCCAGAATCTTGCCTGGTATTGAGGTGAGGCTAACCGGATGATAATTTCTCAATGTGATAAGGTGGTAAATCACTGCATTCCTATTTACTGTCCAAAGCTATGTGTATTTGGCTGGAGTTACACTCAAAATGTCCCTGTTCCGGATTTCTGGAAATCTGGATTGTACATGGCAGTGTAGAAGGGGGCCTTTGTCTCCTTTGGTGACTTTGGGCTAGCCTTCCTGGACTTTGAGACAGTTGAGGGGGCTGTCAATCACTGCGTGCGCGCGCTGCCTCCCTCGGCGGCCATTGGGCGCCCGAAGAGCCATGCGCCAGCCTTCTCCTCAGGCGGCCCCACTCTCGCCTCAGTATCATCATCATCATTATTATTATCATTACAGCCTTATTATTCGTCTCGTTGTCCGGCAGGGGGCGCTGCGGAGCGGAGGCGGGGCCTGCGAGTGGCGGCTGAGGGCCCCGCAGTCTCTCTTGCTGGCTTCCCGGGCGGGAAGGAAGGCAGGAAGGCAAGCGCTGCTGCTGTTGCTGCTGCCTGTGGGCCGCGGGGGATGGCGGAGGCGGCGTTGCCCAACTCAGGTAAGCGAGGGGTCCCGGCCTGGCGAGCGGGAAGGGAGCCGCGTCCCTTGAGGGAACTCCGCGGCCTCCTGGCGCCGCCGGGAGCCTATTTCCCGCCCAAAGTGACGGGAAGAACGGGCGCAACTGCGGCTGTTCTGTCCCTGTTGCTTTTTGGGCACGTCTTCGCGCCCTTCTTAACTGCGCCTTGCGCCACTCCACAGGGAAGACCCGCTTTGGAGAATATCAAAATGGGGGGGGGGGGGGTCTGTTCTGGCTGGTTGCTGCAGTGCTTCTCTCCCTCAAAAGGAGCCCCTGCTTGACGCAAAAGGAGCAGGCACCATGTCAACACTGGTGGTTTTTAATTAGGGCCCCTTCCACATAACTGAATAACATTCTACATTATCTGCTTTGAACTGGAATATATGGAAGTGTGGACTCTGGGCCCTTCCACACAGCCCTATATCCCAGAACATCAAGGCAGAAAATCCCACAATATCTGCTTTGAACTGTGATATCTGAGTCCACATTGCCATATATTCCAGTTCAAAGCATATAATCTGGCGTTTTATTCATCTTTGTGGGAAGGGGCCCCAGTTCAAAGCAGATATTGTGGGATTTTCTGCCTTGGTAACCTGGGTTTATATGGCTGTGTAGAACGGTCCTAAGGGGGGGGGGGGGGGTCTCTTATATTGCAATGATTACACCTCACAGGCCCCTTCCACACAGCCACATAACCCAGAATATAAGGCAGATAGATAATCTACAATATCTGTTTTGAACTGGGTTATCTGAATCCACACTGCCGTATATTAGTTTAGTTCAAGATGGATTTTCCACAGCTGTGTGGAAGGGGCTAAAGAGGCTTAGAGCCCTTCCACACAGCCATATAACCCAGAATATCAAGGCAGATAATTCACAATATCTGCTTTGTTCTTGGTTATCTGTGTCTGCACTGCTATATAATCCTGTCCAATGTGGATTTTCCACGGCTGTGTAGAAGGAAGGGACCCTGGAATCCTCCTCAAAACAACTGGTTGCTCTCCTCAACACAGTTGCAGTGCAGTATGGAGGCGCTGCATTGTCTCCCAGGCTTCGTCAAAAAAATAATAAAATGCAGTGGTGAAGAAATCACTTGGAAACAGGAAGACTTCCCAAACAGGAATCCGTCCCTTTCTGCTTCTCCTTGAAAGTATACTTTGCCGTTTGCCGGCTGGCTGCTTTGTTTGTATGAATCATGCATTTTGAATGCATCCATGGAATAGAGTGCCAGTGAGAAGAGGGTAATGTGTTTGTTACTGGAAAAACAAGATAAGTTCAGCAGAAGACGTACAGGCAGTCCCCAAGTTACAAATAAGACAGGTTTTGTAGGTTTGTTCTTTAGTTGAATTTGTATGTAAGTCTGAACAGGGACATTTGTAATGTACTGCAATGTTGGATGAGACCTCTGTTTATATGGATACTCATCGACTTGAGTAGTAGTCCCCTTTTATTTCATAGAAGTGGCAGTGTTTTAACTAATGTTTATAATTTTTATTGTTAATGGTATTTACTTTTGTTTTTATATTGCTCTGATGTATTATTGTCTATTTTATTTGATATATTAGCTTGGGTACCCGGTATTGCCCAGGTTATTAGAAGAAGTCATTTTTTTTATTTTCCAAAGTGCATAAGGCTGTGGGTGTACTACAACCCATATCCTGCCAGATTAAATCCCTGAAACTAAATCAGTGGTTAAAGTTTGTTATGTTGGGCAAGTTTTCTCTAGATGCACCATCGGGTGGGGTTCAGGGGACTCTCTGGCTGCCAGATGAACTACAACTCCCACTATGGTGGATCAGTGCCATCAAATCCCTCCAGTACATTCAGTTGGTCATGGGGGTTCTGTGTGCCAGGTCCATCATCAGTGGGGTTTGGAGTGCTCTTTGATTGCAGGTGAACTATACATCCTGGTACCTACTACTAACAAATGTCAAGGCCAATTCCATCCCAAATCCACCAGTTTTCTAATTTAGGCATATTGGGTATGCCTGCCAGATTTGGTGCAGATCCATTGTTGTTTGCATTTGCAGTGCTCACTGGTTGTAGGTGAACTATAATTCCTATAAATCAAGGGGAATTTCCCCTGAAGCCCTCCTGTGTGGTTTGTCGGTCATTGGGGTTCTGTATGCCAAGTTAGGTCCAGGGTTATCATTGATGGGGTCCAGAGTGCTCTTTGATTGAAGGTGAAATTTAAATCCCAGTACCAACAATGGCTACAAATCAAGGTAAATTCCCCCCAAACCTCTACAGTATTTTTCTTTGGTTATTGGGGTTATGTGTGCCTAATGTGGTCCAGGTCCATTGTCAGTGGGGGGGGGGGGGGTCACTGTGCTGTGTTGATGCAGGGTGAACTACACCTTCCACCATGTGGACTCAATCCCCCAAACTCCTCCAGTATGTTCACTTGCTGCTCAGTTCTCCTTTGTTTCTTATGCAGACAGAGTTGAAAAGAGTAGGAAAGAGTTAAGGGAGAGACAGTGGGCGGGGTCATGCAAATGGAGAGAGAAAGGAACCCTGGATCCCTGACTGCGGTGGAGGAAACATGTAAAATCTAGGATGAAATTGACCTTGAATGAAAGCATTCCTTGGGTGGTGGGCCGTAGTGTTTGTGGAGGATATTGGCAGCGTTTGGTCTACATGTTCATGGCGCTCGCTATAACCTGACATGTCAGTGGAGGGAGTGCCCTTGGAGGCTTCTCAGCACTTGGAACTACAGTGTTCCCTCACTACTTCGTGGTTCACTTTTCACTGATTCACTGTTTCACGGTTTTTCAAGAAACTCTAAAAGACTATTATAAATCATAAAAAAATTACAATTTACAGCCTGAGGAAGGCGAAGCCGAAGAGAAGGAAAAGGAGCCCAAGCAGCAATGGGAGGAGAAGGAGGTGATTTATCAACACAGGATTAGTTGATAAAGACTTAAAATAGTGTATAACTACTAAAATAATGTATAAATATTAAAATAAATGTAGCATCCCTACTTCACGGATTTTCATTTATTGCGGGTGGTCCTAGAACCTAACCCCAGCGATAAGTGAGGGAACACTGTATAGCCTGTTTGTGGAGACGGGAGGTTTTCTCTGTAAGTGGACACCTCCGCCACATACACATATACACACTTTCACTTTTATTATGTGTGTAGATGTTACTGTATTTATTATGCTGAGAGCCTCCCCGGGTCCCTTGGGGAGATGGGGCAGGATACAAATAAAGTTTTTTATTAGTATTATTACTAAGTATTATTAATATTAGTATTAGTATTATTACTAAGTGTAACTCCAGCTTTATATATACTTAGACAATCCCTCGTTGTCCGAGTATGATGGCCTTCCAAGTGTAGAGTCTTGGCGGTAGATATGTAGGTGACTGTAGAGCCCTATTCTTGACCTGCATGTTTTTCCATAGTGAGGATATCATTTTTCAGGTGGAAGGCGGTCCCAGTAAGGGTTGGCTTGATGCGTCTTTTTTTTTGACATGTTTTTCTCTTTTGCCCTCCATTTGTGCCTCTTCAAATTCCAGCTGATCTCCAGTTAGAGTGCTCAAGGACCAGGGCTTTCCAGTTCTTGGTGTCTATGCCACAGTTTTTAAGGTTAGCTTTAAGCCCATCTTTGAATCTCTTTTCCTGTCCACCAACATTCCGGTTTTTGTTCTTGAGTTGGTAGTATAGTAACTGCTTTGGGAGACAGTGATCGGGCATTCAGACAACGTGGCCAGTCCAGCGGAGTTGATGGTGTATAATAGTGGTTCTCAGCCTGGGGTTCCCAGATGTTTTAGGCCTTCAACTCCCAGAAATCCTAACAACTAGTAAACTGGCTGGGATTTCTGGGAGTTGTAGGCTGAAAACATCTGGGGACCCTAGGTTGAGAACCACTGGCATAGGAGCATCACTTCAATGCTGGTTGTCTTTCCTTTAGATATATAGCTTTGGATAGTATAGAGAAGGGTTAACAACCCTTTGTTTTTTGTTTTGCTGTCTTTGCCCCTATTTACAAGATTTCCCCTCACTTTCTGTCCCTGCGATCATTGGATTTTGACAAATTTGGCTTGTTGTGGAAACATGGATTGGTGATAAAGCTTCAGTTGAGACTTTTTCCCCATGGTAACTCTATGAGGAGTGAATTTCCCTTCTGAGGTGCAGATTTCTTTCACTTCCTGTTGTCTCACCCCCATTATTAACTATGCCATTTGTTAGCTGGATGTTTGTAACTCTGAGACTGCCTGTATTAAGAGTGTGGCAGTGAACAAATGAAACAGTATTAATCCAGGGGTATTTGTATAGGATGTGACTGATACACTCTGGAAATATGCTTCATATACTATACTGTAGGGAGGGAAATATCTCTTTGGTCTGTTGTCAAAGGCTCTCATGACCAGAATCACTGGGTTGCTGTGAGTTTTCTGAGCTGTATGGCCATGTTCCAGAAGCATTTTCTCTTGCTGTTTCACCCACATCTATGGCGGGAATCCTCAGAGGTTGTGAGGTCTGATGCTTCTGGAACATAGCCATACAGCCCGGAAAACTCACAGCATGCTAGCTCTTTAGTGTTTGCAGTCATTGGACATAATGCTATGTTTTAACACATATCATTTGGCTGGGGGAATGCTCACACTATTTTAAATATTCTTTATCAAGGAGAACAGTCAATATAATTCTTCCTTGCACTAAAAAAATGCCATCTTATTGCAGTGCATTATCTCTCTGTAGTCTTTCTCCCAAAGCCTAGAGTCATATACCAAGGGCTATTTTGACATTATTGGGCCCAGCTATTCTGTCTGTATTTTTCTTTTCTTTTTCTTAGGGGTGTTAAATCCAGATGCAACTGACTTCATTCCACGGGAAAGGCAAACTTTTGGTCTAAATTGGAGCAGACAGTCTACGCTAGAGTTGGATCCGGATTCAGGCAGAACTATACCGCCTCCTATTCAGCCAAGGCACAGTAAATATGACAGCCCTTCTGCAGATCAGCGGGCTTTTTACAGTCCGGAGAACCAGCGTAGAGGCCAGTCAGATGCTCCCCTGTTCAGCAGTATGGGTAAAAGCAAAGGCCGCAGCCTACATAGCCAGCGGTGGCAGAGATCAAGGAATGATAGAGCGCATGGCAAAAACCAGATGAAGCACACCTCTGCAGGAATGTCAGAAGATCCTTCATGTCTAGATACCAGATTGGTTCCAGGGCGGAGGATGAATCCTAGAGACTACAGCGATAACTCTTCTGATAGTGAGAAAGAGACTGCTACTGCAGATAGCAGAGGAGCAAAGCCAAAGAAGACATATTTGATGCATTCGCGTGGAAGAGGGTTGAAAGAAAAGGAGAAACATCCACCTGAAAGGGAGAAAAGAATAGCCCCTAAATGGAAGGACAAGGCCTTTGATAACGTACCAGCAGTAGATATGATTCAGTCGGACTCTTCTGAAACATCTTTTGGAAAAGTGGTGTCCGATGGCTTTTCTGACAATAGTATTGCACGGAGGAAGTATCCACTTGGAAACAGATACTTTAGGGATCCTATGTGGAATAAGGACACTGGCAAAAGACAAGACACATCCAGGAGTAAAACTGCGAAACATGTTAAGAATGCATCCCTTCCCCATCCTCCCAAAGAACGCAGCAGTGACAAGAGGAAAGAATCTGTGCTCCGTGAAAGAGGTTCAAACTCTGTGACTGTGGCACAAACACAAACAGTGTGTGAAACATCTGCATATGATGGGAGAAAACCTCTCTTTCACGATGCATATAAAAACAGGCGCTGGAAAAAAACGGATGCACCAAAGAGCAAGGAAACTCATACAGGTAAGTTTCCCAATAGAGGTGTTCAAATCGGGATTGAAGGCCTTCCTACCCGGCAGTTAGTTTTATAACTGGAGCCCCCGGTGGCCAAGGGGATAAAAGCCTCGTAACTTGAAGGTTGGGTTGCTGACCTGAAAGCTGCCAGGTTCGAATCCCACCCGGGGAGAGTGCGGATGAGCTCCCTCTATCAGCTCCAGCTCCATGCGGGGACATGAGAGAAGCCTCCCACAAGGATGATAAAACATCAAAACATCCGGGCGTCCCCTGGGCAACGTCCTTGCAGACGGCCAATTCTCTCACTCCAGAAGCAACTCCGGTTGCTCCTGACACGAAAAAAAAAGTTAGTTTTATTATGCAGAGTGTAGAAAGGAGGGGAAAGATAACAATTGAGCAAACTACTTTGTCATCACATATGGCTGAGATTTGTAGTGTTATAATATGCACCCATAGACAAAGAAACATGATGAGCTAGTAAGTCACAAAGCTTTAATTTTCTTATTTCTTATCATTTAGATATGATAAATAGTGAACCTTGTTGCTTTCCACATAATAAACTGGTGATTGTCAGCATGTCCTGGGAAACACTAAGATTCCCTGGAAACTTAACAGAAACTCTCAGTGAAAGATTGGTAATGGCTAAAAAGCTTCTTTGGCAGAACAACGTTCCCAAAGTGACAGATCTGGAAATGTCAAGCTGCTGGGAAGTATTTGAGTACATGCCATGGGTGTGCTCTTAATTCTTGCGGGACAATGGTGAGGCCAAACGGATGGCCTTTTTGGTGCTATGTTAGAGTATATCCTGAATTTTAGGCAATGCCTTCCTCGGGTTGTCTAGCAAGTTTGCAAGATTCTGTTGCTGAGTTGAGAATCAATTGAAACTGCACTTTTTAAAACACGTGGGATGCAATGCCATTTTATCAGTGCAATACTTGGGAAGGTGCTGCCCTAATATTGAAATGGCAGCTGCACTGCTGTGTGAAATCCTTCATCCTTGTTGTACTGCTGAGCAAGCTGATGTTCTGACAGTGCCTGCTCTTTGATAGCAATTTCAGCTGAACTGCATATCTGAAAAAATACTTGCAGAAAAACTGGACCCCTGCTGCAATGATGAAAAAGTATGTAAGCTTTAGATAAAAGGTATCCTTGTGTCAGTACTTGAAATATGTTGTTGTTTGTGAATTGCCCAGTAATGTTTGCTGTCTTATATGCAACAAGAAGTTCAGGACTGAAAAAAAACATTGGAAGAATTTGAACTATAACCAGATGTACTATTTGAGGGGCTACCTAGCTGAGCCATTACAGGTTAGCTGTCTCAGATGCATTGCAAATAAATAAATTCCTTAGGGCTAGTTGTTGTATACACACAATGGTCTGATTTTTTATAGGAATTTCATTTGGCTTTGAATATATCTGCTAACTCTTAAAACAACAAGAAGGATCCTGTTCCTTTAGGGAATTCGTGAAGATGTTTTGATTTTGAATACAGTTATGGCTGTGGCATTGAGGGGGATAGTTATACAAGGTGATATTAAAAAAATAAAAGAATATGTCTTGAAAACAGTTGGCATACACTAATTAGTGAAGCATGTTAAATAGATTTGTTTGACTTCAATATGCAAAGCATGTGTTTATTGCTCAAACATGTTATTGTGTGAATATTTGAGGAATATTACTGAATTTCTCTTTCTTAGGGTCTCTGATAGAGCAGCTTACCTCAGAAAAATATGAATGCATGGTTTGTTGTGAGGTGATCCGTGTGGTAGCTTCAGTATGGAGCTGCCAGAATTGTTATCATGTATTTCACCTGAGCTGCATAAAGAAGTGGGCAAGATCTCCAGCAGCACAGACTGAAGGTTAGTATTCCCTTCCTCATCCTAAATGTATTGAAAAAAAGTCGTTTTTACAATCATGCAATATCTTCCAAACAGTTTAATAAATTGTATTGTATGATTATCTTGGGTACTTTTATGCATCACAAATATGTTAATATAGTACACGACACTTTAATAAATATGTTGTTTCAGTGATTTAGATATTTAAGGTGATCAGATGTATCCTAAAATAATGCCCTTTTATTTGCAGATGGCAACAGTGGTTGGCGATGTCCTGCTTGTCAAAACGTTTCACCCCAAGTTCCTAATATCTATACCTGTTTCTGTGGTGAGTGCATTACATATGTAAATCTGCCTTACATATGTAAATCTAGCATTTAATGTGTTTTGAAAATCTTAATCATTTTGATGTGCTCCCTTTTTACACCTTAGCTTTATGGGTCCTCTCTTGCATTTATAAACCAGTATGAATATGATCAGTCTGAACTTTTTGTTTATCAGTACTCATTACTTTTTGGTGCACTTATTTGCTCCCAACTTCTCATTTTCACCTTCATTTTAGTTTAATCACATAGCAACTTGATCATTTAACAAGAAAATATTCCTTCATACTTCATACTTTAAATTGAAGTAATTGAAACTGTGTTGGATGTTTCTGGAAAAAAAATTCATTTTAGGTATTCAGATTTGTATCCTGCAATATGTTACCTTAAGTAGATTAATATTCACATTCGTACAGCCAACTGATAGGTAGAATTTCCAAAAGTGTAAATGTTTTCCATCTTATGAGGTGGATAATGGAAATTTTGGGAAAAACTGAAAAATGATATTTTTATATTAAACCCCCATTTACTTTAGCATTGAGTATGTAATGTGCATTTTATTATGGAGTAAACAACAAAACCACTGAATGAAATCACACCAAATTTGGCCACAAAAGACATAGTAATCCAAAATATGTCTTTCAAACAAAAAACCCTAGAAAAATAAAGTCCAAATTAGAGGACGAGAAAGAACTATTTTTTCCCCTTGCTGCCAGTTAGAAGAGTAGGGCCACTTTGTCTCCTAGCATCCCCCTTGGCCAAAGGACAGGCAGACTGCTTATAAAATACAGATTATCTGATTTGAACTATGTCAGCGTAGACTCAAGGCCCTTCCACACAGCTATATAACCCAGAATGCCAAGGCAGGATAATCCACAGTATCTGCTTTGAACTGGATTATCTTGAGTCCACACTGCCATATAATCCAGTTCATTGTGGATTTTATACAGCTCTAATCCAGTTCTAAGCAGATAATATAAGACTATAAATATAATATCTAAAATTACTGTGATATAATAATACAGAACAATATAATCTCTAAAATCAGGACAATAAATAAAGAACAACGCTCTAAAAACGGGAATTCCAGACAGGAAACAACCAGGGCCAGCTAACACCTCCCAACAAAGGATTTCCTCAGGGAGGAAGCAGCCAAGCTTTGAAGCTGCAAGCCATTAAATGCTAATCAAGATGACTAATTACAGCATCCCTACTTGCCACAATGAGATTATTCATGGCTATTCAAACTGGCCAACCAAGAATTCCACAAGGTAGAAAGCGGCCAGGCTTGCAAGCAGCAAGGCTATTCAGTGCTGTTCAACCTGGCCAACCAAGATTTCCCCTAGATAGAAACCCCTCAGGTTTTGAAGCCACGAGGCTAATCCATCCCATTCAACCTGCCCAAGGAAGGATGCCCCTATATAGAAAGCAGCCAGCTTTGAAGCAGCAAGGCTATTCATTGCAATTCAAATTGGCCAAAAAACCATTCCCCCAGAATGCAAGTACCCAGCCTTCCAAGCAGCAAGCCTATTCCATTGTATTCCAGCTCACCAAACAAGGATTTGCATAAGAAAAAAACAGCCAGCCTTTGAGGTTGTAAGGCTATTTACTGTTATTCCACCTGGTCAACAAATGATTCCCATAAGCCACAGCAACGCGTGGCCGGGCACAGCTAGTTAGAATCATAGAATAGTAGAGTTGGAAGAGACCTCCTGGGCCATCTAGTCCCAACCCCCCACTAAGAAGCAGGAAATCGCATTCAAAGCACCCCCGACAGATGGCCATCCAGCCTCTGCTTAAAAGCCTCCAAAGAAGGAGCCTCCACCACAGCCCGGGGGAGAGAGTTCCACTGTTGAACAGCTCTCACAGTGAGGAAGTTCTTCCTGATGTTCAGGTGGAATCTCCTTTCCTGTAGTTCGAAGCCATTGTTCCGCGTCCTAGTCTGCAGGGCAGCAGAAAACAAGCTTGCTCCCTCCTCCCTATGACTTCCCCTCACATATTTATACATGGCTATCATGTCTCCTCTCAGCCTTCTCTTTTGCAGGCTAAATATGCCCAGCTCTTTAAGCCGCTCCTCATAGGGCTTGTTCTCCAGACCCTTAATCATTTTAGTCGCCCTCTGGATGCTTTCCAGCTTGTCAACATCTCCCTTCAACTGTGGTGCCCAAAATTGGACACAGTATTCCAGGTGTGGTCTGACCAAGGCAGAATAGAGGGGGAGCATGACTTCCCTGGATCTAGACGCTATACCCCTATTTATGCAGGCCAGAATCCCGTTGGCTTTTTCAGCTGCCGCATCACATTGTTGGCTCATGTTTAACTTGTTGTCCACAAGGACTCCAAGGTTTTTTTCACACGTACTGCTGTCAAGCCAGGCGTCCCCCATTCTGTATCTTTGCATTCCATTTTTTCTGCCGAAGTGAAGTATCTTGCATTTGTCCCTATTGAACTTCATTTTGTCAGTTTCGGCCCATCTCTCTAGTCTGTCAAGATAGTTTTGAATTCTGCTCCTGTCTTCTGGAGTGTTAGCTATCCCTCCCAGTTTGGTGTCGTCTGCAAATTTGATGATCGTGCCTTCTAACCCTTCGTCTAAGTCGTTAATAAAGATGTTGAACAGAACCGGGCCCAGGACGGAGCCCTGCGGCACTCCACTTGTCACTTCTTTCTATGATGAAGATGAAGCATTGGTGAGCACCCTTTGGGTTTGTTTGCTTAGCCAATTACAGATCCATCTAACCATAGTTTTGTCTAGCCCACATTTTACTAGTTTGTTTGCCAGAAGGTCATGGGGGACTTTGTCGAAGGCCTTACTGAAATTCAGGTACGCTACATCCACAGCATTCCCTGTATCGACCCAACTCGTAACTCTATCGAAAAAAGAGATCAGATTAGTTTGGCATGACTTGTTTTTGGTAAATCCGTGTTGACTATTAGCAATGGCCGCATTTGTTCCTAAGTGTTCGCAGACCACTTCCTTAATTATCTTTTCCAGAATCTTGCCTGGTATCGACGTGAGGCTAACCGGACGGTAATTGTTTGGGTCGTTCTTTTTTCCCTTGAAGATAGGGACCACATTTGCCCTCCTCCAATGTTCTGGGACTTCTCCCGTTCTCCAAGAACTCTCAAAGATAATTGCCAGTGGTTCTGAAATAACTTCCGCTAGTTCCTTCAATACTCTTGGATGTAGCTGATCTGGCCCTGGGGACTTGAATTCGTTTAGAGAGGCACAACTTGTTTCCCTATTTGGGGTTGGATTTCCCCCAATCCTTCGTCCATTCCATGTTGCTGAGGTTGAAGATGGCTTTCTTTTTGTGAGAAGACCGAGGCAAAGAAGGCATTAAGTAGTTCTGCCTTTTCCCTGTCCCTTGTCACCATCACCCCATCTTCTTGCAGTGGCCCTATTTATTTACAGTATTTATATTCTGCCCTTCTCACCCCGAAGGGGACTCGGGGCGGATCATATTATACACACATAGGGCAAACATTCAATGCCCATAAACACATCAAACAGAGACCGAGACAGACAGACGCAGAGGCAAGTTAACCTTCTTCTGAGGGGATGTTCGATTCTGGCCACGGGGGGAGCAGCTGCTTCATCATCCACTCTGGCGGCACTTCCTCATTCTAGGTCATAAATTAGTTAACCTTGCCTCCCCACCTTTTTAATAAGTGGTACCTTATTTCCTACTTGATAGATGCAACTATCTTTCGGGTTGCTAGGTCAGCAACGAGCAGGGGCTATTTTTTATTTTTAATTGATGGGTGCTCACCCCGCCACAGGCTGGCCTCGAACTCATGACCTCATGGTCAGAGTGATTTATTGCAGCTGCTCAATAGCCTGCGCCACAGCCCAGCCCTTGTTTGCCTCCTTGTTTTTCCTTTTTCTTCCAACATAAGGAAAAAAGCCTTTTTTGTTGTTTTTATGTCCCTGGCAAGCCTGAGCTCATTTTGCGCTTTAGCCTTGCAAACTTTTTCCCTACAGGAGTTGGCTATATGTTTGAATTCTTCTTTGGTGATTTCTTCCCTTTTCCACTTCTTGTGCATGTCACTTTTGAGTCTTAGCTCGGTTAGAAGTTTTTATTTATTTATTTATTTATTTACAGCATTTATATTCCGCCCTTCTCACCCCGAAGGGGACTCAGGGCGGATCACATTACACATAATAGGCAAACATTCAATGCCCTTTAACATAGAACAAGACAAACAAACATAGGCTCCGAGCAGGCCTCGAACTCATGACCTCCTAGTCAGAGTGATTCATTGCAGTTAATTGCAGCTGGCTTGCTCTCCCGCCTGCGCCACAGCCCAGGACATCCATTCTGGCTTCTTTGCACTTGTCTTATTTTTCTTCTTTGTTGGCACTGTTTGCATTTGCGCCTTGAGTATTTCACTTTTTAAAAACTCCCATCCATCCTTAACTCCCTTATCTTTTAATATTGGCGTCCATGGAATGCCGCTCAGTAATTCCTTCATTTTTTGGAAGTCAGCTCTCTTAAAGTCCAGAATGCGTGTTTGAATTGTCTTAGTTTCAGCCTTCCTTTGTATTGCAAACTGCAGGAGCACATGGTCACTTGCCCCTAAGGATCTGACCACTTCGACTGTATTGATCAGATCTTCCACATTTGTTAAGATTAGATCAAGAGTAGCCGATCCCCTTATTGTCTCTTCTACCTTCTGGACCATAAAATTGACTGCAAGGCAAGTGAGGAATTTGTTGGACTTTGTACTCTTGGCCGAGTTTGTTTTCCAGCAGATATCAAGATAGTTGAAATCGCCCATGACTACTATATCTGTTCTTTGTTCCTGTTTGGTCAGCTGTTGACAAAAGGCTTCATCAAGTCCTTCATCCTGACTCGGAGGTCTTTAGTAGACACCCACGACAAGATCTTTTTGAGTCCTGGTTCCCTTGATTCTTATCCAGATGCTTTCAAGCTGATTTCCCGGATTACAGTCTTGCATTTCTTCTGCAACGTAACTGTTTTTGACATATAAAGCTACTCCCCCTCCTCTCCCCTTTGTTCTATTTCTGTGAAAGAGGTTATAGCCCTCAATGGCTAAATTCCAGTGATGAGAGTCATCCCACCAGGTTTCAGTGATGCCTATGACATCGTATGTGTGGTGTTGTGGTAAGAGTTGGAGTTCGTCTTGCTTATTTCCCATGCTCTGTGCATTAGTGTAAAGACATGTAACCCCCTGTGACCTCCCCTTGAGCTGTTTATTTGGGATTATTGTGCTCTCTGTACTTGGTCCTTGGTGTGTTTGTGCAGCCCTCCGTTTAGCCTTTTGACGGTTCCCTGTGGTCGTGGGTAATATAGTGTTTGCCAGGCTGTTGTTCCCCTCCCCCAGTGGATCTAGTTTAAAGTGCGCCTGATGAGGTTTGTGAGTCTGTGAGCAAAAAGATGTTTTCCTACTTGTGTGAGATGCACCCCATCACTTGCCAGTAGGCCATCCTCCTGGAAGAGTAGGCCATGGTCGAGGAAGCCAAAACGCTACTCCTGACACCATTTTCTGAGCCAGTTATTGACCTGTACTATTTTTTGGGCCCTTGTAGAGCCGTGTCCTACAACGGGGAGGAGGGATGAAAAGATGACATGTACATTACACAGTTTTAGCTTTGTTCTTAGAGCTCGAAAATCATTTGTGATCTTTTGAAAAGTATGCCTAGCGATGTCATTAGTTCCTACATGAATCAACATAAGGTGGCACTGGCAAATATAGCTTTCCCAGCCACTCAATTAACAGGAGACAATGCCTGCTGTCAATCAACTTAAGTACCTGGCTCTCTTTCAACACAACAGTCACACAACAGTAAGACTTTGACCACAGGAGCCAAGCCCACACTCAGTTTCAAATCTTAGCCAAATCTTAGCCAAATCCTACCTGAAGCCAGGGAGCAAAAATGTCCTCCTGCTGCCTCTACTTCTGCGAGAAGCACATACAATTTAACATTTGGAATATTTATAAAACTTAAAAGCACATGTACCTTAGTTCTTAGATCCTCATGGGTCAGAAAAAAATAAAATACTGAAAATACCAAAACTGCAATAAATTACTTGTATTATTTAGATCTCAATTTTTTATGCAATCCCAGTCTAACTCAATATTAGGTTTAACTCCACACTGAAAATATTGAGCTCGATATTCACACTTTTTGTGTCAAAATGTATGGATCTCCGATTTATTCGTGAATACTGTTAATCCCAGTAGTCCGCTTATTACTTAAAAAGGTCTCCTGATTTTTCTTCTACAGACTATGTTTCCTTAATTTAGAATTCCGTCTATAATATACATAAGTCATGTTTACTGTTTTCAGCTAAAACAGCAGGTCCAGATACCTTGGTAATAATAGCAAAGTGTCATGCAGATGTGCAACACAATGATATATTTGTATACATGTGGATACAGGGACATTTAATATAGAGAGATACTACCTATTTCATTATCTCAACAGAGATCTTTATGAAATATGCCTGCATTTTGTGACATGGACTTGCCATCACATCTACTGCTGTACAGTTTGCTGTCTCTATGGAAACAGTCAGCTACATCTTTTAAAGTAAACTTAGATTGAATGACATATGTTGCAGAGTTATAATAGGATATTAACCATTATGAATGTAGCTGACAGTATCCAGTTTTTTAATAGCTGAAGAATGTTCAATTGTCTTGTGGTAGGGAGGGAGAAGTGGTAAAATAAATGTTTGAGAATCATAAAATCTGAATTGTGTACATCCATGAGGTGAACTCCTTTGTTTCAACTGAAGCACATAGAGTCTGCTTTCCATATCCACAGATACAAATTGCAGAAAGCAAACTTTGATTTTGCTGTTTTATGTAAGGGATACTCTTTTACTGTGTGATTGTGATTTGAGCATTAATGGATTTTGGTATCTACAGGGCTCCTTTAACCAAACTCTAGCAGGTACCAAGGGCCCACTGTATGGATAAAGTATATATGGATTGGGGAAAAAGAAGAGGATGATGTGGGATTATTGCCACAGGAACGGGAAAGTATAATGATAGTTTTGAATTAAGTTCAGTTTGGTAGCCTTGAATTCAGTTCAGTTAGAGATTGTCATGATTTGAATAAACAGATTACAGTCACATACTTTTTATTCCTTTTTCAAAGATCTGACTCCTGGAGTCATTCTTATTCCCCAGTTGTAGTGTGGTGAAGTACCTGTACTCTTTGGCAAAGAAGGCTAAAAACCTTATAAAACTACATAATTCCATGTCATGGAGCCATGGCAGTACATCAAACTGCATTAATCCTATAGTGCAGATGCACTTGAAGAATTATGATGCTAGAGGGAGAGAGAGACACCAGAGAGAGAGAGAGAGACAAAAGGAAGGAAGCCAGGGGATATTTAAATAGGCAGGAGAAATAGATTAGATGGAGCCTGGTGATCTTGCGGGAGAGATGAGGCATGAGAGTGGGAAGAAAGAGAAAAGAAAAAAGACAGTGAACAAAGTTGATAGGGCAAACTGGGAGACTGCTGGAATTAAGAAGTCCTCTGCATGTTAGAGGGCTGTTCGAAGAAAAATTCATTGGAAAGGGGCAATTGAATCCATGAGGAAGTTTACCCTCTAAAAATGTGTTACTTGTTAATTTCCTTTTGAATGAGAAGACTCACAAATCTTTATTATAAACTGATTAACTTTAGGTTCTTTCACAATCACATGTCAAGACTAAGCCCCATTCTCCATTGGAGGAAGTGTGGATTCACAGGTAGCTAAACTTGTAGACCTATGTTTTTTTAACAAGCTGTAGATAGCTGGTGAAGCAGACATTTCCACTCCCGTTTCCTCTGTTTTAATGTCCATGCATGCACAGGAAAGGATTCTGAAGTGACCACTTCACCTTGTCTGTTTTAGGCAGTAACACATGATTACAGTAGGATTGAATTGAGCAGGAGCCTGCTCTTTCCTAGCCCAATCTTTGTTCATTGCATGGTTACTACACACTACTGCAATGCAACATCTAAAGTGTATGCTTCTCTAGCCCTCCTTCACTATTCTCCTAATGCCAATGGTGTTGAAATTTTTTTCAGTAAGACAGGAGACAAAGGAGGAAATGTAGGGACTGGAGTGGGCCACATCAGCCTTATGGCTGCTTTCACCGAGCTGTTGAATCCATGGACAGAAAACCTGTGGTTACAGAGGTCTAACTAAAACTTTTTTACATAGTGGTTGATGCTCTTTAGTTTTTACCCAGTTTTGGGCCCCAGATGCTATTGAATGATAACTTCCATCACTTTGAATTATCCGACATGTGGATTATAGATAATGAGAATTGCTGTCCAATAGAATTTGTCATTCTGAAGTTGGGGAAAGGTTAAAGAACACTTGAAAGTCAGACATACCCACAATCTGTGTATCTAAATTCAAACCCCACTATCTGGTTTGAACAGAACAAACTGAAGCCTTCTAGATATTACTGTATTACTCTCATCGGCTCTAGCCATTATGTCTAATGCTGAGGAATATCAGAGTTGTAATCCAGCATCTTGAGGGCCACATAAAAGTACATGGCAGGCTGCATTCGTTCTGTGGATTTTGAGCACACATGCATGCTAGAGGATCTATAAATGTTTGTAAATTGGATCTTCACTGTCAGTCTTAACTGAGGTATGCCTGTAGTTACTGTGTAAATGGGAATTTTGGTTTATTGAAAATTCAATCAAAGCCAAAGACCACGCAAAATTCACAAATAATAAGTCCACAATAGATGAGTGTTCTATTCTTCCATGTCTGATTAATAAAATAGCAGAAAAGAGTTGCCTGTATGTTTTCACTCTACTTTCAACTTCATAAATTAGTTATCTGTGGCCAAAGTTAGCTGCCACTAATATAGATAACAGGCAATTTTATTGAATACTGTATAAATGTACAAATATACCATTCCATTATTTCCCTCAAAATTATATTGAAGTTGTTAGATAAGATTCTAATTAACTATGGAGTATGACAGACATAGCTTTTGACCCTATTTTTTCTTAATTTCTAAGTCAACAATAATAAACAATAATAAACTTTATTTGTATACTGCTCTATCTCCATGAAGGGACTCAGGGCGGTTTCCACCATAGGTAAAACAGTCAATTCCCCTAAATAATAACATACAGCACAACCCTAATAAAACATCAACACAATTACTATTTAACACAACATATTCATGTAAAATTTAAAACCCATTTCAGCGCTAAGATTCAATTACCAGTGGACAAAATTCAAGGGTGGGCCTAACCAGCTATAAGAAGCTGGGGCCAGGGCTAGACGCTGGGGCGAAGGCTAGTGCAGCAGTGAATATGGGTAAAGTGTAAACTGGTGGCCAGGATAGGGCCTGGGTTACTCCATCTCAAGGCCTCTTGAGCAGCTATTAAAAGGTTAGACTAGTTCAATGTTGTATCGGGCTGGGAGGTGGATGAAGTGCAAGTAGGGTCCTAGCTGAGGGCCAGTGTAGGAACTGGAACTAATAGTTTTCAAAGGCCTGCTTGAACCAACATGTTTTCAGGTCCCTGCGGAAAGAGGATATTGACGGGGTGTAAAGGTTTATGAACGACTAAGGTTCTTTCAGGCAGGGGGAATCTTTTTATCCCACCACTGTCACCAATCTGTAAAGATGCAACCACCAAAGACTCAGAGAGGAGACCTTTTACTTTTTCTGCTTCTTCTTCTTCTTCTTCTTCACTTTAGATCAGGGGTCCCCAAACTAAGGCCCGGGGGCCGGATGCGGCCCTCCGAGGTCATTTACCTGGCCCCCGCCCTCAGTTTTATAATATAATATATTGTATATACATATAATATTGATAATAATATTATAATGTAATACAATATAACACTAATAATAATACTATATAATAATATTAATTATATGTTCTATATTACATATAATATTACTAATAATACTACAGTATAGTGGTATAGTTCAATATAGTAATATATAATGCTAATACTGTGCTATGCTAATAATATAATATATTGTATGTACATATAATTTGTAAGCCACTCTGAGTCCCCTTTGGGGTCAGAAGGGTGTGAAACAAGTGTAGTAAATAAATGCAGCAAATAAATAAATAATAAATAAATAATTTTTAGACTTAGGCTCGCCCAAAGTCTGAAATGACTTGAAGGTACACAACAACAACAACAACAACAACAACAACAATCCTAATTAACTTGACTATCTCATTGGCCAGAAGCAGGACCACACTTCCCATTGAAATCCTGATCAATGTATGTTGGTTAAAATTGTTTTTATTTTTAAATATTGTATTGTTCTTTCATCTTTCTTGTTGTTGTTGTTGTTGTTGTTGTTGTTGTTGTTTTTGCACTACAAATAAGACATGTGCAGTGTGCATCGGAATTTGTTTGTTTTTTTCAAATGATAATCCGGCCCCTCAACAGTCTGAAGGATTGTGGACTGGCCCTCGGCTTAAAAAGTTTGGGGACCCCTGCTTTAGATGGTAACGCAACTTGGTTTATAATGCAACAGAGGCTTAGATGTTGGAGGAACAATAACAAGTTTATCCAGGCACAGAGCTTAGTGATTACAATGTTGTTTTTCACTTAGAGGCACTTTTATTAACAGTTACAATATTAGAATGAGGTGAGTCAAACTCACTAGTGTCACTTCTTTTACTTAAAGTAGTTAGAACTTCTTCCTCTGCTACTTTTAAACCACAGTCACCCCTGTGATATACGATCACAGATTCTCTGTTCCTTACCAGGACACAGACTATATTAAATAAGTCACCAAACTTATTTTAAACCAACTCAAAATGAACAATTGAGTCTCCTTGATCCCCTCAACCTAGGATCAATCTTCCCTGTGCCTCATCAGAGCACAGACTGAATCCTTTTTTTAAAAACTCTGCACTTCTTCAACAAAACGGCAGTTGGCTCTGCCTACTTCTCCATGGCAACCAGCCTCTGAGTGCTGAGATGCAATAACTGTAATACTTACCCTTTTAAAACACAAACACACAATTAAACATAACATCGGTAAACCAAAATTTCATACTTCATTACACGGGGCTAGCCTTATCTCTTTGCAGAGGACATTCCAAAGGCAGGGGGCCACCACTGAGAAAGCCCTATCCCTCATCCCCATTAACCGTGCCTGAGATGATAGTGGGAGCGAGAGTAGCGCCTCCCCGGAGGATCTAAGGGACTGCACCGGTACATAGAGGAAGAAGATAGGTGGGGTCTGAACCATTTAGGGCTTTATAGGTCATAATCTATAAACCAATATTGCACGAGAAGTTTATAGCATGGAATATTTTCCAGTTTCAGTCCTAGATGTAAAGTCGAAGTGTTCCTATGGACTTACGGTGACCTCATGAATTTCATAGTGTTTTTTTTAGGTTCACAAGTGCTTTGCTCATTTCTTCCTCAGAAATACAGCCTGCAATACTGGTCTTCCTTGATAGTGTCCCGTCCAAGTACTTTCATGGAAATCACATTTGGATGCAGTTAAGCTGAATACCTCACATTCCATGTAATCACTAATGTGTCTCGCTTCCCTTAATTTTCAATTGGGAAGCCTGGCTGTACCAGTACCAGATGTATTTTTGAAGAAAACATATGGAGGCATGTAAATGTCTGTTCTCTGCAGAATTTTTCTATCTGATTCTGTGAGCTCTCTTCCTCATCTGTACCTATATTTTTGCCTGAAACAGGATTGTTACCCACCTTTTGCTTGTGTTACCTTTGCCTTATATTAGGTGAAGCATTTATATACGATTCCTAAAAATAGCTTTTCAGAATGACTACCGCCCTCACCACCAGGGCCGGTCCAACAATGAGGTGAATTAAGCGGTCGCTTTGGGCACCAAACATACGGGGGCGCAGTCAAGACAGCTTTTTCTGTTGATTTGTTGTAAAACATGATGTTTTGGTACTTAATTTGTAAAATCTTAATGTAATTTGATGTTTAATAGGCTTTTCCTTAATCCCTCCTTATTATCCAACATTTTCGCTTATCCAATGCTTTTATTTTTCAGTGATTTTTTTTTTGGGGGGGGGGGCAAAATTCTGTTCGCCTACACTTGAAAAATACCTAGGGCCGGCTCTGCTCACCACATGTTCCTGGCCAAATTCTGTTTGAACTAACCTTGCACATGCATAAAACTGACACTGAAGCTCTGTCAACTCTCACCACCACCAGGGTGAATTTATTATTTAAAGAAAGAATCCATCTCCATTTGGAACTATGGGATCTGTACTGAATCAGGCAAATATTTCATTATCTATGGCAGTGGTTCTCAACCTATGGGTCCCCAGGTGTTTTGGCCTACAACTCCCAGAAATCCCAGCCAGTTTACCAGCTGTTAGGATTTCTGGGAGTCAAAGGCCAAAACGTCTGGGGACCCACAGGTTGAGAACCACTGATCTATGGTATTTATTATATAAGTTGGCATTTAAATCAGAACAATGTTTTATATTTCCTATAAAGTAGCACCCTTAAAATTATTTAGTTCCATGGGTACACTGCTTGGAGACAGGCAGATAGAAAGATTAATATTTTATCTCAAGAAAGATTCTGTATGGCTGAATTTGGTGAAATCCATGATATCTGTAATTACTTATTAAGCTGACTAAGCCCCTAAGGCAAGCATTGTCACACTGACCTTTGTCTTTGTCACACTGACCTTCCTTGGATTAGATGTGTACATCGCTAGGCGGCAGCGATATTTTGCAAAATTTGCCCTAGTTGGTAGAAAATACAGAAACAAGCAAACAAAAAACCTAACTGGCCAAGCAAGATAATCTCTTGGCATTCTTAAGTTGTATGGGGTTAGTGTGTCTTTCATGCAGAAAGAAAAAGTTTTGTTTTATATGTATATATATAGTGTGTGTGTGTGTGTATATATAATATTTCTTTGAGCCACACATTTGCAGTTTTGTTTGCATTTTTGTATTTTTATGTAATATTATGATGGTCTGTGGTCAATAACAGTAAAGTGTTAATCATAATACTTCACAAATGTGAACATTTGATCATATTACTTATCCTCATGGAAGCCATTTATAACTGTTTAAAGATGTAAAATGATTCATTTAAAATTGTTTCATTAAGAGAAACAAAAATGTTGTGTATTAAGTGCCATTGTATCTTTGCTTTTTTCCCAGATGGGAAATTAAATATTTTATGTATCACATTCCTTCTCTAGGTAGAGTAAAAAACCCTGAATGGAATAGAAATGAAATTCCACATAGTTGTGGAGAATTGTGTAGAAAGAAAAGATCAGCTCAAGATTGTCCACACTTATGTAATATGTAAGTACATTATACGTTTTGCATGACATGCCTGAATTCTTGTGGAATAAGTAAATTAGCTTCGCTTGTTACAATTTAGGATTTTTATAACAACCATAAGCCTATTTATCTATAGGTGGGTAAACTTTAAAGTTTCTCATGAGATACTATAAGGCCTTAGATTAGTGCAGTTGTGGGTAGTAAGGATCCCTTTAAACAAAGAGGAAGAAAGTGGAGCTAGAGGCTGATATTCCCAGTCCCATCTCTCTTCTAGCTCAAAATCCTTCCATTCTTTATTAGCTTTCATCAGTGGAAAATATTAGATAATGTTGATGTTAACTGCAGTTAAAGTGGGCTGGAAGGTCAAGGGGGACTTCTGCTCTAAAATTAACCATGAGGCAATAACTACCTGCTTTTTCTGTTGTTTAAGGCATGATTAGGTTAGGTAGGAGGAATGCAAATATGTGTGATATAGCATATGGCACTTTTAAGAATTTCACGTTTTATTTGGGAGGGAGAGACTATGGGAGTGGTACATTAAAATTGCATATTGTGAGAGAAGACATGAAGGTAAAATAGCCAAATTTTGCAGTTATCAAGGTAAATGAAGATTTGCGTGATTATGGTTGGCAATCATGTATATAGGGTTGAGATTTTCATTTTTTCAGAGTGTACACGTTCTATTGGATATAACGTTTTAAGTCTGGCAAAAATTCAATATCAAAGTTATTATATTCTGTTATCTGTTATAATAACAGTAATGATAGCATTTGACAGTATCTAGGATAAGATTGAAATGTATTTATATGCAATATCTAGGATAGGATTGAAATGTACTTAGTTAATTTGTATCCTGACTTTCATCCAATATGGGATCAAAGACGGCACACACACTAATGAAATGACAATGTGACAAACCTTACATTTAGTTAAATTTGTTTTTTTACAGACTCTGTCATCCAGGACCTTGCCCATCGTGCCCTGCTTTTATGACCAGGAAATGTGAATGTGGACGCACAAGGTAAGGTAATTTTAGGTTGTTTTCTTACAATAATTACTTGTAGTGTCACAAAATATTTGTATTGAACAATTAAAATGATACCCTAACATATTCATGTGCCATATTCTTCATAATTTGCCTAGCATTTTTTAATAATCTCAGTATCCTAGACTACGTGTTACTTACATGCAGTTTCATATAGTGCTTTCTTTGGACTTCAGCCAGAGTTTTTAGACACAGCCAATCTGTTGCCAAAATTGGAAATAGTAAAAGGGTACAATTTGGGTTTACCTGAAAGGGAATGCATGGAAGGATACACATATTTAATTAATCCTTAATATTGCTCTTGCCACATTTTTTCTGTATATGTTTTCTCTGTGTACTTTGAATAAATCGCTCACAGGCTTTGTAACTAAAACTGTATCAGAAATAGATGCCACCTTCTCTGTGGTAATTGCCTAGCAATTGCATGCTGTCTTTATGATGTATACCACAAATAACTCTTCCTCTTATGACTAATTGTGTCCTGCTGCGTGAGATTCCCATCAAGTGAGAGGTTTCAGACCATTCACAATTTGCAAGTAGTAACTGATAAAGTACAGCATCATTTGTGAGATGACCTACAACTTTTCTTTTTCTAAACTGTAGTTAATGTGGGGAATGAAAATGCCAAAAAACCCACCCTTTTTGATTCATTGTTCTTAAAGTATTTTATCTTAGGTTTTCCATGGAATGAAAATGTGTCTTTTCATTAAAACTAGCATAGAGAAAGGTAAATATTATAAGGCTCAGACTTTCAGTGTTTTGTTGCTTTGTGTGTGTGATAGTATGATCATAGGGCAGAGTTCTAGATTAGATTAATTATGCTTTTGAAATTGCATTATTGCCACCCTTTTTTTGCTTATAAGACTACTGTGAATTGTACAGCCCTCGTTTGTGCAGAGATTAACTTTCAATTTTAGAGTTGTATTTATTTTGCCTATATTTTTGTTTGAATGTGTGAAAAATAGACATGCAGAAATTTCCTGTGTTTCTGTGATTTGAGACAAAAATTATAATCCTGTTTTTAAGGTGCCTCACAATAGTCCAGTGGCTAGAAATGTTTTATTAGAAGACAGAATTGCCAGATTTAAAGTCATCTGGCCTGATATACAGTGTTCCCTCACTACTTCGCAGTTCACTTTTCGTGGATTTGCTGTTTTGCGTTTTTTCAATAAACTCTAAAAGACTATTATAAATCATAAAAAATTACAATTTACAGCCTAAGGAAGGGAGGAAGGAGAAGCCATAGGGAGAGAAAAGGAGCACAAGCGGCAACGGTAGGAGAAGGAGGCGATTTATCAACACACAGTTAGTTGATAAAGACTTAAAATAGTGCATAACTACTAAAATAATGTATAAATATTAAAATAAATATAGTGACCCTACTTTGTGGATTTTCACTTGTAGTGGCAGCTTCCAGGCATGACAAGGCTGGTGTTTGTTGCTCATTGCCTGGAATGACACCAACTGAGACAATCTGAGAACAGGGGGGGATTCCTCCTTTCCCATCTTGCTCTGGCACCCTGAACACCATCCCTCCAGGTGATGAGCAGTGGACACCAGCTATGGACACCAGTGGCAGTATCCTTCTTTTGTATTGCCAATGGTTTCTCTGCTTCTGCTATTCTCAGTACCAGTCTTGGAGTGGATCCACAGAGATCTCTCACAAGGCTCCTCAGATAAAATCCTCTTCATGTACTGCATTTACTTGAATCTAATGTGCCATCTAATCTAATGCACACCTCAAACTTTGAAAGCAAAAAAAAAAGTATTTGCTGTAACGCACAGCAGTAAAAAGTGCCCTCTTTTTAATTTGACCAAAAAATTTGACAAAAAAACATTAGATTTGCTGCACACTTAGAACACCAAAGCTTCCAGTGATGGAAAGGAAAACTAGAGAAATCCCTTCAAGCGCCTCTTCTGTTTATCCTGTCTCAGCTTCCTTGGGGTGTGTCTATGCTGTAGAATTAAGGCAGCTTGATATCATTTTAACTGTCCTGGCTGTCTAGGCACTACTTGGTACTTTCTTATTCTTCCTCATGCCTTTGGCTGTCATGCTTTCCAAGCTGAAGTTCCCCAGAGTGTTGCTGCTCTTCACGTGGAGCACTTCACGTGTTTTATATGAATCTAATGTGTACCCTAATTTTTGTGATGAATTTGGCCAAAAAAAGTGTGCATTATATTTGAGTAAATACAGTAAATGCTATTTGGACTACATCAAAGGTGACAAATGAACCAAATAGAAATTTGCTCTTATATAACTCTGTTTACTTGTGTTAGCAGATAAATACTAATGAACATACATGCTAAAATCATATCAGTGGCATCGTATGGGCAGGTAGGTATTTTACCAAACAAAATAGCTGCCACTTTAAAGTTACATTGTGGTACCAACCTGCTAAGTGTTTTTCTTGTTGTGAGATGGTAAAGAATGATTTTACAGTCTCAAATGGTGCAGAAGTATATATTTTAACAAGTTAATGTTGTGGTGCCAGCAGCATTTTTTCTGCTTAAATAAAGATCCCTGTGGTTTAAACTATTATCAAATTATACTCCCTTTAATTTAGTACAACCCTCAACAGAGTGTATATCAAAGTCTCAAGGGAGTTCCTCATCTGCTAGAATTAATAGCCCTATTCCTCAACACATGCAGGAACATTCAGAATGAGTGTGGGTGATGAGCTAACATGAATAGAAAATTCTAATCTGATCAACTAATCATGATGACTGATTCAATTTTTCTTCATCTACAGCCATTCTGTTCGCTGTGGGCATTCTACTGCAATTCAGTGTACGAATATATGCAGGAATGTTTTGAATTGTAATAAACATAATTGTACCCAGATATGCCATTCAGGAAAATGCCAGCCATGTGAATTGACTGTAAAACAAGGTAAGAGATGAATAGAAGCTTATCTGGTATGTATGTGTTTTAATACTATTTGTGGGAAAGTAAATCACTTAGAAAGGAGCCCTGGTAGCGAAGTGTGTTAAAGCACTGAGCTGCTGAACTTGCAGACCGAAAGGTCCCAGGTTCAAATCCCGGGAGCGGAGTGAGCGCCTGCTGTTGCTCCAGCTTCTGCCAACCTAGCAGTTCGAAAACATGCCAATGTGAGTAGATCAATAGGTACTGCTCCAGCGGGAAGGTAACGGCGCTCCATGCAGTCATGCCGGCCACATGACCTTGGAGGTGTCTACGGACAACGCCAGCTCTTCGGCTTAGAAATGGAGATGAGCACCAACCCCCAGAGTCAGACATGACTGGACTTAACGTCAGGGGAAACCTTTACCTTTACCTTTTTAAATCACTTAGAATAATATAATTATTATTATATATGCTGGAGTTGCAGGCCTTCATTCTTTTCTTTGTTGATCTGATGAAGTCCAAAAGCTAATTAAATGACATACAAAAATTGAGTCTCTTGCAAGAGAGATAAAGCAGGATATGAATGAATAAATAGATAAAAGAAACAGAATTTCTTAGTAATTGTAGGAGTGGGGAAGACATACCTTTCCAACAATCCATTCTCTTCTCATTACCCCCAAAAAAGGCTGCTTCACACTGGATTGTACTGCAAATCTCCTCCCATTTCCCATTGATGTTCTCTGAAAGCAGTGAAGCTGAGGTGCTGTTCCCTTGTCACAGTGCTTATCTTCTCTTTATTTTTTCCTCCTCCTCCTCTAAATAGAGCATTCTGAATCCAAATTGAATTTTTAAGGCATCAGGCTTTGCGTCTAAGAAAATGACTCTTAAAAGATATCTAAATTTTACTCTTCAGATCCTGGTCATGTTTCTGAATAGTAATAACTTAGAGTATCCATAACCTAATCGGTACACCTAAGTAGGCATACCTAAAAATAAAAACACAAAGTCACAAACATCTGATTTACATTATGATTTATTTTTCTTTTGCATCATGTTCCTGTGATTTGCTGCACTGATTAAATTTTCTGGATTCGTTGTGCGATTACTACTATTTTATTTTCTTCCTTGTTGTAAACCACTCTGAGTCCCCTTGGGCCATCTATTGTGGGTGCTTTAAATGCGATTTTCCTGCTTCTTGGCAGGGGGTTGGATTGGATGGCTGTAACATATTTGACTTACCTGAGGAAATGTTAATGTGTACCTTAACTGTACCTTAACTCTTACTAAAAAGAAAAGCAACCATTCCCTTCTCTGTAGAGTGGCAAATGGCAGGATCTTAATTCATCCTGAGAGAATCTAAACAAAGTAACACCCCCACACCATAGTGCTGCTCTTCTGCATTTTTGAATGCCTCCATTTATAGACAACTTAGACATGAGTATATCTAGTAAGTACGTATTTTCCTTCCTAGGAAGTATTCATTCCCTTAATGCATCTTTGCTTTAACTTTTTCTGTTTTTCTTCCTTACACATACCCCGACCCTCTTTTTTTTTTAGTGTGCTACTGTGGGAGCACTTCTCGAGAAGTGCTGTGTGGAGCAAGCGATGAACATTTCTCCTGTCTTAAAACCTGTGGCAAGTAAGTCGATAGTTCTACTTAGAATGTTATCCTAGTATTAGTAACAATCATTAATCGATGTACCCTTACAAATGACAATTTGTTGTTGTTTTTTAATTTCAGAAAATTATCCTGTGGAATGCACACCTGTGCCCAAGTATGCCATCCCCAGTCATGCCAACCCTGCCCGCGGCTTCCACAAATGGTGCACTGTTGCCCTTGTGGACAGACGCCTCTTAGTAAATTATTAGAGCTTGGCTGTAAAGAACGTAAACTCTGTACAGACCCTATCCCATCATGTGGAAGAACATGTGGAAAACCTCTACCTTGTAGTAGATATGGTAATTGCAATGTGGCTTGGTTGCTTATTTGAATTTATTTTGTGTTTGCATTTCCAAAATGAAGGATTTAATGTTTATTTTGGGTCAAAATCAATATATTCCTGTGCTGGTAATGTAATTTGCATTTATATAGAAGCAGCTCATTTTTAGGAGTAGAAGACTGAAAGATGTTATACAGATGTTTGTGTTTCTGTATTGCTTGTTTTGCCTGTAGCAAAGAAAACAGTAATTTCCCAATCTGAAAATTTGTAGAATGAGCCAATTATGTTTTTCTCCTAATACTGTGGTATTAGTGGGAATATAGACACCTTTTATCCTGATATAGAGCTGGACAAGTCTTTTCCCCAAACCGGATGTGACAAGATGGCTGGGGATCTCAAAAATGTTGCAGAAACAATTGCAGGGTGCATTATTTGTCATTTTTGGGTAAAAACGTTTTAGTGGAATTTGAACACACAGGAACCATTGGGGGTGGCACACAAATGTCCTTGATGGGCTGCATATTGCCCACCCTTGCTCTAAAGCAGAGCCTTCTAAAATGTGTGTCACAACACATTAGTGTTTTGCCTGCAGTTCCTATGTGTGTTGCCATGTTTCCCCTCCTTTTCTCCCATTCGCCCATCTCCTGACTCAGAGGCACATGTTGGGCTTGGTTCATGGGTGGGGCCTGAGAGCCAATAAGGGAAATTGGGCAAACTGGTGTGTGTTAAAGAAAGACACTACTCTCATCTTTTGCACCAAGCCTCCCTCTCCTCTTCCTCCTTCTTCCCTCTGAAACCCACAGAAACCAAGGTTGATCTTTTTGTGAAGGGAAGAAGGCCACTTTTGGGCATCTCTTTATTTTGGTGAGGTGAAGAAGATGCCAACTTGGGGGGGGGGGGGGGGACTGGAAGTCCTGGTTTGAGTTTCTTTTTCACGCTTCTCTACCTTTTTTTTCTCTTTGTAAAAGGCTCAGAACCTGAAAATAAATAGAAGTCATTTTTCATCTTCTTCCTGTCTCTTCCTCTCCACTTTTCTTTGTTTGGCAAAGAATGATGAAGGTTTTGTAAAATAACAACTCCCACAATGCTGAAACCTAAATCATAGCAGATAAACTAGCATCAGATTTCATTAGTTTGAGATGCATCCTTAGTTTGCCGTGTTTTTGTTTTGTTTGATTTCTTACATATGCGCAAACCTTGTTGAACTCCATGAAACTTTTGAGGAGGTGCTTGTTAGGGTGCTTCTAGAATTAATACAATTTGACATCACTTTGTCTGCCATTGCTCAGTGCTATGGAATCCTTAGAATTTTCGTTTTACAAGGTATTTAGCCTTCTCCAAAGAGTGTTGATACCTCACCGAACTACAAACCCAAGTCCAATCATCGAGCTGTGACAGTTTCTAATGATGCCAAATTGCATTAATTCTACAGTGTTGATGCAGCCCTCAAATTAGATATGTCATGATTTTGGCCACCAAATAAATTTAAACCACACTCTTTCAATGTAGCTATGTTCAGATATGTTGGATTGTAACTCTTACTATTCCTAGCCAACATGGACAACATTGCAGGCCTGCCTGCATGAAGGGTTTTGGCAACAGAGCTACTCCTTTATGGTGAGATCTTCCCTCCCTTCATGTACTAGTGTCACCAAATTAGATATTTCCACTGCTATGAGCAAGTAACTTCCCTTACAATAGACATTTGCCCATTTTTGTTCACTCTGGAGCCTGTTGGTACATATGGTACTTTCCTTTTGACCTATGCTTCCCTTGGGCACTTTGCAGCCGACTCTAGGCAGACATTACTGTATTGGGTAGATTGGAGCAAGAGGAGCAGAGCATCCAAAAGGACCAGTCAGTCTGCATCCTATACATATTGTTATTACAATTTATCTACCTATATCTTTTATAAGGGTTTGCTAGTAAAGCCTCTGGTTTGCTAGTAAAACTGAATTGTTGTGTCACAAAAAGATGTATGTCTAAAAAGTCTGTCACCAACATGAAAAGTTTGGAAAGCTCTGCTCTAAAGCATTAAATCTGTGATTACTTGTTTTGATCAGGAAGTGTTGCAGTATATTGAAGTTTTAAATGCTCTTTTAATTATGTACAGATGCTGTTCATACATGTGAAAACCTTTGCCATGAAGGAGAATGTGGACCATGTTCTCGCACATCAAAAGTTTACTGTAGATGTGCCTTAAAAACCAAGGTAATTAATGGAAACAATAAGAATCAGTAAATTGAAAGTAAAAACCTTCTGGCACATTAAAAACAGTTCAGATGTATGTGGATTCTAACTTCCACAAGACCTGCTTGCTCCAACCACTGCTCAAAAGCGATGGGAGTTGTGTTTGACAGCACTTCTGGACTAAAGCATGTGGAATCTCTCTTTTTATAAGTGCGGTTTATCTTTAAATCTCACTTTACAAAGTTGTGTCATCATGGTGTCTCTCCCTGCCTTCTTGTCCTATGTGGGAGGTGATCTCCAATATAAGTGCAGGATTTTTACTTTTATTATATTTCCAGCTGCTTGAGGCAATATCGCGTAATATTTTCATCCTCAATATATTTTGCAATCTTTGTGTCTTTGTGCAGACAATTTGGTGTTCTACCTTACTTGTTTTGCATCTGTGATCAAGGATTCTGGATAATTCTTTTAGTTTGTGAGTTGGGATAGAACCACTAAATCACAAATTTGGCTTTATGTCATGCACCTACCCTAAACAGTTACTTATTATTGAATACATGGAACCTTACATTGCTTCCCATGTACTACCCTGCCCTTGTTATTATTTGGTCTTCTTGTAGTCCATTTATTTCTAAACAGTCACATGTGTAAAGAGGTTTTCCAATGATTCTGATGTAATATTGCATGATATTTTGTTTGATATAAGTAGTTATTGTCTAATTAATTTTATTTTCTTTAGGAAGTTCCCTGTGCCTCTCTCAAAAATCGAGGTAAATTGTCTTTATATTGGAGTATGAACATACAAAGAAAATTTGGGGGAAGGCACAAGCTGTGTTGAGATTTAGTGAATGCAATTCACAAAGTCAGTTCTGTTCATATGGCTCAAGCTTTACTGGAAATAAAATGGAAGAAGCCACAATTTCAGATAATTTTGCCTATCAAAACCAATCCTGGGAATGCCATATGTTTGATCAAATGTGAATCATGGCAGTTGTTGCCATGCAACTATGTACCTAAAATTTCCCATTCCTTATCCTCACATGTTAAGCTCAGTTGGAGCATTTTATAACTTGTAATCACTACAAAAATTGGCAGGGGAATCATTACAGTATAGTGTCATATTAAAAAGATACCCTCTCCCCCCATTTTCAGAAATGTTGATAAAATATAAATACCATTCTTGCAGATGTATGAAATACAAATATTCCCCAAGGCTTGTATGCAATTTTTAAAAAGATAATGCATGAAAAAACACCAGTAAGATTATCTTTTGTTCATATTTAGCCTTGCTGTAATACACTTGTTAAATGCCTTACTGTTCAGGCTTTAATAAATGTTAAATAAACCAGTTTTCTCTTAAATGCAGAGGCAGTTTTTTTGTCAATGCTTAGTTTTTATTTGAGCACATTTCTATACTGACTTGCATTCCAAATTATCACAGTGTATAAGATGAGAAATAAAAAAATGTAATTCCCAAAGAGTTTTTAGTAAATACGTTATTCAAGTAATAATGTATGCCTGCAGCTCCAGTGGTCAGGAAATGACTCTTGAAACAAATAAGCTTTCAGCTTGTCATGAAATAATAGTATTTAGTGACTCTTTCCACAGGGAGGCTATTCTAGAATAGGCACTTTTGTTTTGATTGCCTTTTTTTTAAGTGGCTGCCAGCTGAAAGCAGACAAAATAGTTTTTTTGCATATATATGAACCCATCTATGGTATATTTTCCCAGAATTGCTTGCTGTTTATACAACTGCTGGTTGTACTATCAAGAGGCTTCATCTACCGATTTCAGTCGTTGGGCAGGATAATATGACAGAATTTCAAATGTACTTTGCTTTCTGAATATTGAGAATGCACTTTTTCTGTAGGTCTATAGGACTAAACCCATTTACTTATCAAAATGTGGAGTCCAAGAACAGGTGTGCTATATTCAATGCATAACTCTAATTTAAATCTCATTTCTGCTTTACAGCTGATGTTGCGTTCTTGTGTGAGAAGCGATGCAACAAGAAATTATCATGTGGACGACACAAGTGCAGTGAAATGTGCTGTGTGGTAAGTTCTTCAATGTGATATGGGGAATTTTATATTTTTGATTAGGTTTTTGTTTAGGTTTTTGGACTTTATATTACTAGTAATAAGAGTCTGGCAAGTAATAATGATGTTGAATATCTGTATAAGCCGACCATGTAGAAGCTGAAGTGAGGAGTATATTGATGTGAAACTTATTAATTATCGAAGTTTATGGACTGCACAGAAGGCATGTGTGTGTGTGTGTGAATGTGCATACATTCAAGTAATTTCTAGTTCATAGCAACACTGAGAATAATCTGTCATGGGGTTTTCTTGGCAGAATTTGTTCAGAGGCTGTTTGAAGGCAATATTTCCAATCGATGTTTGCTTGACATCTGCTTTATATTTTATGTTGTGTTTCTTTCCCCTGGCATTTTAAGTTAAAATATAAATCCTTGATGAAATTGTTTTTCTTATAATTCTTTTATTATCATTGTTGAATTCTTCTTATTGAGTATTTATGTGTAATCATGAAGCCATCTTCTACAATTAACGTTGAAGTGCGGGGTAATATAGCTTTTATAAAATAAGTAAAAAAACAACCCAGTAATGTTTTCTTTCATTATTTGTTATTTTCTATTGGGGAAACCAAAGCTACACCATATAGTTCATGTACACAATACATTTTGATCAGAGTGGTTTCTGCATAAAGATCATTATTTTTTTTTCCAGGATAAGCAACACAAGTGTTCTTTGATATGCGGACGAAAACTCAATTGTGGTATCCATAGATGCGAAGAGCCCTGTCACCGTGGCAACTGTCAGAAGTGTTGGCAGACTAGTAAGTATACATCAGGATTTTGTATGCATTTTAGTTTTCAAATTTAGAAGCATTTCTTTATGGAAACTCTGTAAATGTGCCTTCAAGTCACCTGTTGACTTAATGGCAACCCCATGATTTTTGTAGGGTTTTCTTAGGCAAGAAATACTCAAGGGTGATTTTGCCAGTCCCTTCCTCAGAAATAAAGCTTACAGCACATGATATTTGTTAGTGATCCCCCATCCAAGTACTAGCTAGTGGTGATCCTGTTTAGCTTCCAAGATCAGATACTCTTCTGATAATTAAGGAGATGTATACTGGACATAATTTTGTACAGGTTAGGTGTGACTAAGCCATACTATTTACTTTATATTCAACTAATGTTTTTAGATAATAGGAAACTATATAAAGATGTATTTGATTCCTACTGGTGACTATCCAGGAGTAAATCTAATTTGTGCCTTTCTATATCTTTTTATGGTGGTTATGGAAGGGGACATTCAGTACCTTTCTCTCATTCACTGAACCTACTATTTCCCTGAGACAGCCATTTAAAGGACAGGAGAAAGGAGCAGGTGACTAAATAGTGTCCAACCATGTTCCAATAAGTGGACACACTTTTTGTTATTGCAAGCCTTCAGGTTGTTTCTGATCTATAATCACAGGGTTTTCTTGATAGGATTTATTCAGAAGTGGTTTCCCATTGCTTTCCTCTCAGACTAAAAGAATGTGACGTTCCTGAGGTCAGATGCAATGTCATTTTTTTTACTTATTATTACATTTGCTGCTATCTCACCTTCTACCCACTATGGGAGTCAAAACAGCTTATAGCAAATAAAAAAAACTGGAGAGGTACTGAATGTCTCCTTCCATAACCAAAATAAAAAGATACAAAAACATATTTAAAAATCCAAAAGATACAAAAATTAAAATGAGATTAAATCATCCAAAAATTAAAACCAAATTAAAGCATTGAAACACATACACACATAGCTGAATGCTATTAATTGCATTTTATAGCTCCTTAGCCCTTTTTCTCAGACTCCCACATTTCCCAAATAGGACTGACTGATATATTCTTGAAGGTTTCTCTGGACTTCACTTTCAACTATTCTCCCTTTTATTATTTATTAAAAATAGTTAGATATCCTTACTATTTATTGAAGTTATATTTCTTGCTAATATCTTTATTTAACTTGCAATTCAACAGCTTTTATTCACATAGTAGCTTTTAAAGCATGATTAAATGGAGGGATAACTTAGTTTGGGGTATGTTTTCTGCAGGTTTCGAGGAATTAACTTGTTACTGTGGTGAATCTGTGATTTATCCACCAATACCTTGTGGTACTCGACCGCCAGAATGTAAAAAACCATGTACTAGACCTCATGAATGTGATCATCCAGGTAAGAGGTATATCTAAACTGTTTTTAAAATTGCCAAACAGGTAGAGACTGTTTCGAAATCTATATAGATGAAGGAGATATAAGTGTACAAATTGTAGAGTTGAATCTTAGGATCCACTAATTTTTTAATTTTATTACTTTTTATTGTACAAGTGATTCTAGGACATGTTTATATTTGCTTAAGCAAATTTTGAAAGAAAGGGAAAAATGTGGAAATGACAAATACTTACAACTTTGTGCTCTTGCTTTGCTTAGCATACTGTGGCCTAATGAGGTACAATTACAGTTCATATGGACTTTTCTCCATATGGAATGCAGGAAAGGTTGTTCCTGCCTTGCACGTTTTATTTAGAGACCTATTCGTTTCTGTACATATTTTTTTGCATTTGTTAAAATTGTGAATTCCCACTTGGTTTTCATGAAATATTTTGATAGACCTTATGGGCAATATTTTTATCTATTGGTTTTAATGCATTTATGTAATGTATTTATTATGAACTGCGTTGATAGTTTAAAATGAAACACAGTACTAAAATGTTGATAAATAATCAAGAAAATTATATGAAGATAATTATATCTATGGAATACCAAGCTGTAAAATGTAAAGAAAGTCATATTTGTTATCTAAAAAACTTATCTTTAAGATGTTTTTCTTCAATTTTGAAATCTGTTCTCCTTGCTCTTTTGCTATAGTTTATCATTCCTGTCATAGTGAAGACAAGTGCCCACCATGTACACACCTTGTTCAGAAATGGTGTATGGGAAGGCACGAAGTAAGTTTGTGTGTGTTCACCTTTTGCCTTGGTTTATTTTCCTCTTGTTTTATTTTCTGATAGGTACATAATGGATTGTGACAGAAACATTTTAGAAAATCCAGTACAGTAAAACCCTGCTCGTCCGAGCCCCGCTCGTCCGATCCTCCGTGCAATCCGAGTGGGTGAACGGGGAGGGCCGCAAAGGCCCTCCCCCTTCACCTGCTCGCTGGCGTGCGTATTGCTAGGTAGATAGCAAGCTACCTAGCAACACGCAGGGGGCACCTCCCAAGGGGCGAGCGCCCCCTGCGTGTTGCTAGGTAGCTTGCTATCTACCTAACAACACGCATGGCTGGCTCCTTCGCCACGCCGAGCGCCACTGCTGCCGGCCCCTGGCGTGACGAAGGAGCCGAGGCATGGCCAGGCGGGTGAACGGGGAGGGCTTTTGCGGCCCTCCGCCTTCACCCGCTAAATGGCTGGCCCAAACGCCGCCGAAGGGAGAAGTTTCCTCTCCATTCGGCGGGTGCTTGGACCCAGAGAAGCGGCAAGCTCCCCTGGATCCAAACTGCGGCCATGGAGGTTTCCCCTCCATTCGGACGCAGCCCGGATTCAGGGGAGCTTGCTGCTCCTCTGGATCCAAACCGCAAGCAAACTGAGAGGAAGTCTGGCAATCCAAGTGATCCGGGTTGACCGAGCTGAGGTCTGCCCGTTTAACTCGGACTACCGGTACTTCTTTCTTCCACTCCCCCCCCCCTTATTTCTGACTGCATTGTTTCAGTTTTCATCAATAACAATGTAATTTGCTAGACAATTTTGACAGTGTCTTGTTTGTTTTTAATATTTTTTCAATGATCTGTGCTAGAAAATATGTGGACTACTATGTAAGTTATATCAGGGAGCAAAATTTAAACAATCCTGCTGAGATTTCAAGTTATGAATTAAGCTAATTATAATGTAAGTAAAATAAAAATTACATCTAAGTTTTTATTTTATCCATGGACTATACATAATAGCAAAATTTAAAATAGAAACTTTGTTTCAGTTTAAACAAGGACCATTTTCTCTCCCCGCACCAACCTCAAGTAGTAGTAATTTCTCCTTCTGTTGTTAAAAAAGGCACCTAAAGGATTCCCACTTCCCCTTAAAGATGTTTTGGGGCTAAACACGCATTATTTTTGTGAGAGTCAGTGAATTGGGGAGTATGGCACTTCAAATTCTCAGCGGATGGGGGTGTTAATGTGTCCACCTAACTTTCCACAATTGCCCACCTCTGCTTTTCTCAAATATACAGAGCAATGTGTCATTTCTTTTCCTGAGCTGGGAAAGTTGGAAGTTCATGTGACTCGACTTGTGAATGAGATATGCAGTCCTTTTTATCTGAGACTGCAGCTTCTATCTGAAACTAAAACCTGACTCCTTTAAATTAGCTTCAGGTCATTCTATCTCAGGCCCCTTCCACACAGCTGTATAAAATCCAAATAGAACTGGATTATATGACAGTGTGGACTCAAATAACCCAGTTCAAAGCAGATATTGTGGATTATCTACCTTGATATTCTAGATTATATGACTGTGTGGAAGGGTCCTCAGCTCAAGATGGACAATTTGTAGATAAAACGGGGCAGTGCAACCACCCTTTCTGCACAAATCAGCCCTAGCCTGTAAGAATAATAATAATAATCATGTTGATGATAATAATTATATTTTTATACCCCGCCCCGTCTCCCCGAAGGGACTCGGGGCGGCTTACATGGAGCCACGTGGGGAAATGCAGACATCAAGACACCTTGAGGCATTACAGCAGACAGGCAAATCTCTACACCCTCTTTTCCTAAAAGTCCCAAGCTAAAGCACAAAACCAATATGATCCATCATGTTATAGTAATCTGAGTTTTGGACTGCAACTCTAGACAGCAGGATTCAAATCCCCAGTCAGCTATAGAAACCCATTGAGTAGCCTTGGGCTAGTCACACTCTCTGAGCCTCTGAGGAAGACAAAGGGAAAACATGAACAAATCTTGCCAAGGAGACTCTGTTTGCTTTAGGATTGCCTTCAGTTAAACATGGCTTGTAGGCAAATAGCAACAAAGATCCACAAAACAACTTTTAGTAGCAGTATTCATTCATAAGTAATAGCTTTATAATGATCGCAATTTTTAACTGGAAATATATAAAAATTAAATTGGAGGAAGTCCATTTACAAATGTAGAAGGCAAATCAGTAGAAATACTATTCAATGACAAGAACAATATACAAATAGACTAAAACAAGGAAGTTATACTTCCTATTCTCCCTAAACCAAATACGGCACAGGAGAGAAAACATAAAGCTCAAAGCAAATCAACTCACACAGTGTCGAGACACAGACTCCTTGAAGAGCCACACACACTTTTTAGTCCAACAAAAGGTTTATTGCAAAAAGCAAATAAAAGCTCAGAGACACTTAGCTTCAGTGTCTCTGGCCAAAACTCAAAGAATTTACCCAAACTGGGTTCCAAAAGGCAAATGGAAAATAATCCGGGTTAAACAGGAGGAAAAAATGGTTTAAAAAGCAGTCAAAGTAACCAACAAACAAACAGCGCTGTACACAAGAGTTCCAACAGACAGTGCTGCCCCTCAAACAACATCAGCGTTGTGAAGAAGCTTTTGGAGCTTGGAAGCTCTGGAGCATAAAAGAAGAACGGACACTGGGAGACGTCAGTAAAATCAATGTACACAGTTTTTACAGCAAATACAGCACATACAGACTAGGCAGACAGACAACTAACAACCGATTTTTTTATGACTTGTTTTTATTGTTGTTTGATCTGTTTTATTGCTTTGTTTTTATATTGTTGATGACTGGGCTTGGCCCCATGTAAGCCGCCCCGAGTCCCTCCGGGGAGATGGGGCGGGGTATAAAAATAAAATTATTATTATTATTATTATTATTATTATTATTATTATTATTATTATTATTATTATTATTATTATTACCGATGACTGATAATTGGTGGCTGGTTGCTGATGCAAGAGGAAGGAACTCATTCTTATATCTGGATCCTCCCTCCTTCCAGACATTCACAGGGTCATCACAGTTCATTACTCTTTCAACGTCCATACACTTCAGATGATGCAATCATTTTGCAATCCCAGGCACAGCACAAATTACCTTTAAACATTCACCTTACACAAATCTTACATTGACAGTTTTGTCAGTTTAATATTTTTTCCCCATTTTTTATGATAGAACCAATTAGGAAATGACATTTATAACCCAGGAACAAAAAAAAAGTGTTAACATGGTGTTATAGTCATATCTTTGACATTCATACACATTTTGTCAGCTCAAATGAAACCAGTTGTGATTAATGAGAAAATACCTTGCAAGAATGTATGATATTCCTAGCACCTCTAATGAGTGAAGATATAACTGATGCTTAATACCTTGTTTCCCCTAAAATAAGACATCCTCAGAAAATAAGACCTAGTAGAGGTTTTACTGAAATGCTAAATATAAGGCCTCCCCCGAAAGTAAGACCTAGCAAAGTTTTTGTTTCGAAGCATGCCCGCCGAACAGAACACCAAAGCATGCAGGATCGGTAAATGTACGTACCGTAGAGTGTTGGACATGGATTTAATGGTAGTAACAAGAAATTCTTGATAGGATTCACAGTTTGTCTGGTTATGCTGGTTTGTGATGACAACTAATGTACAGTATATGATAAATGTTCATTTTTTTGTTCAACAATTAATGTGAATTCTTCTTCATGGAAAAATAAGACATCACCTGAAAATAAGACCTAGAGCATCTTTGGGAGCAAAAATTAATATAAGACACTGTCTTATTTTCGGGGAAATACAGTAGTAACATCATTGCTCAACCTCAGAGGCCTGCTAACATTCCTTAGCAAGTTAACATTTGGTAGAAAATTTACAAACAGACTGGAAACTTCCAGACAAGCATAAGATGGGCCTGCAGACTGAGGCTGGATCTACACTGCCCTATATTCCAGGATCTGATCCCAGTTTATCTGCTTATCCCAGATTATCTGGCATTGTAAACTAATATAACCCAGTTCAAAGCAGATAATCTGGGATCAGTTCCTGGGATATAGGGCAGTGTAGATCCAGCCTGAGGCAGGCTTCCTTTCTTGCCAATTTTTTTAAATGGCAGTGATAATGAAATTGCAAGTGCCTCAAGGCTCTTGGAGTCAGATTCAAATAGTATGGACAACTACATAATGACCAGCACTTTGATTTTAGTGTGATAACCGTTGTCATAGTCCTTGGTGGGATATCACTTTAAACAGAGGTGGAGAATGGATCACATTTAGGTCCCCATGTTCCCACTTTTGGTTTTTAAAAAATACGTTTTAACTGCTTCCAACCATAACTATTTTGGACTGTGATAGACAGTTGGTCACATCCCCCTCTTGCTCTTTTAGGAGTGATGGAATATTAAAACTATTTTTTCTCCATGTTTTAGTTGCGGAACAATATTCCCTGTTATCTCTCTGACATCTCCTGCGGTCTTCCCTGTGATCGAATGTTAAAATGTGGAATGCACAAATGTAAAAGAATCTGCCACAAAGGGGAATGCCTCATTGATGAAGAATGCAGGCAGCCGTGTACTATCCTTCGACTTCACTGTAACCATCCATGTATGTCTCCATGCCATCCATCTTTACCTTGTCCTACATCATCTTGCAATTCCAAGGTAGGTCATACTCTAAATGCAGTGCAGCTCTTGAGCAGTTGAGAACCAGATATTAGTTGATACACTTCTTTAAAATACTGTTTTTTATTCCATATCATGTATTGTGGTTTAGAATCTTTCTGAATATTTTGCAGAAGCATAAAGTTTCTCTTGTAACCTGGTTTGAAAAATATGGAAGCTGTGGCTTGGATCTTTGATCTCATTTTGGTATGCCAACAAATGCAAGAATCTCCAGCATAAGAACTCATATAAATCAAAATCATCATAATAAAAATTAACTACCTCGAACAAATGTTAGAAACAATATATAAAATGTGTAAATACCAATATCCTGCATAAATAACAAAAGAACAAAGATAAAAAAAACACAGAGTAAAATTGCAGTAATTCATGACATGGACTATAAACAACTATATTCAGTCCTAACATCATAAAGGCCATTTCTAGTTAATGTTGACATTTTTTGGGGGATAAACTAATTTTCTCACATGGATGTATATAGATTATATGAGCTTACATCTAAAAGAATTAAAGCTTCACAAGCTTGTGAATTGTATAGTTACTTCACTCAACAGTTCTTAGGTTTCCTCCCATCCCTTGTTTTCTTAGCTTTCCTGTCGGGTTTGATTTGTTGTGCTGAAGAGGACTGAACTTGCACTTCAAATATCTAGACTTTTTTAGGAGCTTGTATCAGAATTTCCTTCTGTGATAGAAAATCAGAATTCCTTTGACATTTCTCACAAATTTTCCCTACATTTAACTTTTCTCTGGTCAAGATTAATGCACATTTATTTCTTATGACAGCAGATGGTAATTTAATGCTCTTCCAGTTGGCCTAGCAGAAATGTTGGCAGCTCATTTGGCTTGCTCGGTTCCGTTGTTTGATTTTGAGCCTGATAATTGTTTTAAAAACAGTGAAGGAATCAAGTTAGTTTGGGGGAATGAGCTGTTGCTACAAGTCAGCAAATCTGTGATGGTAGATTTTTACTCAATTAAAAAAATATTGTTAATTCCTCTTGTGACAATGCAGGTTGAACTTCAGTGTGAATGTGGAAGAAGAAAGGAAACTATGATTTGTTCAGAGGCATCAAGCACTTTTCAAAGGTATGGATTGATGACCTCAGCATACATATTTTATCATGGTAGACGTTCTGTAATTTTTTTCCCTTAATTCAGTCTGTAATTCTTACAGATCAAATCTGTAATTCTTTTTCCTAAATTCGATCAATATGGTAGTATTTCATTTAGCTGTCCTAGATAATGCTGTTCCATAACACATAGCCATGCAGTATACATTGCATTCAAACATTAATATTTTTCTGCTCAGAAATCTTACAGTATTCTACCAAAGCAGACTACATGTTTTATTTTATTATTTTATTAATTAAAATACTTGTGGTCCTGTGGTAATGATAGATTTAGGCCTATATTTACTTGTTAATGTTTGACATACCTTTATACTGACAGGTTATTTCTAAATTTGTAACTGAAGCCCACTTAGGCAATACATTTAATCAATTTCTTTAAGATTCCGAAGCAAGTATGAATGAATGGCTGAATACAGAAGTGCCCATTATAGAATTTCTTGTCAATTCTGAATTTGTAATATTGTAAAGGTTAAATTACTTTTGATATATCTGTCAGTAGTAGCTTGTAATATTTTATGGTTAACTTTTGTTAGAACTGTAAATATCTGATTTAAAAAATCAATGCCACTTTTAAGTTCTTCAACTCTCAAAATTAATATCAAAGTTTCAGGATTTGGGGCATTTATGGTGAAGGATCAAGAACCATGTAAAAGAGAGTAATTTTCTGGGACTAGTCTTACTTTTATTAAGTTTATATGTTCAGGCATTGTGCTCATTCCTTATTTCTCTGACGCATCATGTAATTTTCTTTAGTGCTGTTTAAAAATGAGTTCATTATTCATAAGGTATCATTCTCTTTCAGAATAGCTGCAATTTCTATAGCTTCCAAGTTAACAGATCCACAATTTGGAGATTCAATAGAGATTAGCAGACTGATAACCAAGAAAGAAATGAAGCAAAGCAGGTAATTATATAAGAAAACAAAAGCTGGGTTTTAAAAAAATTATCCATCAATTTAGTCATTCATCTATTTACCAGATGGCAAAATAAATTAAATAAAAATATTAAGACAGACTTCTGGTTTCTAAGCCAGTTACTGAAGTAACTTTTAACTTGTTTGCACAGTTTCTTTCTTGTTGTTGGGATTTTATACTGTAATTATAATTTTTGGTTTTACTTTTAGCCCTAAATATGATGTAAATGGAAGTAAATGGAGTGAATAAATAAAACTAAAAACTGCCTTTTTAAATGGCTTTTTTGCTTATGGTTTACTGTGGAATCTTTTCTGTGACCAGTAAGTTATACTCTATAATCCATTACCATTACCAACTGTTCCAGTGAATGTATACTTCAGAACTTTCCATCCTCTTATGTGGACATTGTCGAAGGAAATGTACATAGAATTATTCCAATTATATGAGATGTACAAGTACAATGCAGTCTCAAATACCATTATGTTCTCTGAGTCATGGCAAACGTAACCTCTATTCTGCTAAAAAGTATTTCTTTGTATAAGTGCTGTAACAGTTTTAAACAAACATCATTTTATGAGTTTTTTTCTTGATCTTCTAGGTTACAGTGTGACGAGGAATGCATGGCTCTTGAAAGAAACAGGTAGGAAATGATATTTTAACAAGAAAAATAGCTCTTTTTTCTAGATACGCTGTGTGTGTGTGTGTGTATGTGTGTGTGTGTATGTGTGAAATGCAGAATTAGATTGTGTATGAGAGGATGGGCAACTGCAGAAAAGCCTGAGAGCTAATTTTTGCTTCCATGCTTTCCTTCATGGCGTACACCTACCTTTGTGGGTGAAAGTAAAACTGGTCATGGTTTCCAGTTTCTGTTTGTGGCTAACTTTCATAGTTGGATAGTAGTTGGAGTTGTCTTTCTACCTGCAGTGGAACTATGCCATTTTAGGATGCTGTTTCAATGAAAATAATATTCTGGAGTCCAGTAAAGATTTGGGGAGATCCAGCAGGATAGAAAAGCATTTCGAGCTTCATTTTGGGTATTGGAATAAAAACAAACATTGAGAAAGATAACTTATGAAAGAACTCCTGCGAGTTATTAAGGTAAAGGTTTCCCCTGACGTTAAGTCCAGTCATGTCTGACTCTGGGGGTTGGTGCTCATCTCCATTTCTAAGCCAAAGAGCCGGCGTTGTCCGTAAACACCTCCAAGGTCATGTGGCCGGCATGACTGCATGGAGAGCCGTTACCTTCCCGCCAGAGCGGTGCCTATTGATCTACTCACATTTGCATGTTTTCGAACTGCTAGGTTGGCAGGAGCTGGAGCTAACAGTGGGCGCTCAAGCCGCTCCCGGGATTTGATAAGATAATCCTTTCATCGGCTTTTCTTGGCAAGATTTATTCAAACTGGCCTTTGTCTTCTTCTGATGCTGAGAGAGTGTGACTTGCCCATGGTAGGTTTCCATGGCTGAGCAAGAAAAACCAATGTAGTTTAGCACTGTTACCGAGCATGAGATAACGAATGACAGAAGAGTCACCATAGTATAGTGCCTGCAGTCCCTGACTTAGATCTCTGCGGGAGAATGAAACCATACTTAGTTATATGGAAGCCCTCAGAGATCCAGAAGAATAGACATACTATCTTCGTATTGTTTCCTTCTCAGAAGATATCATTGTTCAGGGTTGATGAAAGTTTTTTTCTGTCTCTAAATTGGGTTTGAAATCTTAACTTAAACAGAGTGAAAGAAGTCTCATTATGGAATTTGGAGTTGCGAGTGCTCCTGTGTCTAAGCACCTGGAAACAATAAATCTACGAAGATAGTTTCAATCTTTTGTGCCTCATCATTCCCTTTTCCAAAGTGTGCGAACTGCCTCATTATATAGGCAGCATTTTCACTCCTAATTTGATCTAATAAATCAAGAGGTGAAGTGTGCATCTTCTATTTTTGACACCACTTCAACTGCCATGGCTCAATGCTGTGGAATCAAGCACATTGTTTGGTGAGGCAGATCTTATAAAACTCCAACTCCCATGATTCCATAGCACTGAGCCATGGTGGTTAAATTACTTACATTAAAGTGCTTACATGGTAGTTACATTAATTCTACTGTATAGATGCATCCTAAGATTGAACTGACAGGCTGTATTGTTCATGAATATTTTCCACATCCCCAGATTGCAAATGTAATTCATCCAATAAAACAGGACTATGGGTGTATTTTTCTCTATAGAGCTTTTAAAGTTTGTGCAGTTATGAGCCACTTATCCTAATGATGCTTGTTAAACATAATAATGTGCATTCAAATGTCTTTGCTGTGTCATTAGTCCCACTTGAAAGAGCTTAACTGGGCAGCACCACAAATCCGTGCTGGGGACAGAGATACAGTGTTTGTTTGCAATCACCTCTGCTCTGGAGGATGTTTGATAATGTGTTCTTAGCTGTATTTGGTCAGCTCTTTTGTTTGCTTTCAAGTGACCTCTCTACCTGCTCTATATCTTTTATCATGCTAGAAGGTCAATGGATTAATTTAAGTTCTACATCACAAGATAGGATACTTAGGAGCAGTCACCTCAGCCATTCACACCTCCACATTCTGCAAATGTACCTCAGCTCCATCTCCAAATTCTACAGATAGAACAGGACTTTGACAGGCCATTGGCTTTATCAACTAGGTGTCCTCAGATTGCATCAGTCTTCTGGGATACACTATTCTAAAAGCCACACCATCACCAATGGAGGAGGGCAATCTATGTCAAGTGATCTTGCAATGGCATCAGTAAGAATTTGCTTCCTATGTAAATGAGATGTATTTTGGGGGCATGATTCTGAGTCATTAGTTACTGAAATGGTCTTGAGTGTCCCATATTAGGTATTTTTAAAACCCTGAATTGGATCAAGCTCAATAGTCTAATGTTTAGACCAGGGGTGTCAAACTCATTTTAATCGAGGGCCACATTAGCCTTATGGTTGTATTCAAAGGACCATTGAACCCGTGAACAAAGAATCCATGGATACAGCGGGGGAGGGGCAACTATAATTATTTACACAGTGCTCCATTCTCTTTAGTTTTTACCCCCATTTTGGTCCCCAGATGTTAGGAGACAGTTCCTATCACTGTTGATTATCCCTCAAGCAGACTGGGCATAATGGGAATTGCAACCCAACAGCACTAGTGGCTCTGAAGTTGGGGAAAGGTTAAAGGACATTTTATAGGGTGTCATATCCACAAGCCTTGTATCTCAGTTCAAACTCCACTATCCTGATAAAATGGAACAAACTACAACCTTCCTGATGTTGCTGTATGTGATGACTCATGGGCCTTGTAGTCCTGTTCCTAGTACTATTGTGGCAGACGAAGAGGAAAACATGGGGTTTTCGCCGGTTTCACCTGCAGGATGTTGATGTTTGCCCTCAAGAATTCAGCCAAACAGGCCTTGGGCAGAACTCCCCTCCGTTTCCCAGGAAGGAATCTTATTCTAGAGAAAGGGGAGTCAGAGAAGCCCAACGGAGGAGTTTACGCATAGCTGCCAAACATCAAGCTGATTAAGCCTGCTTCCCTTGGGAAATTCTAAGGAGTCACACATCTGGACAGAGTTGGGTTTCGCTTCTCGTTCTCTAGGGAAAGAGTTCTGTTGGCGGGAAAACGAGACCCAATATAGGTGTTTGGCGCGAGGGATTCTTTGCGGAGTCAATTGATCACCTTCAGGAGAGAGATCGTGTGTGGACTTCGTACCCCAGTTCCTTGCTTCCCGGATCAAGCTTCAAGCCTTGCCCTGCCTCGCGGTTTTACCACGGACCCTGCTTCATGCTTCATGTTTTGCCTTGTCTCCAGTCACGGACCTAGTCAAGAATCAAGTTATTTCCAGCCTTGTTGTCAACCTTCATTGGACTCTAAGACTCTGTTATTTCCCCACACTATTGCTTGGCAAAGTGTGTGTTTCGGTCAAGTGGATTAAAACTTTGAACTCTAATATCATTTATTGGACAATACATTTTTGGACTATATTTGACCTCATTTGAAAGGTCTGCTTCTGAACTATATTCTTCACTTGTTTTTATTGATTTTATATATTTCTTTAATAAAGATATTAGATAGAGACTGGCCTCTGTGTAAGGTTATTGGTGCCCAGCAGCCAGGGACCTGACAGTTTGACTCCGCCACCCACAGCACCAAACAACCTAAGGCCAGAATGTCTACAGGAACCGGAGCGGACATCCCAGCTCAACCACCCAGTTACACCATTTCCCAAGATGAATTCAATCGGATCCGGGACACACTCCGAATGCAGGAGGGAGAAATACGGGGCTTGAAGGAATGCGGAGCCCGTCTCCCTGCCCTAGCGCTACCAACCAAGTTTTCTGGAGAAGCCTCCAAGGTTCATGTTTTCCGTCGCCAGTGCCAGGCGTACTTAGAAGCCTGCCAAGCCGAGTTTCCCCAAGAAGATGTCAAAGTGGCGTGGATCTTCAGTCTCCTAGATGGGCCTGCGGCCACTTGGGCGACGGCGCTATACGATGCGGGTTCCACGCATCTAAACACCGCGCAACAATTCTTGAACCACCTTAGGAAAACCTGGGGGATCGAGGACGACGAGGAGGCGGCCGGCCATAAACTCCGACGCCTCTTCCAAGGGGACAGACCGTTGTCCCGGTATATAGCCGAGTTCCGGGTGCTGGCTCAGAACACCGGCTGGAACGACATAGCCCTCAGAGGACAGTTTCGCGAGGGCCTCAACATCGAGATGCAGGAAGAAATCTCTAAGGTGGACCCCCCAGGGACTCTGGAAAGACTCATCAACCAGTGTTTACGGGCTGAAGTTCTGCTTGCCAACAAAAAACAGTGGCTCCGAGGCCAGAGTGGAAGAGCCAGAGTGAAACCCCCCGCTTCTGCCAGTGTTCAGCCACGTCCAGTATGGAGATCCCCACCGCCAGCCCCTAGCCTCATGGGAAGCGAGGACATCTCTACTCCCTGACTGAACCAGAGCAAGAAGCTCTCAGGGCGTTTATAGAGTCAAACCTTCGCAAGGGGTTCATCAGACCCTCTCAATCCCCAGCCGCTTCTCCAGTGATGTTTGTGAAAAAGAAGTCAGGGGACCTACGTTTGGTTGTGGACTATCGGGCACTGAACAACATCACGAAGCGGAACCGCTACCCATTGCCATTGATCTCAGACCTATTGGACCGACTCCGAGGGGCCAAGGTTTACACCAAATTGGATCTTCGCAGGGCTTACAATCTAGTTCGCATAAGAGAAGGGGACGAATGGAAAACCGCCTTCCAGACCAAATTCGGATTATTCGAGTCCCTAGTCATGAATTACGGATTATCTGGAGCCCCCGCAACATTTCAACATTTTGTCAACGATATCTTTCAAGACTATCTAGATCGGTTCTTGATCATATATTTGGACGATTTTTTGGTGTATTCTAGATCACAGACGGAACACGACCAGCACGTCAGAATGGTGCTACAACGATTGCGGGATCATGGACTATATGCCAAGTTAGAAAAATGCGCCTTTGATTTGCAAGAGGTAGACTTCCTGGGATACCGTGTCTCGCCACTAGGACTATCCATGGACCCGGCAAAGGTATCGGCAGTATTGGAATGGCGGGCGCCTACTAACAAAAAGGAAGTGCAGCACTTCTTGGGGTTTGCAAACTATTACCGCAAGTTCATCCCAGACTTCGCTCGCTGGTCTGACCCAATCACCAGCTGCATCTGAGGGAAACAACCTTTCCATTGGACAGAACAAGCTGAAAGGGGATTCCACCAGCTAAAGCAATTATTCACGACCCAGCCAATTCTACAGCACCCTGATCCTAAAACCCCTTTTGTTGTGCAGGCTGATGCCTCTGATGTGGCAATAGGGGCTGTACTGATGCAACCAGTGGGAGAACATCTCCATCCTTGTGCCTATTACTCACGACAACTAACGGCTCCAGAGAGAAATTACACTATTTGGGAGAAAGAACTTTTGGCCATAAAGGCAGCTTTTGAAAATTGGAGACATTGGTTAGAAGGGGCCAAATTTCCCATTGAAGTTCATACTGATCATCGAAATTTAGAGCATCTAAGGACCGCACGAAAGTTAAATCAAAGGCAACAGCGCTGGGCTCTGTTCTTTGAACGTTTTGACTTCCGGATCCATTATGTGACCCCGGCTCAGACCAAGCAAGCAGATGCTCTATCACGGAAACCAGAGTATGCTGCAGGACGCAGAGAGACCTCAGAATCTCGATTGCTGCAACCCGAAAACTTTGCCACGCTCACAGTGGGAAACACCAAATCCACTCCAATTGAACCAACTCCCTCTAACTCAGAATCCCTTTTCACTCAAGAAATTAGAGCCAGTCAACAGGCAGATGCCTGGGCTCAAGAACAAATTCGCCAAGGACTACGTTTTCCATTCTCACTTAAGAACGGACTACTATGCTACAGGAATCATGTTTACATCCCTCCAGGCCCCGGCAGAGAAAAGGCACTTCATCTGTGTCATGACAGCAAGCCAGCAGGACATTTTGGGCTATTTAAAACCATGCACTTGATCCTGCGAGATTTCTGGTGGCCCAAGATCCGCAAGGATATGGAGAAGTACGTCAATACCTGCCCTGTATGTCAGCGTTCCAAGACACGAAGGGAGAAGCCGTCAGGGCTACTGCATCCCCTTCCAACTCCTTCTCGCCCATGGGAGATAATCTCCGCGGATTTTATCACTGATCTACCACCCTCCCTTGGATTCACCACGATTCTAGTAGTGGTGGACCTTTTTACCAAGTTGGCCCATTTCATCCCCTGCGATGGCCTCCCCACGGCCAAAGAGACTGCAGATTTATTCCTTCAACATGTTTTCCGACTACATGGATTGCCCAAGAGTTTAGTCACTGACCGTGGATCTCAATTCACCTCTCGTTTCTGGAGAGCACTACAAAGACTATTGGGCATAGACTCTCGTTTATCTTCAGCTCACCATCCCCAAACGGATGGGCAAACTGAGCGCACCAATGCCACCTTGGAACAATACCTTCGCTGTTATGTAAACTACCAACAGGACAATTGGGCTTCCCTATTACCTCTTTCAGAGTTTGCATACAACAATGGTGTCCAGACTTCAACTAAAGAAACCCCGTTCTTTGCAAACTACGGTTTCCATCCACGTTTCTTTCCTTCTGTCATTGAAACCTCGGAAGTCCCTGCAGCGGAGGACTGGCTGCAGGAACTCACAGCAGTGCAAGAACTCTTGCACCAGCAACTGGATCAAGCCAAGGAGGACTACAAACGCCACGCTGACAGCCATCGCCAGCCGGGCCCCGAGATCAAGGTAGGAGATCGGGTTCTGCTGTCCACTCGTTTTTTGCCCTCCCACCGTCCCTGCCCGTTTAGATGCCCGTTTCATTGGTCCCTACCCAGTGGTGGCGCAACTTAACCCCGTGACTTTCAAACTCCAACTCCCGCGCTCCATGCGCATTCATCCAGTGTTCCACCGTTCCCTGCTCCTTCCGGCGGATGGTGTCCGCCCCGACGCGAGCCGGCCGCCCCCCGCCCTTGTTCTAGTGGACGGAGAGGAAGAATTTGAGGTTCAGGACATTTTGGATTCTCGCTTCCATCGCCGCCGCCTTCAGTATCTCATTGACTGGGTGGGTTTTGGCCCCGAAGAACGCTCCTGGGAAGACGCTTCCACAGTCCATGCCCCCGACTTAGTCCGCCGCTTCCATCAAGCCTACCCTACCAAGCCGCGGCCCCGCGACTATCGGAGAGGGGCCCTGAATGAGGGGGGCCTTGGGAGAGGGGATAGTGCGATGACTCATGGGCCTTGTAGTCCTGTTCCTAGTACTATTGTGGCAGACGAAGAGGAAAACATGGGGTTTTCGACGGTTCAGCAAGAGCCGGAGTCCCTTCACATGCAGGATGTTGATGTTTGCCCTCAAGAATTCAGCCAAACAGGCCTTGGGCAGAACTGCCCTCCGTTTCCCAGGAAGGAATCTTATTCTAGAGAAAGGGGAGTCAGAGAAGCCCAACGGAGGAGTTTACGCATAGCTGCCAAACATCAAGCTGATTAGGCCTGCTTCCCTTGGGAAATTCTAAGGAGTCACACATCTGGACAGAGTTGGGTTTCGCTTCTCGTTCTCTAGGGAAAGAGTTCTGTTGGCGGGAAAACGAGACCCAATATAGGTGTTTGGCGCGAGGGATTCTTTGCGGAGTCAATTGATCATCTTCAGGAGAGAGATCGTGTGTGGACTTCGTACCCCAGTTCCTTGCTTCCCGGATCAAGCTTCAAGCCTTGCCCTGCCTCGCGGTTTTACCACGGACCCTGCTTCATGCTTCATGTTTTGCCTTGTCTCCAGTCACGGACCTAGTCAAGAATCAAGTTATTTCCAGCCTTGTTGTCAACCTTCATTGGACTCTAAGACTCTGTTATTTCCCCACACTATTGCTTGGCAAAGTGTGTGTTTCGGTCAAGTGGATTAAAACTTTGAACTCTAATATCATTTATTGGACAATACATTTTTGGACTATATTTGACCTCATTTGAAAGGTCTGCTTCTGAACTATATTCTTCACTTGTTTTTATTGATTTTATATATTTCTTTAATAAAGATATTAGATAGAGACTGGCCTCTGTGTAAGGTTATTGGTGCCCAGCAGCCAGGGACCTGACACTGTATCACAGATGTCATCAGCTCTAGTCTTGATTTCTAATGATGAGGAATACAGGAGTTGTAGCCCAGCATCTGAAGGGCTACATAAAATGATTTAGAGGGCTGGATTTGGCTCGTGGGCTTTGAGTTTGATAATCAAGACAGTATAAAAAGATGACAGAGAAACGACAAGGGGCGTAGCAACTGATTCATTTTAAAAAGCTGCAAGGTATTCAGATTTTATGCTGTGTTATGAAAGTTGTCAATATTTAAATAATCTATATCTGTATAAATAACTTTCATTTTAATTTTCACCAATTAGGAGGTTTGCAGAGGCTCTTCATATTGATGACAATTCTGATCCTTTTAATGTTCGTGCCTCTGCGTCCAAGTACAGTGACATTTTGAAAGAGGATGCCAGGTATGTAACTTTGTTTCTTAGTAGATTGTGTATTCCCCTGTGAGCATACAAATGTTTCCACATGAATAGGAGTTTGTATAGGAGATTATGGCTGTATTTGGATGTTAAATTTGTAACTGTTTTCTAATATGCAACTCTGTGTGTTTAATATTTTTTGTTTGAATCTTCCCATTGGCATGTGATGGAAAACTATTTGGATGATTCCCTTTTCTTCTGTTAATTCTTCTAAGAAATGCAGTTACTTGAGATAAGGTAACATATACAGGTAGTCCCCAAGATACAGACATCCGACTTACAAACAACTCATAGTTAAGAACAGGGATAAGACAACAGGAAGTGAGAGAAATCTACCCCTTGAAAGGGAAATTCCCTCCTGAAAGACTTTTTATGGGAAGGAGTTATCTCCTTGTTTCTACAACAAGCCAAATATTTCAAAATCCAAGTATAACAGGGACAGAAAGTGAGGTGAAATCTGAACAGGGTCGCAGACAGCAAAACAAACATGCCAGGGGTTTTAACCCTTCCCAGACAGGAAAACATCAAGCCCACCTGACACCTCCCAACAAAGGAGTCCCTCAACCAGGAAGCAGCCAGACTTGGGAGCGGCAAACCGATTCAATACTAATCAAGTTAACTAATACCAACATTCATACCTGCTGCACTGAGACTATTCACTGCTCTTCAACCTGCCCAACCAAGATTTCCCCTACATGGAACACCCTCAGGTTTGGAAACCATCAGACCACTCCGTCCCATTCAACCAGCCCAACGAAGGAGGTCCCTATATACAAAGTGGCCAGACTTTGAAACAGCGAAGCTACTCAGTGCAATTCCAATGGGCCACAGCAACGCGTGGCAGGGCACAGCTAGTCTATATCTATATATATAATAAAAGTCAGTGTTTGTATGCGGGTATGTATGTTTGTATGTGGGTATGCAGGTATATGCCAGCTTTCTGATTGGCCGCCACTATCAGAGGCCACTGTGACCACCAGGAACGATGGACCTGGCCCAAACTTGACACGCTTAACCCTCATGACGCACTTTACATCCTGGTGCCGTTTGCGGGACGAAGGACCATGGGTGATGGGATTTGTACTACTTTAAATTGCTACGACTCCCACAGGCCACTGCGATACCCACCACTGACGGAACTTGACCAAACTTGGCACACAGAACCCCCATGAGCCCCTTGGCACACAGGTTTCTCAAAAGACCCAGGCACCGCCGGGTCCCCACTGACACTGCCAGGAAGGGCGGACCTGGACCAAACCTGCTACACATAACCCCTATAACCCATTTTATGTCCTAGTGCCGTTTGGGGATGATGGGCCACGGATTATGGGATTTGCAGTACTTTAAATCGCTTCGCCTCCCACAGACCACTACAACACCCACCAGTGAGGGAACTGGACCAAACTTGGCACAAAGAACCCTTGTGACCTCCTTTATGTCCTGGTGCAGATTGGGGGAGGACGGACCAAGGATGATGAGACTTCCAGTACCTTCACTCGCTTCTTGAGATCACTGCTACTACCATGAATCACAGAACTGAACCAAACTTGGCACACTTATCCCAAAGGACACACTTTACACACTGCAGCACTTTGGGGGAGGATGCACCAAGGATTCTGGGATGTGCAGTACTTTGAAATACTTTGTTTCCAATAGACCACTGTTACTCTAACCAATGACAGATCAGGGCCAAACTTGGCACACATACCCCCCATGACCCAATTTACGTCCTGGTGCGGTTTGGAAGACTTTGGACCATGGATGATGGGACTTGCAGTATCTTCACTAACTTCCTAAGACCACTGACACACAGCAATGACTGAACAAAATCAAACCTGGCACACAGAGCACTCATGAACCACTCCATGTCCTGGTGCGGGTTGGAGGAGGATGGACCATGGACGATGGGACTTCCAATAGCTTCACTCACTTCTTGAGACCACTGCAACATGCACCAATGACTGATCAAGACCAAACTTGGCACACAGAGCCCCTAAGACCCACTCTACATCCTGGCGCTGTTTGGAGGGGGACAGACCATGGACGATGTGAATTGCATATGGGAGTTGTAGTTCACCAGCAACCACTGAACCCAGCTGACATTGGATCTAGACTACACTTGGAACACTGGCAAACAATGCCTTTCTCAAATGATCCAAGCACCCCTTGGTCCCCAAGCTAGTGTGTATGTATGTATGTGTGTGTGTGTGTGTGTATGGAATTATACTTACAAATATACCTGTTCTTACTAACATACAAAAGTAACTTAAGGACAAATCTATAGAACCTGTCTTGTTTATAACTTGGGGTTGCCTGTAATAAGAAAACATGTCATATTATATGGAAATTAATTTAAACCATAAATTGGATACATCAACATGAACATTTTGAATTTGTCTATTTAATGCCTTTTCTCACAGGCAAATGTGGCTGCTGTTTTTCATCTGCAAGCTTTACAGAATGTGAATATTTATTGCATGAAGTCATTGCATGATGCCAGCCATCCTAAATGCACAAGCAGTGTTAGAATTATGGCAGAAGGAGGCTTCAACACATTACTCTTAACATTGTCAAATATAAAATTTAAACAGTTATGGTTATACATTTCTTAGAATTAAATTGGAAAAAAAGTTTATTAATGTGCTTCCAGTGCTGTAGTTAACAGTTTCCTTTATATTTATAGTAAACACTGTAATTCTTCATTATTACAGAAAAGATCTAAAGTTTGTCAGTGAAATTGAGAAAGAAATGAAAGCCCTTATAGAAGCAGTCAATAAGGTGAGCCAAAATTATTTAAATATTAATTAAAGTGTATCTGCATTTTAATCATGTTCAGCCATAACATTGATTTTTCTAATATTTTAAGATGAAATGTATATGAATTATGTGTCATGTAATTAAAATAACTTGTATGAATTTCAACCTATCAATTAGTTATGATTCGCCTATAACGGTTACAAGTTAATTGTTCTGGCTTAAAGAAGTGGTGAATATTCCCATGATTGTATTAAAAATGCTAGAAACATACATACTTTAATCTTCCACAGCCTTTATAAAATTAACCTTTCTTTCTAATCTAGAGTAAGCATACAAAGAAGAGCCACTGTTTCCCTCCCATGAACAGAGAGCATCGCCGAATCATCCATGAGCTTGCTCAAGTTTACGCCATTGAGAGTGTGAGCTATGATAACGAACCAAAGCGCAATGTTGTTATCAGTGCGGTGAAGTATGTTGTTCCATTTTCTTGTTCTAAGTGGCAAAATAATCACCATACTAAATGCTGTAATACTTATATTTCCTGTATTTAAACTAGTTTGATTTTTTCATTTACAGTGTTCAAACATTGTATATATTTTTGTGTGTGTCAGATATTTTGCTGCAACATTTTGTGCTGAAGAGAGAAATGCATTCCCACAAGCCCTTCAGCTTAAAATGTTGCTCACTTGATTTTATTTCTTTTTTATCTATCTGAACACCGTTACATTTCGACATTAGTAACCACACGTTGATTAATAATCCCACTATACCCTGCATGTTGTGTTTTGTCTTATTGCTAGAACCTTTGTTTCCGTATCTCAGTACTACATTTTATGGTGTTTGTCACTGTTTTTCCTACATGACACAAATACTTACTAGTAATTCTAAATAACTGATAACGAAAAAGGATTTCCTAATTAGTAGATTTCTGATGAGGAGAAAACTATATAAGAAAATCCTTTTCTTCTTACCCTTGAAATTCTCATATTTCAGAATGTGAGAGGATAAGACTTGCAATCTGGCTCAGTATGGTAGGGAATATATGATCATTATGTTGACATTGTGGCTTTCTTTCTTCAGAGGGAAATCAGTCTGTCCGACAGTTACTCTGACATCGTTGCTTACCAAGGAGAGGCAGACTAGACCTCCACCTCCTATTCCTCATCACAGACAATCAGAGAAGTAAGTATGATTCCCTTTGCTTGTCAGTGATGAACAGTCTTAACTGATGCAATGTTACTTTCTCTAGGCCATGGGGGCATGTGGTGAATGGCACCAGTGGGAGTGAGTGCCCACTCACCTCTTAGGCCTCTTGTACACATCTGCTTTGATAATCTGCGTTATATGGCAGTGTGGATCCAGCTGTAGAGAGACCCTTTCCACAATACAGTCCCCCCCCCACACACACACACAATCTGAATAATTAGTTCTGAGGAATCTAGGCAGTTGAGCAGTGGGTTTGGAGTGTGTATTTAATATTCTATATTTCGCTTGCCTCCTTTTGCCTTTTGAAACAGTTTAGAGCACTGCTTCTTAAACTGTGGGACCTGTCTCCAAATGGGATCTCCTTAACCTGATGTTAGGGGTCTCAAAAATTAGCAACTGTAAAAGGTTTCTGTATATCACCCATTTACACAATCTATTAGCAATGGATTTTGCAGAACGTGTTTCAGCTGTATTCCACAAAAAGGAAAATTGGACTGTTTTCAAAGCTTGCAGATGCTGATTTGTTACCAGTAAATGTTTGATTTTAATACCTGTTCTATATATTTATTTGGGGGTCACATAAAAACTTCTTGGGCAGAAAAGGGCCAATTTAAGAAGCAAGTGTTATCTTAAAACCGAGGGGCCTTTTTAAGTTTCTAGACCTAATTAGGGAGCTGAAAGGGAGCCCTTTTCCTTTGGTGTCATTTGCAAGGTGACTCTGTTTGCTGAATAAGAGTAACTGTTATTGGATCCATCAAGAGTGATCCCCTATGACCAAAAATAGAGATCCGTAAGAAAGTCCCACTCTTTTCTTGAATAGAATGTTTGTACTTATATTTGCAAATCATTTTTTAAAAGGAACAACATTGTGTTACTTTTAGGAATGTCAGCACAGAGAGAGCGTCCAAAGAGGAGCCGGTAATTGACTACTTTGATGTACAGGATTGAAGAAATCAATGTGAAATTATGCTGCTGAAAAGTGGAAGTGAAGCTGCTATTGGTGTGCTCAGGATCATTTTTTGACAAAATGCATTCTACTCAAGTCTGCTCGAAAATTCCTTTGTGAAAACGGCATATGAAAACCATTTTTCCGTTGTTATTGTAACAGTATGTGGTGAGAGATAGTGTGCAACCAGTTTTGGGTGAATGAGCATATTTTCTAATGAAACTCCATAGCCAACCTCCGATTACTTGGAGTACTTGTATTTTAGAACGATAGCAAGTAAACAAGTGGTATCTAACGCACTCAGCTGTGTCACGTAAATGAATTCTTTTCCATTTGGGCCATACTCTTGGTACTAGGTTAGATGGGGAAAAATGGCTCTATTCAGGTGATATCACAAAGTTAGAGTCCCATAGGGGGAGAGAGCAGCTGAACTTACTGGTTTATAGCAGATCTTTTCCCCAAAGTCCCATCCTTCTACACATGTGGAATGGGAAGATCAGACTCAGGGGTGTCAAGTATGCCCCACTTGCTGTGATATAGAAGCACTCCCCCCCCCCCCTCCGCCCAAATGTTGTAATCATGTTGGCCTAGAACCTGAAATGACAGTTAAAGTATCTGCTAAAATATTTGGTATTGGGTAGTTATGGGTGAAGTGTGAATGTACAAGGGTGCAAATTCTATTCATTTTCCCAGATTATATTATCAAAATCAGTTTTTAGGTCATATAGTGTCAATCCCATGAGCAGTATTGACCTGTAGGGCACTTTGTGGACAGTGCAGCAGATAAATCATTAGGTTTACAGCCATAGTTTATTCCTAAACTTTCTAGGTGCAAAATGAATGGGTTAGATGTATTCAGTTTCCAGTTTGTAATTATTTTTTAATAGAAATCTGCTTCTCTCATTCTTTATTTAGGGTTGCGTGCAGAGCTGTGGTGATAAAAATATACTTAATTTACATCAGTTTAGGTTAAGGAGGAAAGAAATTCTGGTTGCCAAGTCACTGAATACTGCTACTGTATTTGGATTTTTTTACAAAGTCAATACTGTTCTTTCTTCTTGGAACCTGTCAGTTTTTTGCTATAAGAGACTGATATGTACATGCCATCATCCGTTTCAACCTGTCTTAGTGGGCAGCTTTTCAAATCAACATCACTGGAAATGCAGCCTGGGTACTACCTGAGGGTAGATATATTTTAGTCAGCCATATTTGTTGTGTTCCATTGGTTCCTTGACTTTGCCTGAAATGTTTCAAGCAGCCTTTTATCATTGTGCAGGAAATCTTGAAGAGAACTGCTATCTGTATTTGGTTTGTCAATACAGGAACATATAAAGTATTGCTGCATTATGACTTGGTATCGGGAGAAGAATTTGGAATTGGCTTCCTAGTAGTTGAAAATTGTAACATGAGAATCTCAAACCATATTAGAATTTTAAGGTGCTATACACAGAGGCATAGGATCAAATAAAGTAGCCCATAACATTTTTGTACCTCTTGTTCTTCACTTAGACCGTTGGTTTATCTGCTCTGCATGTATATACAAACTATTTTAGCTTACTGACAACATAGCCTACCAAACTTCCAGATATGCCTCATCAAAGGCATGGTGGAATTTTGCTTCACGGTAATGTGGGTTAATACTTATTTGCCAAAATGCCTAAAACCTTAGCACAATGGTGCCTTTTCCACAAATCCCAAAGGAAAAGCCCACTCCCTTTTCTGTACATGTAGTGAAGTTATGTCGGTGTTGCCCCCAATCAAATAATTGCTTCCTGCATGATTGGGACTTTTATTTGTATAGCCAAAATAATGTTCATGCTGCTGCTGTACCAATATTGATAATTAATATATATATATATATGTATATGTATATGTATATGTATATGTATATGTATATGTTGCCTCACATGAACAGACATTCTTGAGACAGCTTGCAAGCAATGCATGCACATAGGCCACTGTGTACAGAGGGGGTAGCAAATACATGCCAGTGCAAAGTGAATCCGTGGAGGTGGAGTCACACTCAGCAAATCAAGCACAGTTTAGATTCACATTTCCTTTCACCCCTTGTTCTGGGAAGGGGTTTCACATCATCTGCATAAGCTAACGTGCAGGTAAAGCCGCATGTGGTTGTAGAATGCAATGTCTTTTTCTATCAGCCTTCTTGTTCACAATTCATGAGTGCAGAATGATTTATTCTCACTTTGATATTTTCATACAGTGTGTTGTTCTTAAGTGATTGGTCCTTCTGTTGCTTGGTGAAAAATGCCATGTGCACATTAATGGATCTGGTATTTCCTTTGCTGGTTTTGCAAAATATTGGCATGTCTTACATTGAGCTGAACTCTCAGCTGTTGTTTTGAAATTACAATTATCATTTGTTCACAATCTGATTTGGTTTTTGCATTGTCTGATATGTGAATTGAAAGGAAGAAACCTGTTGAAATCAAATATTGCAAACCTCTCTTTTGCAATTATGATATGGACAGTTCAGTTTATATATGCAAATGCCTGATGCAGGTAGAATCTAAGACTGAGACTTCATGATATTCAGTACATATATTCAAAATTGCTTGGATTATTCAATTCTCTCTGTGCACCAATTTGTGTGTAAGCTAAAGTTGTGAAAATTGCTATGGAAACCATTCCTTATTTCTTTTCTCATGATGTAAAGAATACTGAATTATGATAGTTTTTAATAAGTTATTTGTTGACTTTATATACATTCATGAACGCACACAACCTGTCCGTTTTCAAGCTCAGTGGTGTAATAAACAACATACTTTATAAATCTGTAATAAATTTAAAATGTTCAGGTGAATATTATTTGGATTTTCTTAACAGTCTTTTGAGAGTGATAGTAAAATTGAGAGGCTGATGAAATGTTGCTGGAGTGCAGTCATGAAATAAATGAGAATGTGCAAAATCTCATTATAACAATGGCTTGTTTTATTACCTCAACAATTAAAGAATATATGCTAGCTACTGCCTGGACTATTAATATACACTTGTATGTAAATGAACATATATGGTTCTACCACAAAGTAATTTTGAGACATTACAGAAATGAAGAAATTATAAATTATACACAGAACAGCTTAGATGGGTACCTAGCTGCACATTATCTCTCTGAGGCTGTCCTTTTAAAATTATATTTTGTAGATGATGAACCACTATATTTATTTTAAAACTAAGAGGTTATATGATTCTTGATACTGACGAATCTCAGCCAAATCAGATCTGCCAGTGAAGATGAAGAATAGATGGGATTACAGGAAAATTTAATAATGAATCCAAAATCATGACTTCAAAGAACAAACACTTTAGTATGCACATAAATGAAAAAGCATACATTTAGAGTTTATTAATAAAAAGCATGCATTTAATCACTGTTGGGGTATTTGCTGATCCCATGGATATTTCAGGATATCACAAGTTATAAAAATGTCTCATGTTCACATGATTATTTCTGTTTGCGTAATGAATATTCACCAATATCTAAAGAGTCAGAATACACATAGGCAGAAAATATTTCTTTCCAGTTGGAAACATAAAGTTTTGTTTTGAAACTTTAGAACTAGAAAACAGATACAAATCCTGAAGGTAAGCAGCTTGGCTATTAATATTGACGAACATGTTTACTGCTTTGGTTGCTTATTTATTTTGAGGAGAGTGTAGCATTTTATTCTGGCAACAGTGAAATAATCCCTGCTGAGAGAAATGTGTCTCAGGGCCATCTAACACTTTCTATATAATGCAGCTCCAAGTTGACTTGAGACAATTGACAGTGGGCAATATGTGCTGCAGCATGGGTTAAACAGGAAACGGTGTTTTTAAAAAGTCACAAGAAAGTCTGATCAGCGAAACCAGTTTCTCCCAAACCGGTTCCAAGCTACACCATAGCGTCAGTGTAGAAGGGGCTTCACTGTGAAGGACTATTCTTTATGTGAGCCCCTCTACATATGACTACAAAATTAGGCCCTTTTTAAAAGCTGGGACTTGATCTTTGCTAGAACAGGATCTTGCATTCAAATGAAGACAACTTGGCTGAGGAATTCTTTTTTATGTTTAGGAAAGTGGCATGGAGATAAAGGTGGTGAAGCACAGCCCGTTCAGAGGCATAGTGTGTTCCCTTGGTAGGTTGACAAGTCTATTCTAGATATATACTAAGATGAAGCATGAAAAAAGTGATCCGGCACAATTATTTTCTATAGCATCTATTTAACATTGATCTGTGATTTTTTTTATTCCTTTAAAACGGTAGGCTTCAGTGTGGAAGAAATAACATGTTATTTCTTAATGTAAGCAAAAAGCTGTTTCAAAATCAATTTGTTGCTAGAAATAGGAAACGAAGGGTCATACAAGATGCATTTGATCTTGAGTTAGATAGGTGATGGCAGCAGCAAAATCACCATTAATTATTCTGAAGTCATTATAACATTATCTGGCCAACATGAAACTGTTGGTTCTTGGGGAAACGGTGTATTGTGAGATGTGCTCAGCATTGCAATTCTTCATTAAGAAAAACCCTTAATTGTTTTTGCTATTAACATATAACAGACTGTTAGATATATTTGTTCAGCCAATTAAGCATGTCCTTCCTTGCTTCTTCAATGCAAGGCCTATCTTCAGGGTTAATGTCTTCTCTTTTTCGATGTACAAAGCCATGGGTTTGTCCTGGATAAATTTTCACTTCAAAATCGGTTTTGCATTGTTTTTTCAGGTTTTGCTCTAGTTCAGCAACCTACGACAGAAAACATCTCGATAAAGATTGACAGGACTCATTTTTAGTCTATGGAAGGTTATGAAAAGTTAATGAAAATACATGAAAATTTCCCTTATTTCTAATTCAAATGATTAAGCATGTGTCCTTTATATCATACTGTAGAGAGATTCCAGCCTAATTTTTATTCCATGGCACAAATCCAATTGATTATCCCAACTAGAGTATATTTTAAATCAATAGGAAGATGTTAAGTCAACAATTAAATTATATTTATTCAGTGCATCTACTCCAGTTGGGACTACTGAATTTATGCCCACATTCTTCATTTGCACTTATGCAAGAAAATCAAGGATCACCACTATTTTCGACATGTTTGATACTTTAACTTGTTTTAAGAATGAGGAAAGATGCACACATTTGCGTCTGTCATGACTGATGTGTATACATATCCAACCAAAGACACAATGATTTCAGGAAGTACATTCTAGCATGTTAGTGTCAGGATGTGATCGGCCCAGCATTCACACCAAGCTGATCAGTTCCCATCCTGCCAGCAAACTGGGAAGGGAGAAAAGGAATGGCCCAGCTGATAAGGGCCATCTGGTTGGGAGGGAACAATGATTTGTGACCTACTCTGGCCTTCCGGGCTTGGGAATGGAATGTTAGGAGTTAGATGTAGAAGGGGGCTGGGGGTGGTGATGGTTTTGATATGCTGAGGTTTTGGCGGGCTTTAGTTAGTAGTAGCTTCTCTTTCATCTTGGCAAGAAGGATATCAATAAAGCGTTTCCAAGGAATTGCCTGTGTGAGCCTGCTTTGTATCTGAGAGCTTCCAAGATCTGACAGACCTCAAATTTGATACCTATTGTGAAAAAAATGACAACGCAACCTTATCCATTTCAAGTTGTGGCTAACTCTGTACAGCCCATAGGACAAGAAGTAAATTTACTCTTTTTTCTTTTACTGTGTTTAGTTTAAAGTCTTGTAAGTGCAACTCCTGCTGCTATTTTGTGACATGAAATAGCATAGTAAAATCTCATTTATCTTGCCGCCAGAATCAGATGGCTTACATCGTACCTTTTTTGGCCACATGGTTACCACTACTTCATTCCCATTAATCAGATTCTCATAGTTTAATCACCTCAATTTAGACATAAAATATCAAGTATGAAAGGTAGTCTAGTTATTATTCCACTACTTAAGATTTAAGTAGACTTTATACTGTGTGGCAATAACCATCCAGAACTGAATAGACTTCAAAGATTTCCTTTCCTCACAGAGACTTTTGATTTCCCAGATACAGTCTCCAATCTGTCCTTTATGCTAGGGTGCCTTCCAGTTCATTTAGTTCAGCATGGGGGCAGAACAGCCATTCTCCCCCTGGCTACCAGTCAGAAGGGTAGGCCCCGCCCCCACACTGCCTATAAAATACAAATTTTCTGTTTTGAACTGGATTATATGGCAGTGTAGACTCAAGGCCATTCCACACAGCTATATAACCCCAAATGCCAAGGCACACAATCCACAGTATCGGCTTTGAATTGGATTATCTTGAATCCACACTGCCATTTAATCCAGTTCAGTGTGGATTTTATATAGTTGTGTAGAAGGGCCTCATATAATCCAGTTCTAAGCAGATAATATAAGATTATAAATATACAGTAGAACCCGGTTATCCGATTTAAACGGGCAGACCAAAACTCGGATACCTGGTTTTATCGGATAACCCGATCTGTAGGCCCAGGCGCCTAGCTGAGGGAGGAAACTTCTCCCTCCAGCAGGGGCTTGGAACCACGGAAGCGCAAGGCGTGCCACTGCTTAGTGACACGCTTCACGCTTCTCTAAAGGCCCAGGCGCCGGCCGAAGGGAGAAGTTTCCTACCTTCACACGGCGCTTGGACCCAGGGAAGCGTGAGGCATGCTGCTGCCTAGTGACAGGCTTTGTGCTTCTCTAAAAGCGCCCCGGCCTAGGGAAGCAGGCCACGATCACAGGCCGCTTCCGGGACACTTCCTCCTGCCTCTGTCTCCTCTTGCGAGAAGGAGCTCCTTCTCGCAGTGGGAGAGGAAGAGGGAGAAGGAAGTGCCCCACCTCTTCCTCTTGCATGAAGGAACTCCTTGCGAGAGGAGAGGGAGGAGGAAGCGCCCCGCTTCTTCCTCTCTCACACGAAGAAGCTCCTCGTGAGAGGAGAGGGGGAGGCCGGAGGAAGCGGCCTGCAATCACTGCTGCAGCAGTGCTCATGGCCTACTTCCCTTGGCCGAGCCCTCGCCCCTTGGGAAGCAGCCCACGAGCGCTGCTAGGCAGCGGCACTCATGGGCTCCTTCTAAGGGGCGAGGGCTCCTTTCGCTGGAGAGGAGAGGGAGGGGGAGGGGCGGCCCCTCAGATAATGCGGAGCCTCAGTTAACCAGGGCTTGATTAACCGGGGTTCTACTGTAATATATAAAATTACTGTGGTATAATAGAACATTAAAAAACTCTAAAATCAGGACAGCAAATAAAGAACAACACTCAGAAGACAGGGGAATTCCAGATAGGAAACAATTAAGGGCAGCTAACACCTCCCAACAAAGGATTCCCCCAGTCAGGCTTTGAAGCTGAAAGGCCATTAAATCCTAATCATTCTGGCTAATTGCAGCATTCACACTTGTCTCTAATAGACAAGATTTCTTTCTCCCACCCTGGACATTATTCCACAGGGATATAAACCCCACTTGCAAGCTTTAGGAAACAACATATACTAACTACCACCAATTCCTCAAAACTTTATTTCCCATATCACCACACTTTGCCACAGCAACGTGTGGCCGGGCACAGCTAGTGTCCCATAAATATTTGAAGGGGTCATTAGTTGTGTCCACAGAGTATCCAAAAGACTTTAGATTCAAGAAAGAGAGATACATTATGATCATATAATTCATTTTCCACTGTTAATTTTTCCAGCCATCATATTTACACTTTTTGATGTACAGTTTGGTAACATTTTGAGACACCTTATGTTTGTAGAATTCATTTCTTGCAGTTAATTTCTCAGTCTGGTACACTGTTTCTTCACTGCCTGATGTAAACTTCAGTAGCTCTATTTTTTGAAACAAGAACTTACTTGGTTAAGAGGAATATGTTCATCTTTCTCTCCAAAAATGAAAAATGTGGGGTTCCTCAGATTGTAATTGTCCTCTTGAAACCGGATGACTCCTAGAGTACATTTGAGAAAACAGCTACATTGAACATACACACAACACTTCCACTGAGCTTTATATCTTTGATATCACACCTTTTAATGTTAGCAAGTTTCCAGTTGGAAATCTTATATTTTGACCTGGATACCTCCCCCTCTTTCCATTACTAGTACTTATGCAAAGCCTTAAATTAGCACCAGTTTAAATATGATATACCATACCATTCTCTGGCTATATTCTTCAGAGTATAGAAGTAAAATTCGCCTTGATGGCTCCATTTTTTGCCAGTCAAAAACACGCTTCAACCTAGAAATGTCAACTTCTTTCTATGCAATGCATGAGGAGTTGGCAATTTGTACACACCCCATTGTACACATACCATAAACTGATACACCAGCCTTAAATTCAGAATATCTCAACATCAAATGATGAACAGCAGCTCCACCCCAGCAAAATCCAATAACACCTATCTTCTTAGCATTGCATTGTTCCTTCAGGTACTTCAAGACAACATCTGTTTCCCTGGGACACAAAAATGTAAGTGAACAAATTAGTTTCAAAACAATTGCTGATAACATTTACAGTCTATATGTATGAGTTTAAAAACCTTTTTCAGGGTCACAAAAAAACCCTTTTTTCAAGGAGTTGTGTAAATTTCATGTACAATTTAGAAACACTGATGGTCAGTGACCTGGCTTTGCCTCATACTTTTAAGTCTTGGATGATATCAGAGTGGTTCTAGTCAATGTATGGCTTAGTTCAGAGTGTAACAATGATGGCATTAGGTAGCATTAGGCTAATTATTTCACAAATGGGGAAGATACATACAGTTTACAATTTTCTCCTAGGAAAACGTTCAGAGCTGATTGGGATCTATCAATGTAACTCTTACCGCCTGTCTTTGAGGTGTACAGCATAAACTCAACAGGCATCCCATTAGCTGAAATTCCCGCTTGATCTGAACTCTTACCTGTTGGTATCTTTGGAATCACGTGTTTTTCTCCAATCATCAAATCTTGCCCAGTCATCAGATGGTTTCCAAGGTTCTTGTCCTTTATAGAAGTCTGGGACAATTGCTCTGTGTGGAAAATACAAGTTCAGTTTTATACTGATTTGAAATTACTGTAATATCGGCCTATAATGCATAAGCTTACACATCCAACAATTCTGTTATGTTCTTTTACAGAAAGGGTGCTTCCAGACAGTGTCAAAATGTGGAACAAATAAGTGGGACAAAAATCGTGGGACCTGACAGCAAGTCCAAACGCAGACTGTCAGTCCTGGTAAATGCAGTCCTGCCATCCTGACATCATCATTTGTAGCAGATTTTAGAAATGTGCAAGATAGATGGGGGATATCCCATAGAACTTTACTTTTTAAAAAATTGACATTCCAAGATGCACTGGACCTCATGAGCTCATATCTGAATGTACACACAAACAGATTTCATATGATCTCACCCTACTGTAAATTCAAGCTCTGTTTAATTTCATAAAGATCAGAACAAAGGAATGCTTGCAGAGAGTTCTCATTGTAATTGTTTTCCATTTGTGCTCTCATTTAGCCACTAGTGCGTCTGTGGCCCCATTTGTTTACAGCCCAGATCAGCTGTTTCAGAATTTTAAAACACACACATGCACTAGTCCTCACCAGGGTATAGGAAGGAAGTCACATGTTTTTCATGACTGCAGGGACATACAATAATGTGAATATGCGTTCTTTGGCCAAAATCAGGATTTGAGTGCATATTTTAAACATGTGTTTCAGCTGTTTATCCAAATCGTGAAGCATTCCCTTGCCCCCTTACCCTGGTTTCTTCTGCATTTTAGAGCATGTGTAGAAGGGCTTTAAGTATGTTTTAAAGGAGCAGTCAAAATGACTTTTAGTTCCTTATATAGGTAAAGGTAAAGGTCTTCCCCTGAAGTTAAGTCCAGTCGTGTCCGACTCTGGGTGTTGGTGCTCATCTCCATTTCTAAGCTGAAAAGCCGGCATTGTCTGTAGACACCTCCAAGATCATGTGGCCGGCATGACTGCATGGAGCACCATTACCTTCCTGCCGGAGCGGTACCTATTGATCTCGCATGTACACGTTTTTGAACTGCTGGGTTGGCAGAAGCTAGAGCTGACAGTGGGAGCTCACTCTGTTCCCTGGATTCGAACTGCCAACCTTCTAGTCAGCAAATTCAGCAGCTCAGTGTTTTAACCCACTGCGCCACCTTATATAGGACCCCATATATAAGGCGGGGGCAGGTTTTAGTGTCAAAATTGTGGATTTTGTGTTATACCCTATGGGCATGTAGCAAAGGATGTAAAGGATGAAACAAAGGGGAAAAATGCCAAAGAACTGGCTGGTGTTGCCATTTTCCCACTTAGAGATTTTTAAAAGTCAGGAACAATTCCTTAGTAGAGAGAGCAGATGGAGTCGGTGCTTCTTTTAGGTTAACCTTGGAGGGACTACATTCTCTTATTGTTTCTCACAGCAAATGATCAGAGTTAAGATACAGTACGGGCAGTTCTCCAGTTATGAACATCTGACTTACATGTGACTCCTAGTTATGAATGGTTTTTTCCCCTCCCTTCCTGCCATGAAATCTTAGTGTTAAGCCAAAGTGTGCTTGTATTTCCGCCGCCCTTCCACCCCTGCTTCCCTTTTTTCATAACTGCATGTCCTTAAAATGGGTTACCCATTTCCTAACACTTGTTTTTAAAGAAAGAATTCTAAGCATGCAGCAACTGTAATGCACACCTTTTGCCATTGCACATTGCTCACTGAGGGTGTGTGTGACTGAACTTGCCTCGCACGCCTGCAAGTAGTGAATGTTGAGCCTGTTCTGACTTTCATGCAAATGTACCTGTTTGAGCTTATATACATATTCATCTTAAAATTGAACCTACAGAACCAATCTTGTTTGCAACCCAGGGGCTGCTTGTACTTAACTTGACCCATGAATAAGTTGACCTAGGGTTTGGAAGTCAATTTTTAACTAAAATGTCTAGGCTTATCATAAATATATATGGCACCTATGAAAGAGAACGAACCATTTGCAAAAGGGAGTGAAACTGTTGCCTTCCAGAATTTGATATACTCCAACTTGCTTATCCCCTGCCAACTGTGCCAAGTAATGGTGATGATGGGAAGAATACTGCTTCAACGTCTAGAGCAGGGATCTGTAAACTAAGCCCCCTGGGCCAGATGCGGCCCTCCAAGGTCATTTACTTGGCCCCTTTCCTAAACTTTAGACTTAGGGTTGACCTACGCCTGAAACGACTTGAAGGCACATAACAACAATCCTAATTTTGGACTATTTCATCATAGTCCACCACCTCAACAGTCTGAGGGACCGTGAACCGGCTCTCCACTTAAAAAGTTTGAGGACTCCTGATCTATATGACTAGTCTGAGATTTTTGCTCTGATCTAGTGAGTGGGTTGTAGAAATACAGAAGATTTTGCGAAAGGAGTAAAGCTATTTTGTGTACACAAACCCACATTGAACTTCATTCCAACCTATATAAAACAGTGCGAAGAGTCCCCTGGAAAATGCCATGAAAAAAAAGTTCAAATGGTATAGACTAAGTGGTGCACTGTGTGAGCAATGAATAGTGACCCATCTTTGAAACTGACTGTGAATGTATAACCCCAGCTTCTGAAGAGCATTTTTCTTCATGAATAAGGATGGCAAATAAGGAGCCCCGGTGGCAAAGTGCGTTAAAGCACTGAGCTGCAGACCGAAAGGTCCAAGGTTCAAGCCCTGGGAGCGGCGTGAGCTGCCGCTGTTAGCTCCGGCTCCTGCCAACCTAGCAGTTCGAAAACATGCCAATGTGAGTAGATCAATAGGTACCGCTCCGGCGGGAAGGTAACATCGCTCCATGTAGTCATGCCGGCCACATGACCTTGGCGGTGTTTACGGACAATGCCGGCTCTTCGGCTTAGAAATGGAGATGAGCACCAACCCCCAGAGTCAGACATGACTGGACTTAACGTCAGGGGAAACCTTTACCTTTTTAAGGATGGCAAAACACCTTCCTATCTCCTTGCCACTGAGATTAAAACCTCTGAGATTGCCCACTCCCATACCTACCAGTGACAGATACAGTATTTCTAATATGCCTATTAAATGCCAAACATTCCACAGTACTAAGTTTTAACCACAGATTCACAGATTAACACTGCAAAACTTTTAGATCACATTGTACATCATTCTTGTATTATTATTCAGAATAGATTGTTCTTTATAGTTTATTCTTTTGCTTTGTGTATACGTTTACAAGCACAGAAAAAGACATTAAATTGCTTTTTTGCACACATTGTATATAAGAATTTAAAAAACTTGGATAGGGTACCAAATTGATAAAATATAACTGAGAAAAATTATGAAGGTTTTCTTACATGTATCCCTTAGATGCAAGCATGTCAGCCATGTATCTGGTATTTGGTAGCTGCCATCCAAAAATGTCATGTATCACTATGACCGCTTTGTCAGTATGATGAGGAGGCTTGGTCAGATAAGCCCTGATGTGTTCAACAGAAACTTCATGTCCCTGCCCTTCATAGTCAAACTTGTCTCCAAGGTTGCATGGACAAGGTTTTGCTTCATTTGCCATCTGTCACGAAGAAAACAAGATTCACAAAGGTTAGACTCATAGAATAATAGTTGGAAGAGACCATATGGGCCATTTAGTCCAACCCCCTGCCATACAGGAAAACAATCAAAATGCAGTTCAAGGCTGTTAGAAAACATTACATTATGCATTTTTTCTATTGTGGCCAGTTAATGGCAAATATGTGTTAATGGTAAATATTTTTCCAGTAAGAAGGGCAAGGGCCAACAAAAATGAATTGGTGGGCTGCGGGTTGGACCACACTGTTCTAGACCAAAGTACAAAAGTAAGGTTAATATAATGTTACATCCTACACTTGGACTGGGATATCTGTGCTCATTCTACAGTAAAAAGAGTAGGTAATAGATCCTACTACAAATATAATCAAATCTGACTGTGTTGTGTATAAAAGAAATGGAGTGTGTGTTTTGGAATTAAAAAGTACATTATAAGATATGCAAAGATTGCTTGCATGCCCTTTTTGGGGTGGTGGGTACTTTGGGAAAATCTGCAGCACAAAATTGAAATTACCCCTTCTGATTGGATTCTACTGTTTACTAGACTCAAATATAATCCATAACTTCCATTCTTTTGCAGACACTTTTTACGCTTAAATAATTAGCTTTCAGCTATTAGGTTGAAAACACTTTAAGACAGAATGCAGCCACACAATCGATGCTGTGTACCAGGGCTCAGCCCTCTTCTACAGGAAGTGTGACTTTTGCATTTATTTCTTTTTCGTCCGATACAAGACATATCTTTCTGATTCCTCCAACATCTTATGGCAGTGAGCCAATGATTTTCCTCCTAGCTAAAATAAATTATGAATATTCTGAACAAACTGTCGACCATTTTTTTTTGCAAAAACATCACATGCATGTTTTGTATTTCAGCTTCCCATTGTATTCTGTGCTGGACAGTGAAACATGTCATGCTAGATTTATACATACCTGCAAGAAATACCAAGACACAATAAGATAAGGGGCCGGGCTGTGGCGCAGGCTGTTGAGCAGCTGCAGTAAATCACTCTGACCATGAGGTCATGAGTTCGAGGCCAGCCCGTGGTGGGGTGAGCACTCGTCAATTAAAAATAAAAAATAGCCCCTGCTCGTTGCTGACCTAGCAACCCGAAAAATAGTTGCATCTATCAAGTAGGAAATAAGGTACCACTTATTAAAAAGGTGGGGAGGCAAGTTTAACTAATTTATGACCTGGAATGAGGAAGTGCCGCCAGAGTGGATGATGAAGCAGCTGCTCCCCCCTGTGGCCAGAATCGAACATCCCCTCAGAAGAAGGTTAACTTGCCTCTGCGTCTGTCTGTCTCGGTCTCTGTTTGATGTGTTTATGGGCATTGAATGTTTGCCCTATGTGTGTGTAATGTGATCCGCCCTGAGTCCCCTTCGGGGTGAGAAGGGCGGAATATAAATACTGTAAATAAATAATATTGAAAGTTACCTGGGAAGGCCAAGAGCTCAAAAATTGTTCCCACCCTAAATATCTCGCTGATACCTTAGATCGAACACCAACATTTAGGAAACATTGTATGAACACCAAGCGCAAAGTATCTGCATGCAATAACATCCTGTGGAAACTTACTGGCAGTGCACGTGGTGCAGACCCAAAATTGATAAGAACATCAGCCCTGGCCTAGTCTTACTCCACTGCTGAGTATGCTTGCCATGTTTGGCACAAGTCCCTCCATGCGAATCAGATAAATATAGCACTTACCGAAACATGTAGAATAATCACAAGATGTCTCAGACCTACACCTGTTGGTAAACTCTCTAAGCTAGCTGGCATTGCCTCCCCCCCCCCCCCCACCCCCGGATGAGGTTGCTGCTAACTGAGAGAAATAAGGTTGAACATAGTGAAAACCACCCACTGCATGGCTATCAGCCTCCTCCCAGTAGACTCAAATCAAGGAAAAGCTTTATGAAAACCATCACTCCTCTTAATGTCCCCCCAGCAACAGTAAGAGTGTTCCTCTGGGCAGCTAAACCAGGAAATCCCAACTGGATTCCCAACTTGGAAGTCCCTGAACTGACTTAGAAGTGGAGTGGGCAGATCAAAAGACAATCTGGCAAAATTGCACAACCAGAAGAATCTTCCACCTTGTGTGACAGTGGAGCAGAACTCAGCAACTGTATGCTTGCCCACAATGCCCTGTCTTATGTGCAGAGGAAATATTGTTTACAGCTACCGACAGTGCGGTCGCTTTGCCTGTTTTTGGTCTAAAATTATTTAGCAGCTTGTGATCCCTTTATTTTATCAGTTTTATATTTATGCAATTAACACAAAATAAATAAACATACCTGCAAACAAGAGTCTTCCAGTCCCTTAGTAGGAAAAAAGGTTGATAAATTTCACAAGAGAACTTGCTGTCAATGAATACCTTCTGATTCCCTAGCAGTGCTTGCTGTAGTTTCTGTAGCAAGCCTGGAGACAGAGAACAGAGTCCACTTGTTATAAAACGCTCAAAACGTGACACTGAATTAAGAAATGGAAGGTGATTGAAACTCCTCCTCCTTCCAGTCATGCTTACGCTCGGTGTCTTTGCTTTCTTATCCGTTTCTTTAAAGGGAGAGACACAGATTTGGAGCAGAACACACATCACATGCTTTGTCACAACTCTTGTATGCTTAGCAGTTCTGTATATTGCCAATCCCAAGGTCTTTCATAACATTACACTCATTGTTAAAATGCTTCTTGAAAAAGTTACATTAGCAATGATTTGCCTTCACTTAAAGCAGTGGTTCTCAACCTGTGGTTTCCCAGGTGTTTTGGCCTTCAACTCCTGGAAATCCTAACAGCTGGTAAACTGGCTGGGATTTCTGGGAGTTGTAGGCCAAAACACCTGGGGACTCACAGGTTGAGAACCACTGGTTTAAAGTAAAGGTACAAAGGATAGCAAGGTGAAATCAGCAATTAATATTTTGAGTGGTGATCGCAGAAAAAATTGGTAAGATAGCATTTGCTTTTCATACAGTATTGTGTTGCTAGTGATTTTATTACTCTTACTGAACTAAACAACAAATACATTTATTTCATTTCTGTGTTGTATAATTCTGTGTTGTTTTTCATTGTAACAAATAGTGGCCTTTGGTTATCCCAAACCATTGTACAGTAGAGTCTCACTTATCCAACATAAACGGGCCGGCAGAACATTGGATAAGCGAATATGTTGGATAATAGGGAGGGATTAAGGAAAAGCCTATTAAACATCAAATTAGGTTATGATTTTACAAATTAAGCATCAAAACATCATGTTATACAACAAATTTGACAGAAAAGGTAGTTCAATACGCAGTAATGCTATGTAGTAATTACTGTATTTACGAATTTAGCACCAAAATATCACGATGTATTGAAAACATTGACTACAAAAATGCATTGGATAATCCAGAATGTTGGATAAGTGAGTGTTGGATACGTGAGACTCTACTGTATCTATCATTCCTCGCAGGTTCCTGGCGGGGGGAGACTGGTCGCTACTGCCCATGGAACTGAAATATTTTCTTTAAAGTTTCAGTGATAGGGGTACTGCATCTCTGTTCTGGACGAGATTGTTAATAAGTTATAATGACATAATTTGGAGTGCTGCCACTGTAACTCAGTCTTTTGATCATTTTGTTAGGTAAGAATTCTCCACTAAACACACAGCAACCAAAGTTGTAATCATTCTTAATGGCTCCATTTTTTTTTGACAGATGAAAGCATGCTCCAACCTAGGAGTACTACCTTCTTTCCATCGTCCTTCTGTGTAATGCATACAAATCAATTTGTACAGACTCCATTGTGCCTGACACTTACCGTAAAATGATACACCAGAATATCTCAACATCAAATGATGAACAGCAAGTCCACCCCAGCAAAATCCATTGACACCTTTTTTTAAATTGCATTGTTCCTTCAGGTACTTTACGACACCATCTGCTTCCCTGAGACACAAAAATGTAAGTTAGTTGAAAAATTAGTCAGAAAACAATTACTGGGAACATTTATCTGTACTTGCCTGTTGCATTCACCTGCTACAAGTGAATACAGACATAAGAGAGATAATGAGGGCAGAACGACTGCTTGAAACAGCAATGTAAAGTTGTCAGGCAAATATTTTGCTAAGGAAAATATAGGTAAAAAGCTCACAATGATTAGGAAAAGGATGGAGACACCTAGAAGGTGTGAAAGTAGTAACTAGTTAAAGCATGATTTTAAAAATGGCTCAGTTAGTGAAGAACTCTGGAAACATTTTTTTAAAAAGCAGTGGACAGCTGAACCAGCAAAGAAATGCTAGAAAACCTTAGACACGTTTAGTGAAAATATGCCAAATATTAATAGTGTAACCCTTACATATACATTTTATACATACAGTAGAGTCTCACTTATCCAACATAAACGGGCCTGCAGAATGTTGGATAAGCGAATGTGTTGGATAATAAGGAGGGATAAAGAAAAAGCCTATTAAACATCAAATTAGGTTATGATTTTACAAATTAAGCACCAAAACATCATGTTATGCAACAAATTTGACAGAAAAAGTAGTTCAATACGCAATAATGTTATGTAGTAATTACTGTATTTACGAATTTAGCATCAAAATATCACGATGTATTGAAAACATTGACTACAAAAATGCGTTGGATAATCCAGAACGTTGGATAAGCGAGTGTTGGATAAGTGAGACTCTACTGTACTAAAGGTAAAGGTAGGGGCCCCTGGTGGCACAGTGCATTAAAGCGCTGAGCTGCTGAACTTGCAGACCAAAAGTTGCCAGGTTCAAATCCGGGGAGCGGAATGAGCGCCCGCTGTTAGCCCCAGCTCCTGCTAACCTAGCAGTTCGAAAACATGCAAATATGAGTAGATAAATAGGTACAACTCCGGCGGGAAGGTAAGTCATGCCGGCCACATGACCTTGGAGATGTCTACAGACAACGCCGGCTCTTTGGCTTAGAAATGGAGATGAGCACCAACCCCTAGAGTCGGTCAAGACTGGACAACGTCAGGGGAAAACCTTTACCTTTTACTTAAAGGTAAAGGTAAAGGTTTCCCCTGATGTTAAGTCTATGTCCAACTCTGGGGGTTGGTGCTCATCTCCATTTCTAAGCCGAAGAGCCAATGGGAGTCTAACCTGCCTAAATAGGAGTATAGTGCCTAGATCCAGCGAAGTTATGCTACCCCTCTATTCTGCCTTGGTCAGACCACACCTGGAATATTGTGTCAAATTCTGGGCACTGCAATTGAAGGGATATGTTGACAAGCTGGAAAGTGTCCAGAGGAAGGCAACTAAAATGATTAAGGATCTGGAGAACAAGCCCTATGAGGAGCGGCTTAAAGAGCTGGGTATGTTTAGCCTGCAGAAGAGAAGGCTGAGAGGAGACATGATAGCCATATATAAATATGTGAGGGGAAGTCATAAGGAGGAGGGAGGGAGCTTGTTTTCTGCTGCCCTGCAGACTAGGACACGGAACAATGGCTTCAAACTACAGGAAAGGAGATTCCACCTGAACATTAGCAAGAACTTCCTCACTGTGAGAGCTGTTTGGCAGTGGAACTCTCTGCCTTGAGGTGTGGTGGAGGCTCCTTCTTTGGAGACAGGAAATACTCAGATTACTTAGTGTGCATTTGAAACTAAAGACTAGTTATAAAATAATTCAGTTTCTGCTTAGTTGTGGATCCAATATCACATTTTGCTTCATTGTTACTCCCACACTTTACAGCTCTCCTGCTGCCTTGGGAACCTTTCAACTGGTCCATTCCTGCAGTATTTCTGATTTCACCAGCATCAAGGGAGATCTAATCCAAAGAATGATATTTTCCATTCCCTTTAATTTAACCCTTGAGGAAATCTGTGAATTTATTTGGTTTGTTTCAAGATTATCCTCTTATTTTTGCATCTCTACCCTAATGAATTGTTCTGATCCCACCTTTGTTACCGTGTGCTTGGTCCCTTGCTTAGGGTGTTGTCCAACTGTGAATCTCTGTTTTCTCTTTATGATATATTTCTTTAGGATGGCAGGATTTAGAGCCTAGATCAGTGGTTCCCAACCTTTTTTTGACCAGAGAACACTTGACCAGGGACCACTGTCTGACATTAGCACCAAACGGTTACGAATCAGTTTTTAGTCAACTTTAGATTCAGTTTGGTTATTTGGGGTGCTGATTCAGAAAATTGCATTGGGTAGACCACATCAGCTCTAATTTCTGATACAGAACATCATCTGCTTGCTCACACAAAAACATCTAGAGCTGATGTGGTCTATCCAATGCCATTATCTGAATCAGCACTCCAAATAAGCCCAGGAACAGACCTAAAAACTAAGACACCAAGGCGCTCCTGCTTCCAGGAGGGAGGAGGAGGAGGAGGAGAAGCAGCAGTTAGGAGGCCTTTCGTGAGTAGTCAACCTCTCTCCTCCCAACATCCCCATTTCCTCCGCACTACAAGGGGGTTTCGCGAGACCAGTTGCTCTTGTTGCAACGGTGTAGTAATGGTGAGGTTGCGGACCATATTTTAGGTTTTGGAGACCACTGGTGGTCCATGGACTACAGGTTGGGAACCACTGGCCTATTTACTTACTTAGGCGATCCCTCGTAGCTTGAGGACGATTGTCTTCCATCTTGGGTGTGTGTTCTTAGGTGGCTGAAGAGACCGATTCTTGACCCGCATATTCTCCCGCAGTGATGACATTGGTTTCCAGGTGGAAGGCGGTCCCGGTCGGGGTTAGCTTGACGCTCCTTCCTCTTGGCACATTTCTCCCTTAAGCCCTCCGTTCGTGCCTCTTCGAACTCCGCAGCACTGCTGGTCACAGCTGACCTCTAATTAGAGCACTCAAGGGCCAGGGCTTCCCAGTTCTCAGTGTCTATGCTTTGAGCCCATCTTTAAATCTCTTTTCCTGCCCACCAACATTCCGTTTCCCATTCTTGAGTTCGGAGTAGAACTCCGAACTCAAGAGAGGAGCCGTTGCTGTCCAAGACTGTTGCCATCATATCATCATGGAGGAGCCGCAGGATAATAATAATAATAATAATAATAATAATAATAATAATAATAATAATAATAAATTTATTCTTATATCCTGCCCCATCTCCCCGAGGGGACTCGGGGCGGCTCACAACAATAATAAAAACAGTGACAAATTACACATTGTAAAATCAAACATGAAAAGCAGTCATACAATCAATACATACATCACATGTTAAAAACAAGGAGATAAAACAGTTCTAGGCCGAAATAGAGGGCTTCTGTAGCTTTGTGGCAGAAGTACTCAGCAAGGTATCAATAATCATGGCAGAACACTCTCTAATTAAATTAAATGGGCAGACAAATCAACCCCCAAAAATTAGTCGTCGAAGGCCCTCTGGAAAAGCCAGGTTTTAAGGCTTTTTCGAAAGGCAAGGAGGGTGGGGGCCTGTCTAATCTCCCTCGGGAGTGAGTTCCAGAGGCGGGAGGCCACAGCGGAGAAGGCCCTCTCTCTCGTCCCCACCAGCCGCAACTGCGAAGGTGGTGGGAGCGAGAGGAGGGCCTCCCCCGAAGAGCGAAGAGATCGTGCAGATTCATAGGGGGAGATGCGGTCTCTAAGGTAGGTGGGTCCCAAACCGTTTAGGGCTTTGTAGGTGATAACCTGCACCTTGAATTGGGCCCGGAAAACAAACGGCAGCCAATGGAGCTCCTTAAACAGAGGCGTAGAACGCCCCCTGTAGTTTGCTCCTGTTAGAAGCCTGGCTGCCGAGCGCTGAACTAATTGCAATTTCCGGGCCGTCTTCAAAGGCAGCCCCACGTAGAGCGCATTGCAATAATCCAGTCTAGAGGTAACTAAGGCGTGGACCACCGTAGTCAGATCAGACTTCTCGAGGTATGGTCGCAGCTGGCGCACAAGTTTTAGTTGTGCAAAGGCCCTCCCGGCCACGGCCAACACCTGAGCCTCAAGCGTCAGCCCCGAATCCAGGAGGACCCCTAGGCTGCGGACCTGCGCCTTCAGGGGGAGTGCAACCCCGTCAAGCACAGGTTGCCACCCAATACCCCGATCGGACTTTCGACTGACCTGGAGGACCTCTGTCTTATCAGGATTAAGTTCGCTCACATCCAGGCCAACACAGCGACCAGACACTGATCCAGTATCCGAGGGGCTTCCTTGGATTTTGGTGGAGAAGAGTAGTAGAGTTGGGTGTCATCCGCGTAGAGATGGCACCGAACTCCAAAACCCCGGATGACCTTGCCCAGCGGTTTCATGTAGATATTGAAAAGCATGGGGGACAGAATAGAACAAATTTGTCAGGGCACCCAATTTTTTGGAGGATGGTCCAGAGAGCACTGCGATTCACTGTGTCGAATGCCTTTGCAATGTCAATGAATGCCATGTACAGAGGTTGGTTTTGTTCCCTGCATTTTTCTTGGAGCTGTCGTGCAGTGAAGATCATGTCCACTGTTCCTCTCGAGGGGCGGAAGCCATTCTGGGATTCTGGGAGGATGTCTTCTGAAACAGGGAGAAGGTGGTTTGCAAGGATTCTTGCGAGGATTTTCCCGGCGGAGGTTAGAAGAGAGATACCACGATAGTTCCCTCAGTGTGTTCTGTCCCCTTTCTTGAAAAGGGTGATGATGGTGGCATCCTTGAAGTCAGCTGGGATTTTCTCGGTCATCCACACCTTTTCAATGAGCTGGTGGAGTTGTTGTATCAGCTCAGGTCCACCCTCTTTGAAGATTTCAGCAGGAATCTCATCAGGTCCACTGGCTTTGTTGTTTTTTTGTTGGCTGATGGCATAGCTGACTTCTTCCAAACTAGGCAGTGCTGCAAGCTCATCCCTGGTTTGTTGTTGCGGGATTTGTGAGAGGGTCTCTTCGGCCACATTGGAGCTGCGATTTAGCAGGTTCTGGTAGTGCTCTTTCCAACGTAGTGCAGTTGATGTTTTGTCCTTCAGAATTTTGGTTCCATCTGATGAGCGTAGAGGCTGTATGCCATGGTTTCTTGGTCCGTAGATGATCTTTGTGGCTTTGAAAAATCCCTGAGCGTCATGGGTATCTGCAAGGTGTTGGATTTCTTCAGCCTTCTTTGTCCACCAGATGTTCTTGAGTTCTCTGGTCCTTCTTTGGACCTCAGCTTTTGCACTGGCATAGATCTTTTTCTTGGCAACACAGTTGGTGTCTCTCTGCCATGTTTGGAAGGCTTTCCTTTTGTTATCAATTAAACAAACCTACAAAAGTCCCATGGCGATCAGCGAGTGGCGACAGAGGCAGGACTGTGAAATCTGGAAGCCCCTAGTCACAGACTGGCACATGGGCGGTGGATATGGACTCAGTCGTTCTACCTCAAGGACCGAGGCAGTTGAGTAGTCCGGCAGCTGTATCCATGACTGAGCAGCCCTTTTTAGGATCCGCTCTGCTCACCCCACATGGGGAAGGGGCTAGAAAAGGTGCCCTAAACATAGTCTGCCTCTCCTACCTTGACTGGACTGCCACGTCCAGAGGGGTCACCACTCTGCGGCCAAAAAAGAAAAATGAACTTTGGAACATGGAACATATGGACACTGTTAGATAACACTGACAGCGAGCGCCCCGAACGCAGGACTGCTATCATTGCAAGGGAGCTGGGACGCTTTAAGATTGACATAGCAGCCCTTCAGGAGACCTGGAGAGCAGGAGAGGGGCAGCTGAAGGAAGAAAAGGGAGGCTACACCTTCTTCTAGAAGGGACTGCCTGAAGAAGAGCGAAGAATACACGGAGTTGGCTTTGCTATCAGAAACGACCTGGTGAAGCACCTGACTGAAGCACCCACTGGCATCAATGAACGACTCTCAACCCTCTGAATTAACCTTGCCAAAAAGCAACAGGCGCCTATGCACCAACTCTAGATGCTGACGAAGACATCAAGGAAAAAATTTACTGTCAGCTGGACACCATCCTATCGGAGATACCTAAGTCCTCCTGGGGGACTTTAATGCCAGAGTTGGAAGGGACTCTGACCTGTGGCCAGGGATCATAGGAAAAGACAGGGTTGGAAACAGCAACTCAAATGGCATCTTGCTTCTCACCAAATGCGGAGAGCACAACCTTGTCATCACCAACACGCTCTTCCACCAGAAAAACAAGCTCAAGACATCATGGAAGCACCCTCGGTCAAAGCATTGGCACCTCTTGGACTATGTTATTACACGTGCCAGAGACCGCCGCGATGTGCTTCTCACAAGAGCCATGACAGGTGCTGATGACTGCTGGACGGACCACAGGTTAATCCGATCCACGATGGCTATCAAGATTGTCCCCAAACGCAGACTCCAAGGAAGAAAAACAAGGCGCAAAATGAACATCCAAGCCCTTCAGGAGCCCTCCAAACGAGCCCTTCTCCAAACAACACTCAAGGATTATCTACCCACAGAACACCCCGAAAATGTTGAGGAACATTGGAACAAACTGAAGACCTCCATCATCACAGCCTGCGAAGAAAGCATTGGATACCTAACTAAGAAATATCAAGACTGGTTTGATGATAACGACAAAGAGATCCAACAACCACTGGCCTATATGGTGCAGGCATCGGTGAGGTTGTTGTACGTGTCACACTGTGTTACTGTTTTGTTCATAATGGTGAAGCAGAGGACATAATGTAAAGGACAGTGTAACGCTTTAACAATGCTGTTCATTGTAATTGTGATTGTGGAATTAAGAGATTTTAATGCAATATTGAAATGGTTCTAAGCTGTTGTTGCTATTTAGACAAACAAAAAGAATTGCGTCATCATCCTAAAGGACTTTGTTAGTGAGTTTTTCTAGGTTTCTATCAACAGATTTTTCAATTCAGGAGATAATGTGAATATTCCCTGCTGCATGACAAAGTCGTATGTAGCATTTTGTGCCCAGTTTCTGGAAGGATTCCTTTAAATCTGGTATTAATGTTTTCATTAAAATATATGTGCACATGCATGCTTACACTGTATACATCTGCATACAATACAAAATTGATGTAATAGTCAAAATAAAATATTAACCACTAAATTTTTATCATGATTTCATTTATTCTGTTTTGTAAAATTAGCACCTTATACAATCTGTTCAGCTAAGAAAAGGAGACACAGCTAAAAGTCATTTAAAAAGGACAGAGGAGATATCCTAATATAAACATACACAGATCCTATCTTAATTACTGGTATTTTAATAAAACACAATGTCATCATTTTAAAAGCAATGTCTACCTATTTTCTATTAATGTTTATTTCATACACTTATGTTTTTGTATTTGCTGCCATGTTGTAGAATTTGCTTCTCTCAGTCTCCAACCTATGCTGAACATCTCTATTTCTCATGACTTTTATGTTGTTGGAAATAGCAACCTTCTTCAAGCCTCCACTAGTTGCTATGTATATAATTCAGATTGCTTGCTGTATTGTATATTTGTGTATTGGTATGCAGTTTTCCTTAATTCTATGTTGTGGGAGGGGCTGAGGACCATGTGATCAGATCTGGGCTTATTCAGGACTCAGACTCCATTTTAGAAACTGTATGTTTAAGACTTCAGTAGAAACAGATGTATGCTTTCAGAATTCAGTAGAACCAGCACAATTTAGAAGTTAGTTGAAACAGGCTATAGAGACTCTATTAGACTCTCAGACTCTGAGAGATGCTTTGTACTTTAGACCATTGATTATAAGAAAGAGAAACTACAAAGAGAAACTACTTCAAATCCTATCTGTAACTGGATTGATATGCAAAGTACTTGTATGCTGAATACATGAAGTTTGTGAGTAAACCAACTATGTTATTTCTAAAGAAATCTGCCTATTTTTGTCTCCTGAGAGCATGATTTAAAGGCAAATATGTTTTAAGGGAGAGTAGATGTTTTTGGGCGACTGAAAATAACACTTTGAATATATATATATATATATATATATATATATATATATATATATATATATATATATATATAGTGCTTTGGTATATCTTTGTCCCTAACAGTTCAAAGAGATACCTAGGTACATCAGTTTAACAGCTGAGAAATCTAATTGCCTTGCATGAATGCTATTTTCCCAAAAGGTTATGGCATCCTTTTTCAAAAGGTTATGACTTCTAACAAGGTCATACCTTTCCAAAGATAATAAAATCTCCAAAAGGTTATGGAGATTTCCATTTTCCAAAATATATTTCTATCTTTCATCAATCATATATTTTTGATGATAAGGCAGGAGGTCAACCAAGGAATCAGTAGAACACAAGTGACAAATATTAGACATAGAAGTTGTTGTCCCCCCCCCCCCAAATGATCAAAGCAGGCATTAAATGGAAAGGGAAATTTATAATTATATAGTGAGTTCTGATAGAAAAGGAATGGAGCCCCTGGTGGCACAGTGGGTTAAACTCTTGTGCCGGCGGGACTGCTGACTTGTTAGATATATTTCTTTAGCCAATTAAGCATGTCCTTCCTTGCTTCTTCAATGAAAGGTTTATCTTGAGGATAACTCTCTTCTCTTTTGCGATGTACAAAACCATGGGTTTGTCTTGGGTAAATTTTCACCTCAAAATTAGTTTTGCATTGTTCTTTTAGCTTCTGCTCCAGTTCAGCAACCTACAAGAGAAAACATTTTCTAAGTAAAGGTTAACAAGACTCATCTTGGTACATGGTGGCGCAGTGGGCTAAACCCTTGTGCCAGCAAGACTGATGACTTGAAGGTTGGGTTGCTGACCTGAAGGTTGCCAGTTTGAATCCAACCCGGGGAAGCATGGATGAGCTCCCTCTATCAGCTTCAGCTCCATGCGGGGATGTGAGAAAAACCTCTCACAAGGATGGTCAAAACATCAAAACATCCGGGCATTCCCTGGGCAACATCCTTGCAGACGGCCAATTCTCTCACACCAGAAGCAACTTGCAGATTCTCAAGTCGCTCCTGACACACACACATACACACACACACACACACACACAAATCTTGGTCCATAGAATGTTATGAAAAGTTAATGAAAATACTATAGATTTGCTTTATTTCCAATGCAAAGATTAAGCATGTGTCTGTATTGCAGGGGAAGTGCAGCCTTTCTACTTTATATCCTATGCCACAAATTCAATAGACTATCCCAACTAGAGGAGACCCATTGAATTAATGGGAAAATGGCAAGACAATAATTGAGTTCAATGACTCAGTGTTGTTTAGACTAATAACTGAATTTAAACCTCTATTTTTCATTTGCACTTATGCAAGAAAATCAAGGATCACAGTAATTTTACATACAATTGAAGCTTTACTTTGTCTTGCGAGGGATGAAAAAAAACCCAATTTTGCATGCGTCATATGGGCTAGAAATTGAAGAAGATTTTACATGTCTAGCCAACAATACAATGACTTAGAAAGAAAATTCTAGCCTGTGAGATGCCCAATTTGATTATCTATCCTGAAACAAACAAAAAAGCAACCATATGCACTTCAAGATATGGCTAACTCTGTTCAGCCTATGGGACAAGGAGTCAATCTGCTGAATTGCCTCTCTTCTTTACCTTTTACTGTGTACAATTTAAAAACAGTACTTGCAAAAAAAGTTGTTAAGTGCAATTCCTGATGCTGTTTTGCAACATGAATTAGCAAAATACAGCAGAGTCTTGCTTATCCAACCTTCGCTTATCTAACATTCTGTATTATCCAACGTAGTTTGCCTTTTAGTAGTAAATGTTTCTGTAGTCAAATTTTTTCAATACATTGCAATGTTTTGTTGCTAAATTTGTAAATACAGTAATTACTATATAACGTTACCGTTGAACTGCTTTTTCTGTCAATTTGTTGTAAAACATGATGTTTTGGTGCTTAATTTGTAAAATCATAGCGTAATTTGACATTTAATAGGCTTTTCCTTAATCCCTCCTTATTATCCAACATTTTTGTTTATCCAACATTCTGCCGGACCATTTATGTTGGATAAACGAGACTCTACTATAAGACCTAATTTATCTTATCCCTGAAATAGTTGGTCTGCACTGTAACTTTTTCTGCTACAAATGTAATAGTGCTTATTTCTCATTATGGAGCTAGTTTCCAAAATGCACCAAATCCATCTGAACAAATTTTACAGGAATTGGGGAAAAAAACATGAGGAGGATATGCATTCTTTTACTGTAAAATGCAATTTTCCAGGTCCTGTATTGAAGGGATTTGACACATTTTGATAGTTTTGATCTGGGCATAATAAACCAAACAGCCACAGATCTGATAGTGGTATACAAAGAAACACCCAATGACCTATAAATATTATTAGCTGTGTCCACTAGAGCAGGAGTTCCCAAACTTTTTCAGCCTAGTGTTCAGTTTAGTGTTTAGTTCCATCTGTCTATGTTCTATGGGGCTTATTACACATAATCATACATGTAAGTATGAATAATAAGGTTTAGATAGGTAAAGGTAAAGTTTCCCCCCTGACATTAAGTCTAGTCATGTCCGACTCTGGGGATTGGTGCTCATCTCAATTTCTAAGCTGAAGAGCCGGCGTTGTCTGTAGACACCTCCGAGGTCATGTGGCCGGCATGACTTCATGGAGTGCTGCTACCTTCCTGCCAAAGCAGTACCTATTGATCTACTCACATTTGCATGTTTTTGAACTGCTAGGTTGGCAGAAGCTGGGACTAACAGTGGAAGCACACTCCGCTCCAGAGATTCAAACCGCCGACTTTTCAGTCAGCAAGTTCAGCAGCCCAGCGGTTTAATCCGCTGTGCCATTGGGGGCTCCAAGATATACATAAAGTATATATATTAATAAAGGAAACAACAGTTAATTTTCAGAGAAAGGTACATAGTTTTCTGCATCACTTGACATACAATTTGGTAACTACTTTTTGAAACAACTTACTTGGTCAAGAGGAATAAAGAAATCATTCTCGGCAAAAATGAAAAACGTGGGGTTCTTAAGTTCACAACTGGTCTCTTGAAACCGAATGACTCCTAGAGTACATTTGAGAAAAAAAGTGACATTAAAATTAGACACAATACTTTTGGCATGTAAATAGCTTTATATATTCTGGGAGAACTACCAATTTTCTGTTTCTTTTTTTTCCTAGTTCAAACCATTCCCTTTTTATTAGGTCCAGCTTCACAATACATATTCCAGGAATGAATAAAAGAAAGTAATTTCAAATAAAGTAATATTTTAATTCTCTGTATCCAGGCAATTGTTGGACAATCAAGTAGCACGAACAATAAATCCACAGGAAGGTTTTTGTATATGCTGCATGTTTGATGTGCAAGCAAGTTTCAAGCCAGACATTTTCTATTATGATTGGGATATCACCCCCTCCTTTCATCACTAGCATTTGTGCAAAACCTAAAGTTATCATCAGTTTATACAGCATATGATGTGCCATTCAGTCCCTGAGACAAAAAGGAAGCTGCCTGTATTCTAAAAATGAAATGACCACCTTGTTACATCTTATCCAAAGTTTGTTTAAGCAATGTTCTAATTTTGTGGTACTAACCAAGAAAATTTGTTTGTAATTCAGTCTATCATAACGCCAGGTCTTTAAGATCAAGAAAGCTTTAGATATTTTCTCTCAAACGTCAGCCACTTGTGCTGAATGGCTGACTGCTCTTGAAACTTTCAAAAGTAATTTGTAATCTGGAATTAGGTCTATTGATGTAAGTTAATAATTTTTAACTGTTTTATAGTGCATTGTACAATTTTTATATATGTGTTTTATTGTAAGCCACCCTGTGTCCCCTGTTGGGTGAGAAGGGTGGGATATAAATATTGTAATAAATAATAAAATAAATATTGGTTAAGAACAAAATCTTTTAAAAAAAAATCAAACCAGAAGTAGTTGTAAGAACATTCAAAAGCTGTAATTAATGACACCAGTAGCAGTCAATCCATAGGTGGGGCAGACACACACACACTCATCATGACCAACTGTAAGTGATGGCAGGATTGGGGGAATTGACTTGGGATGTTGGGAGTTGTAATTAACTCGCAACCAAAAAGCACTGTGAACCCAACTGAAAATGGATCTGGAAGTCATTGTAAGAATGTTCAAAAAGTTGTAAATATTAATCAAACTAACAACAGTTGATCCATAGGCAAGTATCATGGTGTCCAGTTACAAAACAACATCTATATATATAATAAAATTGAAAATCTGTATGTCTGTATTTGGCACGGGTGTCCATTCACAAAGACAGCCTCCGGCCACCACAGACAGGCTATAGTTCCCAGTGCTGAGGAGCCACCAAATCACTCCTTCCTAGGACACTGCAGGTTACAGCAAGCACATCCCAGTGTTCCTTTCTCTCAACATTTGCATGACCCCGCCTACTGCTCCTCTCTTAACCTTTTCTTACCCTTTCCTATGGCACACAGCAAGTGAACATACTGGAGAGTTTTGGGCAGAATTCACCATGATTTATAGGAGTTGTAAGGACTGGGATGTATAGTTCACTTGCAATAAGAGCACTCTGAACTCCACTAAAGATGGACCTGAAACTCACTTGGCATACAGACCCAACATGGCCAAACGTATATATTGGCAGGGTTTGGGGGTGATTGACCTCGACATCCAGGTGTTATAGTTCACCCGTATTCAGAGAACACTGAACCCATTAAGTGACGGATTTGATCCAAACTTGGCATACAGACGCAACATGGCCAACTGTGAATACCGCAAACTTTATGGGTGATTGACCTTGGCATTAGAGAGTTATAGTTCCCCCTATTCAGAGAATACTTAATCCAGAAGATGACAGATCTGGACCAAACTTGCCACACAGAATGACCAACTGTGAATACTGGCATGGTTTCAGGGTGATTGTCCTGGGAGTTTCAGTTCACCCTTATCCAGAAAACACTGAGCCTAGCAGATGAAGGATCTGGACCAAATTTGGCACACAGACCCAACATGGCCAACTGTGAATACTGGGGTAGTTTTGGGAGGATTGACCCAAGATTTTTGGGAACTGTAGTTCATCCACATCCTTATGCATTTTCTAATGGGAGAATTCATAAACAACAAAAGCAAAGACGGAGTTTTTTTTTTAAGATAAAGCGTAATATATGACCAAACTGATATTATCTAACATCCAAAAACAAATAACCCAGGCATCGCCGGGTACCCAAGCTAGTATATAAATATAATTTAGAAATAATTTAAGATATATAAAAATAGGGTTGTTGTGTGTTTTCCAGGCTGTATGGCCATGTTCCAAAAGCATTCTCTCCTGAGGTTTCGCCCACATCTATGGCAGGCATCCTCAGAGGTATAAACATAGTTTCTGGGGGGAAATGATAGGGTTATATGCTAATTGATGACCAGAAGGTTCCTCAACTAAGACTAAAAAAACAAATTAAAAAATCAAAATCAATCGTAGGTAGGTTGAGGGATTAGTATCAGAAGACTTAGTTGTGGAGACATGGATGTGTGAGATACATGTATCCCCCAAAGCATAATCGCAACCTAAATGTATAACAGCTAGAAGAATCTCATTCACATTATGAAGTACAGGTTAGGTGCTCTGTGAATGATATCTGCTCAAATTATAGATAACATATTACCCAAAGAGTGTTGTGATAGAGTCTTCGATGGAGTCTTCGAGTAGAGATACTACTAGTTGTGTTAGAAGAGGCAGGAAAACTACTAGTGAGCAAGACTCCAATGAGGAGCAACAAAGGAAGAGAATCCAGGAAATACTTATGGAACCCACTGTTGATGATACCTTTGAGGGTTTTGAAGGGGATTGTGGGGCTGGGAGTCAGGAGGATGGGATGTCAGACTCTGGGAGTGAAGAGATGGATTGGACTAGGGTTCAGGAAATCTGGGAGATTCTTGAGGAACCCACAAGCAGTGGTACATTTGAGGGATGGCACAGAGAAGATACAGATGGATCCTGTGGAGGTATGGGTTTGGACAGAAGGTGGTCTGGCTGGAGAGATCGTAGAAGGGCTGCAGCTGGAGGTGGTGCGTTGGGCGACTCCAGCTCTGATGAGGAATTGCAGCAACAAGGTTCAGCTGTGGATGGTGCGTTGGCTGGCTCAAGTTCGGAGGAGGACTTGTAGATAAAAGTAAGTTTGTTGCTAATGTAACCTTGCAATTGGCAAGGTGTTTTGTTGGGCGCTTTTCGGGATCTCTGTTACAGAAGACGTGTTTGGAAGACAGCTTTGGGACATAAGTGTTAACCCAGGTTTTCAGTGGCAACGGGGGCTGGCATTGTGTGGGTTTGCGCTGGATTGTCCTGTGTTGGTTTTATGCATTAGCTGCTGGCTTGCCTCCGTCGCTTTGGCTCTTTGTGTTGACCTTGGACTGGAACCTGATGCCTGTGATTTCTCCCTAACGACCCAGACTGGAACTCGACACCAGTGACTTCTCCCTAACAACGCAGACTGGAACTCAACACCTGTGACTTCTCCCTAATGACGCGGACTGGAACTAGACGCCTGTGACTTCTCCCTAACAACGCGGACTGGTTGTGGCAGCTGTGGCTTCTCCTTTACGACGCGGTCTGGCTTCAACAACGTTTTGGGACTTAGTGTGGCCGCTGGTCACTGTGGGTAGTTGCTGGTAGTTTTCCTATGTTTGTTAAGCTCCATCGAGTAGGTGGAGCGAGTTTTCAGCCGTTTCGGCTTAGTTTGTTTTAATACGGATTATTTCCCAGGATAATCAGGATTATATCTTGAATTTGGGTTTTTGAGTTCTTTTTGGACATTGTTATTTCACACTGAAGAGAAAGTGTTTTGAGCCCTTTTTTGGTTGCTTCCTGGGCTCTTTTGTGTTGTTTTGCAATAAACTGAGTTATTTACATTGGCTGCCATCTGACTCATAACAAAGAGCATGGAAATGAAATCATTCTTTGACAGACCTAACATTTAAGTCTTTGGGAGGTGCTAAATACCTAGAAAACTTAAATACAGTAGAGTCTCACTTATCCAACACTCACTTATCCAACGTTCTGGATTATCCAACGCATTTTTGTAGTCAATGATTTCAAAACATCGTGATATCTTGGTGCTAAATTTGTAAATACAGTAATTACTACATAGCATTACTGTGTATTGAACTACTTTTTCTGTCAAATTTGTTGTATAACATGATGTTTTGGTACTTAGTTTGTAAAATCATAACCTAATTTGATGTTTAATAGGCTTTTCCTTAATGCCTCCTTATTATCCAACATATTCACTTATTCAACGTTCTGCCGGCCCGTTTATGTTGGATAAGTGAGACTCTACTGTATCCCAAAATTTCGCCTTGCTTTTAGTTGGGCCAGATTTAATGCACTCAATTCAGCCATACTAGAGGGTAGAAGATACAAAGGTATTGAATATGAACACAGAGCATGCCTTTGTGGTGTGGTAAAGTCGAAACTGTAAAAAATGTACTTTTTATTTGTACAATTTACAAGGATGATAGACTAAGGTTAATATCCCCTCTACTCACCAAATGGCCAAGAAGAACCCTAAATTGGTACTGCAGTTATTTACTGTCTGATCTTGACAGAAGGGTAACGGAGCAGGTGGCCACATTTCTCTTTTCAGTGGCAAAAAGCCATAAGTGCTTCATGAATAATCTGTAAGTGCTGAGAGTGTAACAAAGAGTATCTAGGAGATATTTTACTAATCGGTAATTAGTTTTTGTTTTAGATTATAAAGATAGTCAACTAACCAATAGAGAATGGAGATACTTGTTATTAAACATAAGCCAAATGCAATGTCATAAATTACTCAAACGCTGTATTCCATCATTGTACTCTCACTTGACTCTAGTCAATGGTTTGTTGACCCAAATAAAAGCTATGTAATGCAGGCAGAGTTACCAATTTATACAGACTCCCTTGTACATGGCACTTACCATAAATTGATACACCAGCCTTAAATTCAGAATACCGCAACATCAAATGATGAACAGCAGCTCCACCCCAGCAAAATCCAATGACGCCTATCTCCTTTGCATGACATTGTTCCTTCAGGTACTTCAAGACAACTTCTGTTTCCCTGAGATAGAAAAATGTAAGAAAGTGAAGTACAGTAGAGTCTCACTTATCTAAGCCTCGCTTATCCAAGCCTCTGGATAATCCAAGCCATTTTTGTAGTCAATATTTTCAATATATCGTGATATTTTGGTGCTAAATTCATAAATACAGTAATTACAACACAACATTACTGCATATTGAATTACCTTTTCTGTCCAATTTGTTGTATAACATGATGTTTTGGTGCTTAATTTGTAAAATCATAACCTAATTTGATGTTTAATAGGCTTTTCCTTAGTCCCTCCTTATCATCCAAGATATTCGCTTATCCAAGCTTCTGCCGGCCCGTTTAGCTTGGATAAGTGAGACTCTACTGTAGTTAGAAAACTATTACTGGAAACATTTCCTTGTACTCATCTGTTGCAGTTCCTTGCTAAAGCAAATACAGACTTAAGGCATTCAATGGAACCAAAATGACTTCAATAGCAAAGTTGTCATGCAAATATTTTGTTAAGGAAAATATAGTTAAATAGCTCACAATGGTTCGGAAATACCTGGGAACATCTCTAGAAAGTGAAAGCAAGATACAAAACTAAATAAATAGGTGGCTCAATTAGTCAAGTATGAGGGAAGCAAAGAAGCTGCAATAAAAAAGAAATAAGCAGTGGACGTGAGTCAGCAAAAAAAAATTAAAAACTTATTTAATGAAAATGTGATAAATGTTAACAATGCAACCCTTTATGGACAATCTATGCATATTTATGGGTTTTATAACTTCTTTCACGGTCACACAAGCTTCAAGGAGTTGTAGTGAATGAATTCTGTGTTCCATTTAGAAATAGCTGGACTCAGTTGGCTACATTTGTTCCATTTTTTAAAAGTATTGGATGATATCAGAATGAGTTGCAGTCAATGTAAGGCCTTGTTCACAGTGTAATAATTGGATTATTCCTATGACAAATGGGGAAGATACATACGGCGTTCTCACAGGAAATGTTCAGAGATTTTTAAGATCAATACATGCAGCCCTCTCCTCTCTTTCTGAACTGTACATCTTAAATTGACCAGGCATCCCATCAGTCTCAAATGTCTAGAAAAGAATAACTACCGGTTGGTATTTTTGGAGTCTCGTGTTTTTAGCCAATAATCAAATGTAGCCCAGTCATCACATAGTGTCCAAGGTGCTTGTCCTTTATAGAAGTCTGGGAGAATTGCTCTGTAAGGAAAATACATACAAGTTCAGTTATCAAATACTAGATTTGAAATTACTCGATATTAGCCTTTAATGTGCAAGCTTTCACACCCTGCCATTCCAAAAGCTTCTCTTGACCAGAAAGATCATTTGTAAAAAAAACACCCCTATATATTAAAAAAACATATCTTCCAGTATATATTGGAGGAACCTGTTACATACTAATGAGTGTTTTGTATGAACATAGAAGTCTTTGAGTTGTTCTGAGTTTTCCAGGCTGTATGGCCATGTTCCAGAAGCATTCTATCCTGATGTTTCTCCCACATATGTGGCAGGCATCCTCAGAGGTTGTGAGGTCTGTTGGAAACTAGGCAAGTGGGGTTTATATATCTGTGGAATAATGTCCATGGTGGGGAAAGAACTCTCGTTTGTTTGAGGCAACTGTGAATGTTGCAATTGGCCAGCTTGATTAGCATTGAGTAGCCTTGCAGCTTCAAAGCCTGGCTGTGTCCTGCCTGTGGACAGGAAACCATGAAAATGAACAAAATCTGGTTACCAGTATTAAAAAAAACCTCTAAAATCAGGACAATAAATAAAGAACAACATTCAGAAAACAGTGGAATTCCAGACAAGAAACATTCAGGCCCAGATAACACCTCCCAAGAAGGATTTCCCCAGGCAGGAAGCAGCCAGGCTTTGAAGCTGCAAAGCTCATCAAACCGGTCAATTGCCACATTCAACACTTGCCTCTTTTTCCCCTCTGGACATTCCTCAGATATATAAACCCCACTTGCCTAGTTTCCAACAAACCTCACAACCTCTTAAGATGCCTGCCATAGATGTGGGCGAAACGTCAGGAGAGAATACTTCTGGAACATGGCCATGCAGCCCAGAAAACTCAGAGCAACCCAGTGATTCCAGCCGTGAAAGCCTTCGACAATGCACAGAAGTATTTGTTAAAGCACTACAGCTTTTTGTGCACACAAACCCACACTGGAGACACTTTCAATCTGTCCTGTATAAATTGTTGTGAGATGTCCCCTAAGAAATCCCTTGTGAAAACAGATCAATTAGTATATATAACTAAGTGGTATACTATGTTAGCCATGAATAGCCATCAATCTTTGGAAATGACTGTTGATTTATATCCCATACTTCTGAAGAGCACCATTCTTTATGAGCAAGAATGGTAAAACTCTTCTCCCTATCTTCTCTGTTGCCAAGATTAAAACTAATTGTTGCAGCTCCTCCATCCATTACAGGGACAGATATATTTCTAATGTGTTTATTAAATGCCAAAACATATTAAACACTGTACTAAGTTGTAACCCTGGATTCAGGTGAGAAAGAAGCTACTTCTCAGTCCCAACGTTTTAGGTACTTTGCTGTTAATATGATAGGAGCTGGTGAAACCTCCCCAATTTTTTATTGCCCTCCTGGTGGCACAGTGGGTTAAACCACTGAGCTGCTGAACTTGCTAACTGAAAGGTCAGTGGTTCAAATCTGGGGAGCAGGGTGAGCTCGCACTGCTAGCCCCAGATTTTGACAACCTAGCAGTTTGAAAACATGCAGATGTGAGTAGATCAATAGGTACTGCTCCGGCGGGAAGGTAACAGCACTCCATGCAGTCATGCTGGCCACATTGCCTTGGAGGTGACTACAGACAATGCCGGCTCTTCAGCTTAGAAATGGAGATGAGCACCAACTCCAGACTAGACTTAATGTCAGGGGAAAACCTCTAAACCTACCCTTTCATACTGGAAAACTTTTAGGTCACATTGTACATCATTCCTGGATTGTTATTCAGAATAGATTATTCTACATATGGTAATTGATTCTGTTACTTTCTGCATAAGTTTACATGCAAAAAGGAAATACATTAGATTGCTTTTTGCATACAGTGTAAATAATATTTAAAAAGTTGTATAGGAAACCAGTTTGATAACATATGACAGAGAAAAATCATGGAAATTTTCTTACATGTATCCATTAGATGCAAGCATATCAGCTATATATCTAGTATTTGGTAGCTGCCATCCAAAAACATCATGTATCACTATGATTGCTTTATCGGTATGGTGAGGAGGCTTGGTCAGGTAAGCCCTGATATGTTCAACGGAAACTTCATGTCCCTTCCCTTCATAGTCAAACGTGTCTCCAAGGTCACATGGGCAAGGTCTTGCTTCATTGGCCATCTATCACAAAGAGAACAAGATTCATGAGGGTTAATACAGCTGAAACCTTATTAGAAACCATTGCATTATGGAAATATAGTTCAAGCTGTGCTCAGTTGATGGTATGTATGTGTGTGTTGCCTGGTGATCTATGGCTTCAGAGGCAGAGACATATTATTCAGCCTCAGAAGATCATTCCCACATGAAATAATTTGATCATTTTTAACTATACCTGCCAGGAACTTGAAATGGGTAAATATATGAGACATCAAGGGAGGGATCCAGACTTTGTTCCAAAATACATATACCCTTAACAATGTCTTCAGTCACTATGTACTTCCACATGTTACTCTAGAGCAGTGGTTCTCAACCTGGGGTCCCCAGATGTTTTCGGCCTACAACTCCCAGAAATCCCAGCCAGTTTACCAGCTGTTAGAATTTCTGGGAGTTGAAGGCCAAAAACATCTGGGGATCCCTGGCTGAGAACCACTGTTCTAGAGTATGTTTGGGACCTTATTTGGCTAAAGTGGGGAGTTGTAGATTGGGAGTCCATGGCTTCAGTATAGCTAAATCAGGATTTTATATAATTAAATTATTCACCCAGTTACATTTTAACTGCCCACTAACATTGCAACATGACCTACATGTTCAATAGGGCTCATGCTAGATCAAAGTGCGGAGGGAAGATTAGAATACCAAAATTAGAATCGATCCTATTTCTTCAGTATTTATGTCTGAAGTTTGTTAGTACAACTGTGGAAAGATTTGGTTAATGAATACCAAATGGTCTTTAGAACAGTCCTTGTGATTGCTGGCAATAGATATAAAGTGGAATTCTACATGTTGCTTGTGCAGAGAACTGAACGCCAAGAGATTGCCTCCCAATAGTCTCAGAGCTGTTTAGAACGGCTGGTGCTTTGGGAAAATCTGCAGCACAAAAGTGAAATTACTCCTTCGGATGGGATTCTACTGTTTCCTAGTGTACGTTCCATCATTTCCATTTATTTATTTATTTATTTATTTACAGCATTTATATTCCGCCCTTCTCACCCCGAAGGGGACTCAGGGCGGATCACATTACACATATAGGCAAACATTCAATGCCTTTTTAACATAGGACAAAGACAAACAACATAGCTCCGAGCGGGCCTCGAACTCATGACCTCCTGGTCAGAGTGATTGATTGCAGTTAATTGCAGCTGGTTTGCTCTCCCGTCTGTGCCACAGCCCCGGGCTTTCTTTGCAGACATGGAGGGGATTTTTTGTTGAGCACATTCCTTTTGGAGAATTCTTGGTATTTCTTCACAATGCTTACAGATCTTCAAAGCTTTTTGCTTGTAGCTACAGCCTTTCTTTGTGACATTTCAATTCTACATACATATGGTTGGAGGAGCCCCGGTGGCGGTGCGTTAAAGCACTGAGCTGGAGACCGAAAGGTCCCAGGTTCAAATCCCGGGAGCGGAATGAGCGCCCACTGTTAGCTCCAGCTCCTGCTGACCTAGCAGTTCGAAAACATGCCAATGTGAGTAGATCAATAGGTACCGCTCCAGCGGGAAGGTAACAGCGCTCCATGCAGTCATGCCGGCCACATGACCTTGGAGGTGTCTACGGACAATGCCGGTTCTTCGGCTTAGAAATGGAGATGAGCACCAACCCCCAGAGTCGGTCACGACTGGACTTAACGTCAGGGGAAAACCTTTACCTTTACCTACTATACATATGGTTAAATATTACACAGCAATGCTCACATATATCTTACAGTTCATGTTATCATGCCATGAAAAGCAGCTTTCATGAACAGAACTGTTGTATTATGTCAGCTATTAACATTCCATCCAAAGTGTGACCACTAAAGAATCTAGTGACAGACAAGAACAAAACTGCCACTCCCCAGCATTTATTACGATTGGGCATTTATTGCTTCTCAAGAGTTGTGACATCGTAGCATTGTAGACCTAAAAAGTTTAGAAGTACAGTAGAGTCTCACTTATCCAACGTAAACGTGCCGGCAGAACGTTGGATAAGCAAATATGTTGGATAATAAGGAGAGTTTAAGGAAAGCCTATTAAACATCAAATTAGGTTATGATTTTACAAATTAAGGACCAAAACATCATGTTATACAACAAATTTGACAGAAAAAGTAGTTCAATATGCAGTAATGCTATGTAGTAATTACTGTATTTACGAATTTAGCATCAAAATATCACGATATATTGAAAACATTGACTACGAAAATGCGTTGGATAATCCAGAACGTTGGATAAGCAAGTGTTGGATAAGTGAGACTCTACTGTAATGTGGAAGAATCTCAATGCAAAAAAGAGTAAGCTGACAGTCAGTCAAATGGTGAATCTGTCTCTTACTCCACACATAAATTGTACACCTTTTTGAGATAATGGGGTGGAGAATAAGTTGAATCTTACCAAAAGGAAAGGAGAACCTGTTTGCAAGTTTATTGCCACAAAGTCAAATCTCATTACCTTAGTACAAGTTTACAGCCACTGCATATTAAATATTGTAAAGCAGAGCACAGCCACACAACCTACATTATCTGGCAGGACTCTGCCTTCCACAGCAATGTTGTTGAGCCACAATGACCCACCATAATCCTCCAGACACATATCTCAATTACAACTTGTTGCAATGAGCCACTGGTCCTTCTATTAGCTAAGGATTTTGTTAATGTTCTGGAGGTCAAACTGTCAGCAATTGTTTGGCAAAAATACCCTATGCATTTTTTGTATGTCTCTGCTTTCCATCTGTCTTCCTGCAGTGGACAGTTAAGCATGTCATGCTGGATTTCTACATACCTGAAGCAGAGTTTTCCAGTTCCTTAGACGAAGAAAATAGTTGGTAAATTTTATAAGTGCAGAGTGAACTGTCAGTGAATACTTTCTGGTTTCCTCCTTGTTTGCAGCCCTGGAGTCAGAGAACAAATCACTATTTATAAAGCAGGCTCAAAATGTGACAATAAATTACGAAATGGGAGGAGACTGAAACTCCTCCTTCATGCTCTTGCTTTCTAACCATGCTTATCTAGCATGTTCCTCTCTGTGTTCTTCCTTATCAGTCTTTACATACATCTCTTTGCTTAAATTTAAAGGCAGAAAACGCACATTACAAGATTTGTCACAACTCTTTTATGCATAGATGTTTATTATATTGTCATTACTAAAGTCTCTAATAAAACAATGTTATTTGTTTGAACACCTTTTTAAAAAAGTATACAATGAGCTTTTATTTGCCTTCACTTAAAGTCAAGGTTCATTATGGGAAAAGCCTTTACCTCTGTTTATGTATTGGCTGTCCTTGTTAATTGTGTAACCGTATTGAATATTTGCCATATATGTGTTCTGTAATCTGCCCTGAGTCTCCTCGGGGGGGATAGAGCAGAATATAAATAAAGTATATTATTATTATTATTATTATTATTATTATTATTATTATTATTATTATTATTATTATATTATGACACAGCAAACAAGATAGATATGCTGGATTTCATATCACAAAATCACAAGTCGAACACTTCCCAAGTGTCTAGGACTGTGTGATGTATTTTCGGATGATGCGTGCAGATCCCAGTAGGGTGGCCTTTTGCAGTTGGCAGATCGTGATTTTGTCAATGTCTATTGTTTCCAAATGCTGGCTGAGATCTTTTGGCACGGCACCCAATGTACCCATCACCACCGGGACCACCTGCACTGGTTTCTGCCAGAGTCTTTGAAGTTCAATCTTGAGGTCCTGATAGCGGCTGAGTTTTTCCTGTTGTTTTTCGTCAATGCGACTGTCACAGGGGATGGCAATGATCCAAACCTTTTTCTTTTCCACAACTGTGATGTCTGGTGTGTTGTGTTCCAGAACTTTGTCAGTCTGGATTCGGAAGTCCCACAGTATCTTTGCGTGCTCATTTTCCAATACTTTTGCAGGTTTGTGATCCCACCAGTTCTTTGCTGCTAGCAGGTGGTACTTGAGGCATAAGTTCCAATGGATCATTTGGGCCACATGGTTGTGCCTCTGTTTGTATTATTATTATTATTATTATTATTATTATTATTATTATTATTATTATTATTATTATTATATGTTGAGATATAAAGGTTAATAAAATTTAAGATCACACAAGTGAATTTTGGTGTTGCAAGCTCATCCAAGTGAGAGAGAGAGTATGTTAGAATAGCCATTCATCCTATTCAGCAATGAATATTTGGGGCGCTTCCAGACAGCGTCAAAATGCAGGATTAATATGCAGGATAAACAAACCCGCGACCTCAGAGCAGGTCCTCACACAGACCTGCCAGTCCCGGGCTTTCTTCCCCCGCTGTCCTCATAGTTCTTCTGTGTCTTGGGTTAAAATGGAGGGAAGTTTTTTTTAAAAATCACTCAATTATGAGCTGATGTTTATATGCACACATGCGAATATCCTAATACAAATACAGTAGAGTCTCACTTATCCAACCTTTGCTTATCCAACATTCTGTATTATCCAACGCAGTTTGCCTTTTAGTAGTCAATGTTTTTTGTAGTCAATGTTTTCAATACATTGTGATGTTTTGGTGCTGAATTCGCAGATACAGTAATAACTACATGACGTTACCATGTATTGAACTGCTTTTTCTGTCGATTTGTTGTAAAATGTGATGTTTTGGTGCTTAATTTGTAAAATAGTAACATAATTTGGTATTTAATTTCCCTTAATTCCTCCTTATTATTGCACATTTTTGCTTATCCAGCGTTCTGCTGGCCCATTTATGTTGGATAAGCGAGACTCTACTGTATGGAGAGATTCCTATGTGCGCATATATGCATCAGTGCATAACAGTGGGATTTTTAAAAAAAATGCCACTGGATTTCCATCTTTCTCAATTGCTTACTTAATATTAAGGTAAAGGTAAAGGTTTTCCCCTGACGATAAGTCGAGTCATTTCTGACTCTGGGGGTTGGTGCTCATCTCCATTTCTAAGCCGAAGAGCCAGCATTGCCCGTAGACACCTCCAAGGTCATGTGGCCGGCATGACTGCATGGAGCGCCGTTACCTTCCTGCCAGAGCGGTACCTATTGATCTACTCACATTGGCGTGTTTTCGAACTGCTAGGTTGGCAGAAGCTGAAGCAACAGCGGGCACTCACTCTGCTCCCGGGATTTGAACCTTTTGGTCTGCAAGTTCAGTGGCTCAGTAATAATAATAATAATAATAATAATAATAATAATAATAATAATAATAATAATAATAATTTTATTCTTATACCCCGCCCCATCTCCCCGAAGGGACCCGGGGCGGCTTACATGGGGCCAAGCCCGGACACAACAATATAAAAGCAAAACAATAAAACAGATCAATCAACAATAAAAACATCAAGCAACGATAAAAACAGTCATAAAAAATCCCATACAAAAATAAAATGATAAAATCATGGGTTGAATTCAAATCTGGGCCAAAGTGCAAAATATGAACCTTTAACACACTTCACCACCGGGGTTCTTAATATTATAAAGTTTAAAATAAAGGTTTTCAGAGAACTCTAATGGTTCTCCACTTCTCCTCGCTTGAAACTAGCTGGAAATCAGCTGTGTCTTCATGGGAGCCCAAACAGCCGATCAGTTGTTTCGGGCTTTTTAAACCAGCATGGGTGGGAAGCAGTCTCCACGGTGGGTAAAGCAGGAAATCCCAAACTTTACTTGACTCCAGGGCCACACAGTCATGGGAAAATTCACTTTTTTTGCCTGGAACTGGGATAAAGGAGGACCTTTTTGAACTGGGTTTTCTCTCAATTGCTGTGATGGAGTGTACATTTAGCACAAATGTCATCTGTGTAATTCGTACTCTCCCAAATTATAGGTACTGTGTGGAAGTGCCCTTGGAGTGATAGTAGAAGAAAATATTGATAGGACAACATTTGCTTTCATACAGCATTATGTTACCACTTATTTTATGGCTGTTATTTACTTAACCCCCCCAAAGGATCATATTTGTTTCATGTCTGTGTTATCTGTTAAAAAAAGGACTATAGGCAGTGTCTATATGAAGTGTTTGCCAATGAAGATGTCACAGTATTTGCTGAACTGTAGAAGTTTTTTTGATAATACATTCTGATTATAGATGAAAATGCATTCCTTCAAGTTACCCTGTTGACCTATGGTGACCCACTTGAATTTGATAGGGTTTTCTCAGGAAAGAAATATTCAGAGGTGGTTTTTCCAGTATCTTCCTCTGTAATATAGTAAACAGCATCTGGAACTCATTGGTGGTCTCCCAGAACCGGCTCTGCATAGCTTCCAAAATCAGACAGGATCTTGTGACTTTATGGTATTTATGTCAGCTATTCTTATATGGGTTGCTGTGAGTTTTCCAGGCTGTATGGCCATGTTCCAGAAGCATTTTCTCCTAAGGTTTTGGCCACATCTATGGCAGGCATCCTCAGAGATTGTGAGGTCTGTTGGAAACTAGGCAAGTCGGGTTTATATATCTGTGGAATAATGTCTATGGTGGGGAAAAAACTCATATCTGTTGGAGGTAAGTGTGAATGATGCAATTGGCCACCTTGATTAGCATTGAATGGCCTTGTAGTTTCAAAGCCTGGCTGTTTCCTGCCTGGGGGAATCCTTTGTTGTGAGATATTATCTGGCCCTGATTGTTTCAATTATAGAATTCCCCTGTTTTCTGAGTGTTGTTCTTTTTTTACTGTCCAGATTTCAGAGTTTTTTAATACTGGTAGCCAGGTTTTGCTTATTTTCATGGTTTCCTCCTTTCTGTTGAAATTGTTCACATGCTTGTGGATTTCAGTGGCTTCTCTGTGTAGCCTGACAGCTATTCTTATATAGGTTGCTAGAGTGGTCCTGTATTTCTGTGTTCTCAAATACTTTGTCCAAGTTGGTTCATCACGTCCTCTGCTATGGCTGACTTCTATGGTTGAATTAGCCTGCAGTGCCTTTCATGTTCCTTGATTCGTGTTTGGTAGTCCCTATGAAGATCTGTCCACAGCTGCATGGTATACGGTAGACTTCTGCAAAGGTGAGAAGATCCTTCTTGTCCTTTACTGAACGTAGCATTTGATTTTCTTAGTGGATCTATAGATAGTTTGTAGGTTGTGTTTCTTCATCAGCTTCCCTATTTGGTCAGCGGTTCCCTTGATGTATGGTAGGAACATTTTTCCTCTGGGTTGATCTTTGTCTTTACTTTTGTGGCTTGTTCTTGGTCTTGCAGCTCTTCTGATGTCTGTGGTGTCTCATGTCATTGGCCTGTAGAGCACAGTTTCATATAGTGAAGGGAACGTATATTGATTTGAATTTTCTGAATTGTTTATATATTATTTTAAAACTTTAAATAACATGTAGGTGTAACCCCTAGAAGTAATACTTTTTTGGTTCGGTAGGTGATGAAATCCTAAGAAGGATGCCATACTTGATGGTTGAGTTCAGAAGTAGACAGAGTTGGGGAGGAGGTGTAGTTGTCAAGGCTAAGAAGTTGGGCCATTTTTCTCTCAATAAGGTAGTGCTATTTTAAATTATACATTGAGGAAAGAAACAACAGAGCAAATGGTTTGTAGCATAATTTCTATACTGCATTTGCTTCTATTTTGATTTTAAAATTCACTTTACCTTTTATCTAAATGTTTTAGTACAACTATACAACACGGGTGAAGAGTCATGCGATCCATTCCTGCACTGGGATCCCACTGGACGCTGGAAATGTTGGTGATCATGAATATGTGTGTAATTCATTGTATAAATTGGAACACGAGAGAATACTCCCACAAAGATGGTAAAAACATCAAAAATGTCCTTGCAGATGGCTAATTCTCTCACACCAGTAGGGGCCCCTGGCAGTGAGCCGACCAGTTCTGGCCTGGGACACTGGTACTGCTGCACCCCTACACCATGAGGACACTCCCCCCTCACCGATAAAGGGGGGAGATACACCAGGGAGATGGAGGCGGAGTACAAAAATAAAGTATTATTATTGTTGTTGTTGTTGTTGTATGTGGATGTAAGGAGTGTAAGCATGAATGCGTGCACTTATGTTTTAATGAAAAAATTATTACAAGAATTCAGCTGCCATGAGTCCCCTGGGGAGAGGGGGCAGAATATAAATAAACATTATTATTATTATTTTATTATGACACAGCAAACTAGATATGCTGGATTTCATATCACAAAATCACAAGTTGAACACTTCCCAAGTGTCTAGGACTGTGTAATGTATTTTCGGATGATGCGTGCAGATCCCAGCAGGGTGGCCTTTTGCAGTTGGCAGATCGTAATTTTGTCAATGTCTATTGTTTCCAAATGCCGGCTGAGATCTTTTGGCACGGCACCCAGTGTACTGATCACCACTGGGACCACCTGTACTGGTTTCTGCCAGAGTCTTTATTTCTTTCCTTTCTCTCCCCTTTTTTCTCTTTCTTCCCTTCTCACATCTTTCCCCCTCTCCCTTTTTTTCTCTCCATCTGGCCTTTTCTTGGAAATCAGTCTTTCAGCCTTAGAGCAAGGTGCAAGTACACATACACAACTCCCAAAATATAAATCTTCATTACATTATTTAATTCTTATGGAAATGGATGTCCCAACTGTGGCCTTCAGGGCTGTGTTGTGAGGCTAATGGTGTGGCAATTTTGCTTAACAGCAGCTAATCCTTTCTATCTATATACTGCCCTCTTGTGGTTTCATAAGTATAAACCAATATTTAATCCTTTCTACAGTATATCAGTGTTTCTCAACCTGGGGTCCTCATGTGTTTTTGGCTTTCAACTCCCAGAAATCCTAGCAGCTGGTAAACTGGCTGGGATTTCTGGGAGTTGTAGGCCAAAAACATCTGGGTACCCCAGGTTGAGAACCACTGATCTACCGTATATACTGACATTTTTCAACTTTTTGAGACCCTCGTCCCAAAACAGGGTTGATTTTGTAGTTGAAACTATGCAATTGTTTTAAGTTGGGTAATGAAGGGTATGTGTGCCAAATTTGACCCAGTCAAACCTCATTACCTCATTACAAGTTTACAGCCACTGCATATAAAATACTAAGGCAGAGTTCAGCCACACAATCCACATTGTGTAACAAGACTCCACCTTCCACTGCAACAAGTATGACTTTTTTCACATATGTCTTTTTCACTAAACTGGATACACATATCTTTGACACATCATGTTCCTCCAGCCACATATATCACAGCTTGTGGCAGTGAGCCACTGGTCCTTCTATTAGCTAAAGCCTTTGCTAATGTTCCGGACATGAAACCGTCAGACAGTTATTTGGCTGAAACACCACTTGCACATTTTGTATACAGCTGATTCCCATCTGTCTCACACCAGTGGAGAGTTGAGCATATCATGCTAGATTTCTACATACCTGCAACAGAGAGTCTTCCAGGCCCTTAGAAGAAGAGACAATTTGTTAAGTTTCACAAGAAGAAAATGAATTGGCTTTCTACAAATTTCTTCTGATTTCCTATGAGTGTTTCCTGCACTATCTGCATCAGTTCTGGAGACAGAGACTGTTATGTATATAAGAGGTTCAAACATTGACACTGAATTAAGAAATGGGAGGAGATTGAAACCCCTCCTCCGTACTCTTGCCTTCCAGTCACAATTGCTTACTTAGCAGGTTCCTTTCTGTATTCTTGCTTTTTTAAACAGTTTTTATACATCTCCTCAATTAAAAGGAGGCAAAGATTTGAAGCAGTAAGCACATTTTTCTCTTTTATGATCATCTGTTTGATATGTTGTTATTAAAATCTTTCATAACATTACATTCTATGTTTAAATGCCTTTTTTGAAAAGTATATAACTAGCCTTGATTTGCCTTCACTTAAAGTCACAGTTCATTTTCCATATGTTGAGATTAAAGGTTAGCAAAGTGAAGGTCTTTACTGCACAAGGTTCTGAAAGCGCATTTTGGTGTTGCAAACCCATCTAAGTGAGAGCAGGCGCATGCCAGGATAGCCACTCCTCCTATGGCAGTGATTTTTGCACAAATGCTTTCAGTTAGTTGAAAGCGTTTTCAGCTTACCACGGCAACTTGAGTGTAACTTCTCCTAACTTGTGCATTACCCCTTTGTCTATCTTTCTACTGGAACACATTTATTTCATGTTCATGTTGTGTAATAAAAACAAATGTGGTATAGGCAGAGTGACCACATGAAACATTCAAATTTCCTGCTGACCTATGGCAATCCCTTGAACACTGTAGGGTTTTCTCAGGCAAGAAATATTCAGAGATGGCCTTGCTAGTTTCCTTCTCTGAAGTATAGGACCTCATCACACGGACTTTAAACCCCATCCTAGGACACTGCCATGACATAGTCAGGATGGAGCCCATTACATGTTGCAGCAGTACTTCTGGTGGGACTCCATGCATGCTGCTTCTTGGCAGTGTGCTAAGTGCCAACTTGTATTCTCGTAGAGTAAGCTGGGGACAGCACAGGATCAAGTCAGGGTCAGATGGGTTTCTGTGTTGCATGATAAGGGAGCACTGTGGGGCATTGCCCGACAAGTCACCCTGCTGCCCAGAGCCGGTCCAACAATGAGGCGAATTAAGTGGTCGCTTCGGGCGCAAAACATATGGGGGCGCAGTCGAGACTGCTTTTTCTGTTGATTTGTTGTAAAACATGATGTTTTGGTGCTTAATTTGTAAAATCTTAATGTAATTTGGCTTTTCCTTACTCCCTCATTATTATCCAACATTTTCGCTTATCCAACGCTTTTATTTTTCAGGGATTGGTTTGGGGGGGGGGCACAAAAATTCTGTTCGCCTACACTTGAAAAATACCTAGGGCCGGCTCTGCTGTGGCCCCACAGATGCCCCTGGATTAAGGACTGCTGTGTGATGAGGCCCATAGTTAACAGCACTTGCTATTCACAGAGCTGACCCTGCACAGTGTCCAAAGTCAGGATCTTGTAATTTTTAGGTATTTGGGTCAGCTATTTTTATATAAGTGTTTATTTTAAAAGACCACACATGATTTGAGTGAAATGTATATTGATTTAAAGTCTCCGAATTCTAGAAATTATGTATATGTTATTTTTAAACTGCAGAAAACATGTTGTGCGTGAACCCCTGAGAGTAGCACTAGCAGTTTGGCCCACTAGGAAGAGGCTGTACTTGATGTTTGAGTTCAGAAGGGGGGGGAGATGAAGGTGTAGTTGCTGGGTCTAAAGAGAAGGCCTGTTTTGCTTTGAATTAGGTAATGGTATTTCAAACTGTGTATTTAGGCAGAAAGCAAAAGAGTAAATTATTTGTTGTACAATTTGTGTACTGCATTTGCTTCTACAGTAGAGTCTCACTTATCCAATATAAACGGGCCAGCAGAATGTTGGATAAGTGAATATGTTGGATAATAAGGAGAGATTAAGAAAAAGCCTATTAAACATCAAAATAGGTTATGATTTTACAAATTAAGCACCAAAACATGTTATACAACAAATTTGACAGAAAAAGTAGTTCATTACACATTAATGCTATGTAGTAATTACTGTATTTACGAATTTAGCACCAAAATATCATGATATATTGAAAACATTAACTACAAAAATGAGTTGGATAATCCAGAACGTTGAATAAGTGAGTGTTGGAGAAGTGAGACTCTACTGTATTTTGTATTTTTTAAATTGAGGACTTTATGTTTTTATCCAAATGTTGCAGTAAGCAGCATAGCTGAAGAGCTGAAGAGTCATGTGATTCAGTCTTGCACTGGGACCACATAAAATTCTTGACATTTTGGAGATAGTTAAAATTACTTTCTTTCTTAATATTTATTTATATACTTAAATTGAGACTGTGTTTGTAATATTCAATTATCTTTGGCCCCAAAAAACCCTGAAAGATAGAGATAAAGCTCTGAAAGAATTAATATTTGTGATGGCAGAATGTAATATTTGTGATGCAGAATATAAGCTGCTCTGAGTCCCCTCGGGGAGAAGGGCGGGGTATAAATGCATGTAATAAATAAATAAATGGCCACTATGCTAAGAAAATGTAGGTACTAGACGAGGTCATTTGGAGTTAGTATCTAACTATGAAGTGTTTCAGTTGCAAGTGCAAAATTATTGTGTGCCATGTTACCTTTCCTTGCTGGTAGGTGAGCAAACTGTAACCAATCAATTAGTGTCAAGGTAGGAGCCAAAGATCCCATAACATAGAAATATTCTCTATCACTTCATCACATGCAATAAAATCAGTGTTTCTGCGCATTTAATCAACTGCAACCGACAGTGCCCATCATAAAATGCCAGCTTCAAATGTGGGGTAGAAATATCCTGCCATTTCTAAAGTGTGGGTTTTCCTCACAATTCCTAAGCTGGTTGGCAAGTGACTTACCCTTTAATTCCCCACTTAGAGATGTGTAAAAATGCCCAATTTAACATGTGATGGAAATTTTCTCCTCAACTGTTTGTAAACATAACAGTGACATCACTATGGAGGGAGGAACCGAGATGGGCAGTATTGATTCCTTTCTTCTGCCATTACTGTTTTGGGATTGAGGAGGTATAGAAAACATTCAAAGATATTCAAAATATTCTGGAAAAAATAGCAAAGCATGCAAATCCCGTGCTTGTCTCTGAGCTCCGTCTTTCAACGTTCCCCTCCTCTTCCTTTCTTGTAAAAATCCTTTTGAACTCTTATCTACTATTTTTTCAATTGCCTCTCTGAAATGCCTGCTGTGCTGTCTGGCTTTTGTTTTACCTATCAAAAGGCTAGCAGAGAGAGACATATAAGAAAGCTAAAGCTCCATTTTCCCCCTCACTCCTGTTCTTAATTCTGCAATGTAAGAAGAGGTTTTGGGCTGTAAGTTGAACTCCTGAAATTAAAAAGAGAAACGGTTTTCTTATAAGAAAACAGCGGAGGGACAGTGGGAGAGACAAGTCTTTACTGTTTAATGGCAAATAAAATGGATAAATCTTAAAGAAAGCAGAGATAAGGATTAGGTATTTTGGAATAGAAAAATCTTCTGTTTAATTTCAAAACACAGTGTGGTGAAGCTTAAGGTAAAACCTACAATCTCAAACATTTTAATTATGCAGTGGAATAAAGTCCCTTGTTAGAACACTTTAAAAAGTTTTGTAAAATGGTGTTTGTGCTTGCTTTCTGAATTATTGTCCAGCACCTCTTTCTGTGCAGACTGTGAATGAAGGCTTCATTTTTCATCCTCCAAGCCTATGTGTTAACTGGCTACAGTGCACTGGGTACAAATCCACTGTCCATTGGGGAACTACAATCGCTATAAATGCCAAATAACCAATAATCTGAACAGACATCATTTTGGAAATTTATACAGTTATCATAAAAGAAATGAACATGTGTCAAGTATAGCCTCCTCAATCAAAATGTTTGTTTTTGAATATATAAGTATGAAACTCCAGACCACTGTTGTAGCAAACACAGTTGGTATCCTGCATTTTTAGCAAATAGAATGCATATCCTCCCCAGAGTCATTTGTCCTATTTCAACACAGGCTGGTGTTCCCACCTGAAGTTCTCTAGGTGTTTTGTACTACAACTTCTATCAACCCCTCCTGTGGCCAGTGAAGGGTGATCATGAGCACTCAAGTAATAATAATAATAATATTATATTTTTGTACCCCGCCTCCATCTCCCTGGGGGGACTCGGGGCAGCTTATAAATATAAAACAAAAGTATAATAACATCAAGTCCAAAATATAGGCATCAGATTGGGCAAGACTTCACTAAAGCATGAAGCTGAAATTATGGGACAATTAAGAGGACTTTGAAAGGTCATATACATTTCATTATTTGCCATTTTAACACAGATAACATTGCTATAAATGTGAGGAACGCAGACTGCTATTTCAGTTTGCCTTCAGATTTTTAACTAGATATATTTTTGCAGGCATGCAGAAGTGCAACTTTAAAAATAAAAAGCATGGTTGTTCATTGCTCTGTAGCTATTCATGTGCTTAGTGAAAAGTGTGGCTTTTCAAACAAAAACTCACAGATTTTCCCCATTCTCTCTTTCTTCCTACATCTTCAGTAAGATTCTCCCCCTCCAATTGATGGAAATTGGACAGGATTTCCCTTGTTTCAGATTTGAACATTATTATTATTATTTGCATCGAGGCTGAAATAATTTTCTCCACTAGCAAAGAGTAACCATAGCAATCCAGCTTATTTGGAATTGGTGTGTATGTGTGTGCGAGCACACATGTGGAGGAGCATTTCAGAGTTGATGGATGTAGCTTCAGGGCATGCTAAACCCTGGATTTTTTAAAAGAAGAAAAATTCAAATCTGTGCTAGTATAGAATAATGAATGTAGAGATTAAACTTTAATATATTCCGGGAAAGATAATGTGTCACAGACATTGAAGAAAAGCCAGAAAGAACTGAGCGACTCTCAAATGACAATTTTTTTACAGACATGAGACATCTGAAAAGATCTTCAGTACTGAATGTTTGTCATTCAAGGATAGGAATACTTCAGGGCCACTATTTACAAATATTGCATAATTTATTGAATTTCAATCTATCTTCTTCCTCTTCTGTTTGGGAGCAGCCTTGGTGACAATAAAGTAGAATAAAGTGATATAAGTTGTGGTCCAGTTTCAAAACATAATGTATCTATTCAACCAGTCAATCATATCCATTCTTGCTTCTTCCATGAAAGGTACATCTTTGGGCTTCATATCCTCAGGCTTACACTGTGCGAAGCCATGAACTTGCCCAGGATAAACCTTAATTTTATAGTCCACTGTACAGTAGTCTTTCAGTTTTCTTTCCAGTAAAGTAACCTGTGACAAAAAATAAATATCATTATATAGTTTGCAGGAGCCCCCTATGGCACAGCGAGTTAAACTGCTGAGCTGCTGAACTTGCTGACTGAAAGATTGGCAGTTCAATCTTTCGGGGTGAGCTCCCGCTGTTAGCCCCAGCTTCTGCCAACCTAGCAGTTTGTAAACATGCAAATGTGAGTACATGAATAGGTACCGCTCTGGCAGGAAGTCATGCCAGCCACATGACCTAGGAGGTGTCTACGGACAACTTCAGCTCTTCATCTTAGCAATAGAGATGAGCACCACTCCCCAAAGTTGGACATGACAAGACTTAATGTCAAGGGGAAACCTTTACCTTTACATAGTTTGAAAGAAATTACAAATTTAATTTCCTAATTATGTGTTCACTTGCATTCTAGATACAGCATGTAGATTTTGTTTTAAATGGAATTAGGCAACATTGGTGACTTTTATACTAGAGAGTAAATTTTAACAGTTCTCTTGCAAGTATGTTTATCATACAGCTTCTTCCCTTCATTACTCTTCCTTCTTCCTGCAGGAATGTTAATCCCCATCTCTGGTTTTACCTCTTTTCTACAGTAAGATTAAATACAATATTTAATATTACTGAGCATGGTAGACTACTTGCCCCTTAAAACAATCACAGCCAGAATGAAAGAGATATAATTAAGAGAGATAGGATGTTCCAAGGCAGATGCCATCTCAAGGTTCCCATGCAACCATGAATCTGTTTCTTTTGAAAAAGACAATTAATGGTTGTACCTCCCTCAACAGTATTCTGAGTCTAAATCTTTTAAATGAAAGCTTTTAAATTAAGTTTATAGCATATGATGAGTACTCCCATAAAACGGATGATTCACATGGATAGAACCTTCCCACCCATTCCCTTTGTTGGCACCTGATGTCTAGTTCAGCCTTTGATAAGACTTCATAGGATTCCATGGATGGCCAGCTTAGAAAGGGAGCACATACATGGTTTCAGATAAGGGCTTTGCTTTGCCTGAAAGTGTCAGCAACATCTTCAGAAAAACAAAGAAGAGTACTTAATATATCAACAACAATAGAAGAAATACTAAACATGCTTTCTCCCATGCAATTAAATTGGTCCACAAAACAGGTGCGTTCAGTGCGGGTAGCTATCTAGTCAGCAACCACATATTTGCATATATGCCTTGCCCTGCTTAACTTGTGTGATCTGATTTCAACCAATGCAAGCGAAATTTCTATCGCTCCCTTCATCTCTTCCTTTCATCTTTGTTACATTGGGGCCCCATCCTAAAGGAGACAATTAGCTCCGTCCTAAAGGAGAAGGCGGACCAGCACACGCCACCGATTTTGCTCTTGTCTGATGAGGTTGTAAATGCTCCCAGCCATATCACTACACAGGAGTGTGTGTATCATTCACTACAAAGGAGTATGCATTTTTAAAAAGTGTGTAGTTCCTATGTTCCATCTACTTTCTTCCCATATATACATGAGACATCATTAAATTCAAATTAGAATTGCTTACCTGTTCAGGAGAAATGGTGTGATCATTTCCTCCAAAAATGAAAAATGTTGGATTCAACAAGTTATATCTATCCTCAGAGTCCCGGATTATTCCTAAAACATTATACATATATACATTATTTTATTTCAGTCAAAGAACTATTGGAACAACATGTTAAATACAATTTAAAACAGCTCCAAAAACATATTTTTAAAAGCATGTACATCAGATTTTCCACATTGAGTGCTATCCCAGATAACACAGATCTGCAATATTAAGGGTCACAAATGCTTAAAAAAACAAATTTTGGTTTTACAAAATTTGGTATTCTAAATTCAAAAACGATCTCAGATTTCTTCCATCGTGTACAGGTTTTTTACAACCTGCTTTGACATTTCTACCCTGTTTTCCCCAAAATAAGACAGGGATAATTAGATTTTTAAAAATGTGGCTAGTTGTAGAAACAAGGATTGGTGTGAAAGCTTCAGTTAAGTCAACTTTTTCCCATGATAACTCTTTTAGGAGTGATTTTCTCTTCCTAGGGCAGTGGTTCTCAACCTGTGGGTCCTTAGGTGTTTTGGCCTACAACTCCCAGAAATCCCAGCCAGTTTACTAGCTGGTTAGGATTTCTGGGATTTTCTTGCCAAAACATCTGGGGGCCAACAGGTTAAGAACCACTGTCCTAGGGGTAGATTTCTCTCACTTCCTGTTCTTAACTATGAGTCATTTATGTTAATGTGGGATTTGTGTATTGGTAGTGTTTAAATGAAATGTGTGTCTTGTCTGTATTGCATACTGATTGCATCATCCAGAGTGTAACATAGTCTGGAAAGAGTTAATTACTGAGAAGCTGTGATGTCTTTGATGTGTGGCTGGAACTGGGGAGTGTCCAGACACAAGTGTGTGTGCATTGCTGATTGCATCAGTCCTGTTCTGAGCTGAGTCGAGTGTTGTCTGTTGAGAGTGAGAGTCCTGTGTTCATCTATTGTCTGGAAGCTTGTTTGTCTTGATTATTACTGCTTACAGTAAAACTTTGTATATAGTTTTACTAAAGTCTTGGTGTCACTTCGTTCTGCGTTCCACTGATTCTATCCAACTACTGCTGCACTGCAAAATACTCTGACAATTTATAAGTCGGATATTTGTAACTCAGGGACTGCCTGTACCCAGGTGGGAGAAACATCAGGTTTTAATCATGTAATTTTCTACCTTTGTTAAAGGCTAAAAAAACAAATGTGGGGCATTATTATTTGAACAACCCTCGTAGCTAACTCTTGACAGAATCAGATTAATGTGGTTCTTATTAAGCCAATCTTCAATTTACAATGGGCTTAGAATGGAAAAGGTTATATATAATAAATGGGTAGGTCTAAAGGCCTGCTCTGTTACTTAGCAGTGGGTCTAAGAACTATCACACAATGAAGTGCAATTATGCCAAGATAAAAGCATCCTTAGATGTGGCTTACCACACCACAGTGTGTCTTTCCTATATTTGTATTGAACTTGCATCGTGATTAGATTATCCGTCAATGAAGACAACATTACTACTGTTCCACCACTCTTTCTTGTGTGATAATTCCTTCCATTGAAGTCCTGATATTGTTGGGTAGATGAATGTCTTATGAGAATGACGCAATCACAAAGGAAAATAACAACAAAACACAGTGAGCATGCATGGGTAGGGGGGACACAGTTAGGAAACAAGACTGTGCAGAAGACTGATGTTGGAAATTTACATTAAGAAAGTGCCAGCAAAACTGTCTCATCAAGGTGTGTAAAATGTGTGTAGGTTGGCCATTTTATTATCGTTGTTTGATCAATGTATAAACAGAACATATATTTCTGAAATATTGCAGCTTGTCACTCATTTATACATAGATTTAGTCTAGAAGTGTTGAAATATTTGAACATGTAGCAGATTGCTTAAGGTAAGAAATATTTTTCACTACCATAGTCTGATATCCCAGCTTTTAATTCAGGATTTTTCAGCATCAAGTGATGTACAGCCATTCCACCCCAGGAGAAACCTACAACACCAATCTTCATTGCTTTGTATTTCTCCTTTAGACACTTCATAAACACAGCAGTTGTCCTGAGGCAAAAAAAAAAAGGGGGGGGGGAGAACTAAGGCAACTGTGTAAAAAGTTTTTCTGCAGCTTCCCTATTGATGGAGGGAGAAAAATCACACTTCTTATAAAACATTGGTCAATTCTGTTAAGCACTGCATAACTGAAATGTGGGATATTGGTACCTCAACAACTGATTTTAAATGGCACTGACTGTTCTAAGTGATACATCCACTTTTACATGCCTGGGTTTCCAAACAATAAAAATAAGAAGTGACAAATATGACAGTTTCAAAGTTTTCTTTGCATGGTTACAGAAAAGGAATTGATCTAAATCTGATAGTACTGTTCCATTTCATGCACTAGGAGAATCAAATTACATGGAAAAATGTCAGGAACTAACTATATCATAAAATGAGTCGAAATCTGAAGAGATGTAAAAGAATGCACTTCCAGCTACATAGTATTTTAGATCAGGTTGATATAATTGATGTTCTCTGTTTATTTACTTTTAAGTTGGACTTTCTTCCCCTTCTCCTCCCACCATACCCAGTTTTGCACAAATACCTATTCCAGAGGGTTTCCCAGCCTTCTAGAACAAGCATTGAAATCTAATGAGATGTTAAAGAATGCACCTCCAGCTACATAGTATTTTAGATCAAGTTGGTAAAATTGATGTTCTCTGTTCATTTACTTTTAATTTGGTCTCTATATAACTTCAGCTTAAGCAAAACAGCAAGTTTGGAAACAACCATTGGTAAAACAGGACTTTCTTCCCCTTCTCCTCCCACCATACTCAGTTTTGCACAAATACCTATTCCAGAGGGTTTCCCAGCCTTCTAGAACAAGCATTGAAGGCATGCAAGAGCTGCAAACTTGATCTCTCTTCTCAAGTCTCTGGGTTCCATTGGGGAAGGAAATTATATCGATGTTTCATCCTTTCGGCATGCAGATAACATTGGGTGCTTCCAGAGCGTATTTTAAAAATCCATTTAGGAAGGCTTTCCCTGGGGTGTGTGTGTACTATTAGGATGACATGCAGCCACCCTGAAGCCCCCAAAACAACCCCTTTTTTTTGTACCTGGCACTCTGTGTGTCCCCCTGGCATGAAAAAATTATGCACCAGGAGGAAGAAAATTGCTCACATCTCCCCCCCCCCCCCGGTCGCCTGCTGCTTCATTCTTTGCACAGAGTACCTTAATGGTGCCAGGTATGTTTTTTTTAAGGGTTTTTTTTGGGGGGGGGACTGGGGTGGAGGGGTTGGGCGCCATCCTGGATCTTTGGGATCTAGAAGTCCAAAACGTTCGGGATGGCAAATGGGGACTTGAATAGTTCCGAGTAGTCCTGGAATCACCCAGGGGTGAGTCCCCACAGGCCCAATACCCGATTAGACCCAGGCCATTTAGGAAGGCCTGGATATAATGGGGTTTTGGTTCATTCCGAATAACCGAGGTTATTACAAATTAATTTGTTTTTACTGGTGGTATCATTTGGACGCCCCCAGTCAAAAACCCAGAAAGGACCCACTTTTTAGGCTTGTCTGGATGGGCCCATCATCTGGCTCAATCAGGGTCAATTAAACATAGTGGCATCACTAGGGTTGGAGTCAACCAATGTGGCAACTCATGGTGTTGCTCCCATGGACCTCTTCCTATATCAGTCCATATCACGATATGCTCATAGCAGAAAATTACACAAAATCAATGATTGTAAAAAAACCCCCAGCAACAATGAAAACAGCAAATGCTTCCAGTGCTTTCAGACATGTTTTAACCTTGTAGGTATATTGATATAGTACATGAAATCTGGGCTAATAAAAATGTTTTTGTGGTTATATCTAATTGCAGGGATATTTGTATAAAAAGTAATAAATGTCTGCTAAAACACTGCACAACGATTTTATAGAGAGCCATTTTGGTGTCATCCTCTCTGATGGTGTTCACACCGCCCTGGTGATGCTACTGGTTAAGTGACTGCCTCCTGTTATAAAAGAAAAAGAATCAACTCAGACAGAACTTCTCTCCTTTTTTCTTCCCTTCTGCTCTTTTTAAAGGGAGGACATGCTGCAACGTGTCTCTCCAACCCTCATCTTTTTAACTTTGAGATTAATTTGAAAAAAATCAGGTTATTGCAATCCAAGAATGTGTTTTCTTAATAAATCTTCCTTCTGTTGAGGATTCTAAACTTATTTTTCTGCCTGTAGCTTGAATCAGAAATTATCTAGAAGAGCCATAGATATTAAATTTGTCTGTGTTTGGCCTGAGGAGATGAAGGTGTACATGCCTCTTCTAAGAAGTGTGATGGGTTTGCGAAAACACATTATATCTCTATATAAAAACCTTAAAAACAGAAAGCCCGTCTGTGGTCCTTATTAGCTTTGCTTCAAAGATGGGGACATTCTTATAAGAGGCACACTGAAGTTGAAACCATATGCATGCATATTAGAGTATTAAGCATATTTATTGCAATTGAAATCAAATGTGGAATGAACTTTAATAAACCTGCCTTGACTCATGATGTATCAGCCTTTCCTACTCTAGTACCATCCTGATGTTTTGGAAAACAAAACTATTCAACTATGGCCAACATGGACAATAGGGCGATGATAATCGTGATCCAATACATCTGGAGGATGTCACCAAATGCTGAAAGTATGTATTTTGTGAACTGTAAATCAATACCCTCCTTCCAGTAAGCATAACCTGCTAATATGTCCCAGCTATTTTCCTCATTTCAATTGGGAAATAAACATGAGCCTTACTTGTCCACTTTCATGGGATCCCGTTCCTTTAACCAGTCTGCAAAATCGTGCCAATGATTATTAGGTTTCCAAGGTTCTTTTCCTAGAAAAAAGTCTGGGCAGATGGTTCTATGTGGAAACATTGTAAGATGTTACTCATAGATGTATGATTCAGTTACGTTTCCAGAAAGGTAGCAAATGTTATAAATAGATATTTTGCAGTTGGTCATTTGAGTCATTATTCTTCTCATTTTTAAAAAAGAATTTCAGTGAAATTCTAAGCATACAAATTAGGGTGGCCAGTTCACAATGTTGGAGGAAGGTTAAAGTGAGAGGGTCTGAAAAAGAAGCATACATATTTTACATATGAGTCGGTTTTAAGACCTGGATCTTCATTCAGAGAGCCAGTGCTCTCTGGCTCAGCATGAAGATGTTTGTATGTGTATTGTGCTTGTGCAATATTGGTGTACAAAAGGCCATGAGTGAAGAAAGAGATGGGGGCGGGCATTTTGCCATTTGGAGCAAGTGCTACAGCCTTCTTATTATATATACCTTGGCAGATGCTAAATCAGTAGAGAGAGAAAGGAGCAAACTCTGGGGATTTTGATGAAGGGCTTACTGTAGTGGAGGACAATACTGGAGGGGCAGTTGTGATCTAAACAAATTCTGAAAAAATGCCTGCAGAAGTTTACCTAAAGACTATGAGCAGTTGAATATGCTACACACAATGTCTCTAAATTGGTCTCTTGCTCAAGGTTGATGGCAAACATCAACATATTGTATCATGAGGTCATACAAACAGCTTGAAAAATGCAGGGAATAATAAATTAATAATGACAAAAACAACAATGCTTTGAATGCGATTTCAATGCATGGACTGGATGGCCCATGAGGTCTCTTCCAACTCTATGATTATCTGATTCTATGAATTACTTACATGTATCCATTACTTGCAAATATATCAGTAATATATCTGGTATCTGGAAATTGCCATCCATATATGTCATGAACCAGAATTACCGCATTGTTTGTGTCGTAATCAGGTTGGCAAACATAGGCGTTGATGTTATCAAAGTGTATTTCTTTGCCCCGGCCCACATAATTGCTTCTTCTTCCAATGTCATATTGAAAAGGCAAATCTTTACTAGTCATGAAAAAAACTGGAATGGAAACAAGATCTAATTAAAGTAAATGAAAAAGAAAATGTACAAGCTTTGTAAACCATGTACACACACCCCAAACAATGGAAAGATAAGGTTAAAATGAAATTTCAGAGCCAAGGACTGTACTTGTCAGAATCTGTCCTTTTGAAGCTTCTTTTCTCCCATGGTGTTATTATTTGGAAAGAGGAAGCTATATGTAGCCAAAAGACAAAGACTTTTAGAGGCTTTAGCATCTTACAATCTAAGGTGTGAAGTTAATTTTTAATAGGAGTCAGATTTAAGTATGATGTTAAGTAAACTTTTCAGACTAAAACCCCAAAAGTCATATTAAAACCAAATTAAAATTATATATATAAACACATAAACATACAGTCAGAGCCGGTCCAACAATGAGGCGAATTAAGTGGTCACTTTGGGCGCAAAACATTCGGAGGCGCAGTCGAGACTGCTTTTTCTGTTGATTTCTTGTAAAACATGGTGTTTTGGTGCTTAATTTGTAAAATCTTAATGTAATTTGATGTTTAATAGGCTTTTCCTTAATCCCTCCTTATTATCCAACATTTTCGCTTATCCAACGCTTTTATTTTTCAGTGATTGGTTTTGGGGGGGGGGCAAAATTCTGTTCACCTACACTTGAAAAATACCTAGGGCTGGCTCTTCATACAGTAGTCAAGCCATAAATGTCCTTATGTCTGTTCTAGTCATTGGTGATCCATTTTGCACCCCCTTATTCAGTTGTGGAATAGATCTTGTGCAACCTGTAAGTGATTTGAGCATTGGATTACAACTCTGGAGATCAAGGTTTATATCCCTGTGTGGTTATGGCAACTCATTTGATTGCTTTGAGCAAGTCACCCTCTATCAGTCACAGAAGTAGGCAAAGACAAACCTTCCTTGAAACAACGATTGCCAAGAAACCCCAACCATAAGTCAGAAATGGCACATATCAATACCAACATCAAACTTAAGTGGATATAAGCATAATCACAAACGAATGTTTCTGCTTGTTAATTTGAGGCAGATTGAGATGACTGTATCCTAATTTGATATGAGATTTCGGTAAAACAATATCTCCCAAAATTTGACCCTTCAGGTGTTTTGGGGTGCAAGCCACCCAAAACACAGGCTTTCCTGGAGAGGGTGGCTATATGCTATCCTGAGTACTATTATCCACCCTGTAGCCCGTGAAAAGAACCTTGTTCCAGGAGGGAGTGAGAAGGACCATAATAGCGGCTGGGTAAGATTTAAAAACATTTTAGGGGTTCTTTTGGGGTTTGGGTAAGCAGTCCCACCAGATACTCAGCCCGCATACAACTCATTATCAGTTATTGCACTTTATCACTATTCCTTACCCTTTATGGTTTTAGTGTTTTCTGAGATTGCTCTTCCACCCCTATTTTTGATATCCTCATACCTCCTAGGAGCCCTATTCAAAGTTCTACACAATTTTACCCTCTGAATGTTTAGTTATTATTATTGTCCTGGTTTTAATTCTGTCAGAGCCGGTCCAACAATGAGGTGAATTGGGGCGCAAAACATACGGGGGCGCAGTCGAGACAGCTTTTTCTATTGATTTGTTGTAAAACATGATGTTTTGGTGCTTAATTTGTAAAATCTTAATGTAATTGGATGTTTAATAGGCTTTGCCTTAATCCCTCCTTATTATCCAACATTTTCGCTTATCCAACGCTTTTATTTTTCAGTGATTGGTTGGGGGGGGCACCAAAATTCTGTTCGCCTACACTTGAAAAATACCTAGGGCCGGCTCTGAATTCTGTTGATGTGTTTTTATTGTTTTATGTAGTTACACTGGGCCCACGCCTGGTAAGACCTGGATCTTACCTAAGATCCAGAGCTTACAATTAATTTGGAACAGAGAAACAATAATAATAATCAAGAGAATTGGTGATAACACAATATAGATAACAATGTCCTTCATGCCCAAGTATTATTTAGATATTCCTGAATGTGTTTTATGGATTTTTAGGAACTCTGAAAAATTGCTGAATCATTGATGCTAACAGAATATAGGCAGTCCCCGAGTTACAAACATCTGACTTACAAATGACTCATAGTTAAGAACAGGGGTGAGACTTTAGGAAGTGAGAGAACTCTACCTCCAAGAAGGAAAATTCACTCCTGGAAGAGTTATTGAGGGGAAAAGGTGTCTCCACTGAAGCTTTCTCACCAATCCTTGTTTGAACAACAAGCCAAATTTTTCAAAATCCAATTATCACAGGGACAGAAAGTGAGGTGAAATCTTCTAAACAGGGACACAGACCACAAAACATACACACAAGGGTGTCAACTCTTCGCTATGCTATCCAGAGCGCTCTCTCTCTCTCTCTCTCTCTCTCTCTCTCTCTCTCTCTCTCTCTATATATATATATATATATATATATATATATATATATATATATATACCTGTTCTGACTTATATACAAATTCAACTTAAGAACAAACCTACAGATCCTATGTTGTTTGTAATTTGGGGACTGCCTTTACTGGAATATGACAGTATGTGTACCATAAACAATAGACCCTATCTTTTGTATCACTTTAGACCAGAGTTTTCCAAACTTTTCATGTTGGTGACACTTTTTAGACAGGCATCACTTCATGACACAGTAATCTAGCTTTACTAACAAATAGGGGTTAAAGCTATCTCTTATATGGATATATACATAAACTGTAAAAGTATATATGATTTCTTGCTTATTTCACATAGGGCTTTATCACATTGATGAGCCTCCGGTGGTGCAATGGGTAAAAATCCTTGTGCCAGGAGGACTGCTGATCTGAAGGTTGGGTTGCTGACCTGAATGTTGCCGGTTCGAATTCAACCCAGGGAGAACGCGGATGAGCTCCCTCAGTCAGCTCCAGCTCCCCATGCGGGGACATGAGAGAAGCCTCCCACAAAGATGGTAAAAACATCAAAAAACATCTGGCCATCCCCTGGGCAATGTCCTTGCAGATAGCCAATTCTCTCACACCAGAAGCAACTTGCAGTTTTTCCTGACATGAAAAAAAAATCACATGGATGTTTTTCAGCATCTAGGAACACTTCCAGGATGCTCGGATAATGGAGCTCATCACATGACGCAAGATTACTTCTGGTGGTGTTCCATCGTCCCAGCATCCTGAAGGCATCCTAGGATGCTGCCCAGAAGACACAGGAGGCTTCCCGTGTTCTCATTGCCAAGAATGGGGCCCGTACGGAGGTAAGCCGGGCGGCAACACTTTCCCCCATGGGATGGGAAAAGTGCTGATGTGGGTGATATGGGGAGCAGGGTGACAGTTTCCCTTGCTACCCGCTGGATTTGCCATGCTGCCTGGCAAATCCTCTGCTAATGCCTGCTTTTTGGACATCAATGTGATGAGTTCCATAGACTCAGATTTTTTGTTATGTTTGTGCAACATCTACACACTATCAAAACATTAACTTGTCATGACACACAGTTTAGAAAGCTCTGCTTTATGCACTTTGAAGAACTGAGCATTGAGAATTTAGTTTTCTGAGGTGCAGCTCTTTGAATCCCCGAGATCTCTTCTATACTGTCCTTATATCTCAGATTCTGATTATCTGCTTATCCCAGATTATATGGCATTGGAGACTAATATAATCCACTTCAAAGCAGATAACCTGGGACCAGATCCTGGGATATAAGGGCAGTGTAGAAGGGGCCACAGACAACATGGCCAGTGGTAGTGCTCTACTTGTAATTTTTCCATTCTGTGCTGAAAAGATATTGACTGTTTCCTGACTGTGGCTCACACTTCATTGCTAAGAATCATCATAGGGATTAGGATCAACTGAGAGATTCAGCAGCTTCGAACAAACATGACGCACACCCGGAAAAGACAGAATGGAACAGCAGTAGCAAGTGTCGACATGCAACTCCAAATGCGATTGTCACTCATATCTTGGAGTGTATGGTTAGAGGGCAGGGTACATCAAAGCAGCAGCAACTGAAAAAAGCACAGTAGCACAAGGCAAAAAGGTGGGGATCTTCTTCAAAGCCAGCCAAGTCCTAATGAGCCAGCCAATGATGAAATTGACATAATAGTCAGGCGCAAAGAGATTTTTCGGCTGCCTGAAAACAGGAAACTCATAGAAATGTTGATATAATATAAATGTAAAATTGAAAAAGGAATCTGAACTGCTAAAATAGAGAACTGATTTGAACTCAAGGGAGACAAATGGTACAGGGAAGACCCATCTTTGGTTGTTTATGATGAATTAACACTATATTGTATTTCTTTCTGGTATGTTTTTTCATGCAGTTTGGATAAAAGGGATGGTTATATTTCAAATAAGCAAATCAATTTTTATCTACTTTTCCCCTCCAAGGTGTATCATAACACCTCGGACTGAGCACTTGAGCCCAAGTGGGACCTGTTTTTTTTTTTTGTTACTACAATTTTGAATAATGTTGTCTTGAATCATAGAATCATAGAATCATAGAATAGTAGAGTTGGAAGAGACCACATGGGCCATCCAGTCCAACCCCCTGCTAAGAAGCAGGAAATCGCATTCAAAGCACCCCCAACAGATGGCCATCCAGCCTCTGCTTAAAAGCCTCCAAAGAAGGAGCCTCTACCACGGCCCCGGGGAGAGAGTTCCACTGTCGAACAGCTCTCACAGTGAGGAAGTTCTTCCTGATGTTCAGGTGGAATCTCCTTTCCTGTAGTTTGCTCTGCCATGTCATCACTGGTACATCTTTGGTTTACTATCAGTTATAATTCCAGAAGCTTTGAAATATTCGATTCATGAATGGCCATTTTATATTTGTTAGTGTGGAGATAATTTTCCAGTTTATTGATTTTAGTATTTATTCTTTATGTCAAAGTCCTTACCCTTTTCTTTTATTTTATGTCATCCTTAGACTGAAACAAACCCGGAACCTGAGAAGAGGTCCACATACAGACCTGTTGGTATCGTGATTTCTGCCTCTGTCGTTCACACTTACTGCTTTGTCCTGGAATTTGGCAGCCCCCAAGATGACTGCCGCGGAATGTCCGCTAGAAATTTTGGCGTTTCGGTGTGTATGTGTGTATGTATGTGTGTGTTTATCTATATCTATATATAGTATAAAAGATAATTAAAACATAAACCTGGACCTAAATTATGTATGGCTTTAAAAGTATGGTAATAACCAACACTTGCACTTTGCATGAAAACTAGTTGGCAGCTGATGAGGTGATTTTAATATTGGCATGATGTGTTCACTCCTGGATGTACTTGTAACCAATTTGACTGTCATATTTTAAGTAATTGGAGTTTCCAAACTTGGTACCGAGTAAGCCCAATGTACAGCACATTGCAAAATCCAAACTAGAGGTTAACATCATGCACACTGCTATCATTAGGGACTTCATCACAAAGAGCCGGGGGGGGGGGAGTTTTGTGGGGTTCTGTCTTTAAAGGTGATGAAGAATTTACTCACTCCCATCACACTAAGATCGCCTCCTCTAGCTTCTAACTCAACCATCTGTTTAATTCCCATCACATGGGCAGACAATGACTCCTTCCATTTCAAGCATACCAGAACGCTTTTTAAAACAGACATCATTTAAGGCCTCACTGCCTTCAAACTCCTTCCGCTGAAACAGAAGCACCCTTCTTAAGGCAGCACTTTCCCTGGGGTCATTTGCATTGAGATTTCCTATTGTCCCTCTAGGATTTTGATTATTTATCTTTTTTTTAAAAAAATCACCTGAGATCATAGAAGGTGGTTTTAAATTAACCACTCATCTTTCCCAGGGCCTTTGCATTGGCGATTGTAGGAAGTAGTTTTAAATTAACCCTTTCCCAAAAGCCACTGCATTGGGGATCTGGGGAAATTGGCATTTCGGTTCCTCCCACACACAGAGTCATTGTTTTATTTACAAGCAGGCAACAAAAGCTGGAAATTGGCTATTTGGAAATTGGCCTGTCTCTATGTGGGGAATTTAAAAATAAGTCACTTGCCAATCGACTCAGGAATCAGTGGTAAAATAAACTTTAGAAATGGCAAAATACCTGTCACATTCCAAGGCAGGAACTCTTTGACTGTAAACAGCACACCAGGTTGGTAAAATCAGCAAGCAGTTTATTGTAGAATATATAAAGGCAAAGCAATAAAAATAGTAAAAGAGAAGCAATCCAAAAATCCCAAAATCCAAAGTATCCAAGATTATCTATAGAGTTGCAGCAGAAACACAAATCCATAGTTCCATAACAATTCCATGAAGCAAGGCATAAAAAAGGAGTCAATACAGCAAAGTTCCATAAATGAACTTGAACTTGGTAATAACTTGATACATGGAGCACTTGAAAGCTAGACCGACATGGTTAAGAGACATTGACTCAACTGGAAACTGAAAGTTGGATGAATCATTATAAACTCTTTCAAAAATCCAGAACCGAGAAAAAAACATTCTTTTTTCCTTTCCCACTAGAAAATTGACTGTTATCGCTGGTTTGTTGTAAACAAGCAGTGTCTGACCTTCTGAATGTCTTGCCTGTACTTATTGAAACTTTGCCTTCTATCCAGGGTTTCACTATCATTGCCACCTGGGAAAATAATCTCAGAATCACTTTCAGGCTTTTGTTCTGAAGAAATCAGTGAAAGTCTTTCCTGGACATCTGACCTTGCTCAGGCCTCTCATCTAAACTTAACTCCAGCCTCAGCCCATCAAGAGGAACATCATTAATCTGAACATCATTTCCATCATTCCCAACATCATCAATATGCACATCATTCCCATCATAAACATCAGACACAGTCTGCACAGGAACATTAGACATAATCACAGGCTGAACAGGCTGACATACAACAATACCCCCCCCCCCCCCACACACACACACAGTTGAAGCTTGTGTCATGTGAAAGACACAGTGAGTTGCCATTCCCTAAATGTGCAGAAAAACTGATTTTATTGTGTGTGATGAAGGTCTTCAAATTTTAGAAGGGGCACCGTTGGCATATCAGCCAAAGATGATAAAAAGCAGTCATGGCCAGTCATCTGAGCTCATATTTGGAGAGACAGATCCAGGAATACTGCCAAACTTGAAAAAGGAATATAAACCCATCCAAAACTATTTTACACACTCCAAACCAAGATTAGGACCCTTACTTAATGGCAAGCATTTTTGTCTTGTTTGGATTCAGTTTCAAATTGTTTTTCTTCATCTAGCCCACTACCTTCCCCAAGTATTCGTTCAAAGGAGACATACTATTCTTAGCAAAGACTAGCTTTGAATGAATGGATAAATACATGGGTGTAACCAGTGTAATGATAGCATCCTTCCCCATATTTCCGGAGAATATCTTCTAGCGGTTTCATGTAGATGTTGAAAAGCATTGGCAATAGAATGGCATCTTGTGGTATGTGGCTGTAAGTACGCATGTAATGGACTCTGTTGGAAAAGAGGACAGCACCGAGAGGGCCTTCTCGGTGGTGGCCCCTCGGCTCTGGAACTCTCTCCACAGGGAGATCAGACTGGCATCTTCATTGTCCACATTCCATAAGGACTTAAAAACATGGATGTTATTATGCACTTTTGAGTGAACAATCCCGCCAGATTCCCAGCTTGTTTACAATGTCTTATTACACTATATCACTACGAATTCAAAACAATCTTAACGGACTAGAGAGATGGGCCGCAACTAACAAAATAAAGTTCAACAGGGATAAATGCAAGACACTCTAGTTCGGCAGAAAAAATGAAATGCAAATATACAGAATGGAGATACCTGACTCGACAGCAGTAAGTGTGAAAAAGTTCTTGGAGTCCTCGTGGGCAACAAGTTAAACATGAACCTACAATGTTTTTTAGCGGCAGCTAAAAAAGCCAATGGGATTTTGGCCTGCATCAATAAGAGTATAGTGTCTAGATCCAGGGAAGTCATGCTACCCCTCTACACAGCCTTGGTCAGACCACTCCTGGAATACTGTGTCCAATTTTGGGCACCACAATTGAAAGGAGATGTTGACAAACTTGAATGTGTCCAGGGGAGGGCGACAAAAACGATCAAGGGTCTGGAGAACAAGCCTTATGAGGAGCAGCTTAAATAGTTTCTGCAGGCTATGCAGAAGAAAAGGCTGAGAGGAGACATGATAGCCATGTATAAATATGTGAGGGGAAGTCATAGGGAGGAGGGAGCAAGCTTGTTTTCTGCTGCCCTGGAGACTAGGACGTGGAACAATGGCTTTAAACTACAGGAAAGGAGATTCCACCTGAACATCAGGAAGAACTTCCTAACTGTGAGAGCTGTTCGTCAGTGGAACTCTCTGCCCTGAACTGTGGTGGAGGTTCCTTCTTTGGAGGCTTTTAAACAGAGGTTGGATGGCCATCTGTCGGGGGTTATTTGAATGTGATTTCCTGCTTCTTGCCAGGGGGTTGGACGGGATGGCCCACGAGGTCTCTTCCAACTTTATGTTTCTATGATACCTATTCCTCATTTTCAGTGTTTTAATAAGATCATCCCTTCGCCCTTTCCTGATCACCTTTATACTATTTATAAACCCTATCCAGAGTTCTGCACAAATTTCTTTCTCTGCACATGTATTTTATGGCTAGGTTTTTAAAGCATTTGATGTGTTTTATGTCGTTTCATATTTATTTTGTCATATTGTTTTAATTCATGGATTGTGTTTTAACCTATGTTGATGTTGGGCTCTTCCCCATGCAAGCTGCCCCAAGTCCCTTCGGGAAGATGGAGGCAGGATATAAAAATAAAGTTATTATTATTATTAACTAGCATATGATGGGGAAAAGAGCCCATTTGATGAGTTTGTAGGTAATGGCCTGCAATTATTAAGATCCAGGGCATCCAGGGAGAACTTTTTTAAAAGTTGTCTAACATCTACTTTCTTTAAAAATGGTGATATATTTTTCTCCTTGAGAGAAGCATTAATAATGTGCAGTACTTGAAATCTAATTGCATCTCCTTCCTGGATGATCAACCAGAAGAAAACAACTTGATCTACTTACTTGTCCCAGTGGCTTATCCAATTAGCAATACTCATCAATTGAAACTGATGCAGTGTAATTTCACTCACAGATTATCTGGGCACTCCGTTATAAACTTCTGCCCCAATGATGACATCTAAGTCAGCTCTTATGTGAGAGATTTCATCTGCAAAATGGTCATTAAAGGCATGACACAGGAGTTATGAGTATTTTAGGATGCATTCATTGGGGAGGGTAGCAAGTTAGACTTCTCACTATTCTGAATAGCTCAGCTGGATGTGAATTTGCAGATGCAGAAAAGAAAGGGGTTTTTTTTGTTGAACATATTGCCACCTAAGAGGAACAAAGATGTCCCCTATGTAATGTCTTGTCACTGAACTTGGATTCCTTACATCCCACAATCTTTAGATATTGCACCAATTCATCTACACCAGTGTAGTACAGCATCCTTGTACATCTTATGGTATTTGTACAGGTGTCTTGTCGTCATTGCACCAAAGTCATTATAGCTTGAAAGAAGAAACAGCCATAGTGTAATGTTCTCCCGGTTCCTCAAAAGAGATATTATCCTGGAACACTCAGTGAAAACAGTGAACTACTGTATAATTATATAGTGAAAATGTGATATCACAAAGGTGGTGGTTGATATATATACACACACCTACACACACATGCCCTAGGTTTGCCATTGCTTTCTGCTAAAGCTGGGAGAACTTAATCAGCATGGCTCAATGCTATGAAATCATGGGAGTTGTAGCTTTACAAAGTCATTAGCCTTCTCTACCAAACTACAAATCCTAGAACTCCATAGCATTGATCTGCAGATAAAATGGTGTCAAACTGCAGTAATTCTAGTGTAGAGGTACTCTTGGACTCCTAGAGTCCTTGTCCAGTGTGGCTGCATCATTGCCCGACTTGTACATACCTGGTTTGGAGATATTGTGATCTGAATTCAGGGAAGACTCCTTTTCTGGTTGTAGAAACTTGTAAGATGTCAACTGATGTTTAAAAATTCCGGTAAGAACAGCTGTATCACTAGTTTCTCAGCTCTCTTGTTCTTCCTGTCAGATGTTCTGGGAGTTGCACAGTAGTGATGGGGAAAAGGTGGTTACTTCAAAGTGAAATACCTGATCCAGAAATACAGGAAAAGGGAGGAGACATTATTCAGAGAGGCAGGCGTCCCTTGTTGCCAAAGAGATTTTTTTAAAGGAATACTTTGGTCAGGTAGGGAGAATACTTTCCGGGACCAGATGCTGTAATTTCCCTTTTATCATTACCAGCTTTTTTTTCTTTCTGATTAAGCAATAATAGTTCTATGAAAGTATCCCTGGCTGTATACATCAAACCACATCTTTCAGTGACTGTTGTGAAAGGAAATTTAAATGTGGCAAAAGGGTGTTGGGAGTGCTGAGCTAAATAATGAGTGTTGAGCTAGACAACATGAGCCAACAATGTGATGCGGCAGCTAAAAAAGCCAATGGGATTCTGGCCTGCATCAATAGGGGAATAGCGTCTAGATCCAGGGAAGTCATGCTACCCCTCTATTCTGCCTTGGTCAGACCACACCTGGAATACTGTGTCCAATTTTGGGCACCGCAGTTGAAGGGAGATGTTGACAAGCTGGAAAGCATCCAGAGGAGGGAGACTAAAATGATTAAGGGTCTGGAGAACAAGCCCTATGAGGAGCGGCTTAAAGAGCTGGGCATGTTTAGCCTGCAGAAGAGAAGGCTGAGAGGAGACATGATAGCCATGTACAAATATGTGAAGGGAAGTCATAGGGAGGAGGGAGCAAGCTTATTTTCTGCTGCCCTGCAGACTAGGACACGGAACAATGGCTTCAAACTACAGGAAAGGAGATCCCACCTGAACATCAGGAAGAACTTCCTGTGAGAGCTGTTCGACAGTGGAACTCTCTGCCCCGGAGTGTGGTGGAGGCTCCTTCTTTGGAGGTTTTTAAGCAAAGGCTGGATGGCCATCTGTCGGGGGTGCTTTGAATGCGATTTCCTGCTTCTTAGCGGGGGGTTGGACTAGATGGCCCATGAGGTCTCTTCCAACTCTACTATTCTATGATTCTATGATTCTAGGGGCATAAGACTAAATTAGGAAAACTTGCAGTGTCCACACTAGTTTGGGGTTTCTGCGAGTTGTTCAAAAAAGTAAATTTCCAAGCTCCACAGAGACCATCAGTTAATACCTCTATAAATGTATTTCCAAACATTTTGAATTTCCCCTCCTGCACAGGCTTCCCATCTTTACAACTATCTGCTAGGAGCCCCCGGTGGCCAAGGGGATAAAAGCCTCGTAACTTGAAGGTTGGGTTGCTGACCTGAAAGCTGCCAGGTTCGAATCCCACCCGGGGAGAGTGCGGATGAGCTCCCTCTATCAGCTCCAGCTCCATGCGGGGACATGAGAGAAGCCTCCCACAAGGATGATAAAACATCAAAACATCCGGGCGTCCCCTGGGCAACGTCCTTGCAGACGGCCAATTCTCTCACTCCAGAAGCAACTCCGGTTGCTCCTGACACGAAAAAAAACAAACAAAAAACTATCTGCTTCCATAATATTCCTTCTCCATGATGAGACTTAGACCCCTTCTACACTGTCCTTATATCCCAGGATTTGATCCCAGATTATCTGCTTTGAACTGGATTATATGAGTCTCCACTGGCATATAATCTGGGATTAGAACAGTATAGATAGGGCCTTAGAATTTCTTGTAAGATTCTACATATGTTCAATCACATGCATGTAAACTTAATAAACTTGACAGTAATCCCAGTGTTCAGTCTGTGGGCAATTGCTAAAGATGGAGAGACAGTAATACATATTGCAGTTTAATGTAAACTTACCTAATCCTTTGAAATTCATCTTTGTTTGTTGTAGGGTTCTCTAGTTAAAAAGTGAGCAAAAAATTACACTAGAGTCCTAATCAAACTATGGTCAATAAGTCGGGTGGCAGCGTGGCGAATCTGGCAGGCAACAGGGGGAAATCGTTGTCCCGCGCCCCACATTGCTCACTGCACCCCTTACCTTATTGCACAGGGGAAGCATTGCCACCTGGCTTTCCCGGTTCTTCTTTATGAGAACACGGGAAACCTGCCATGTTCTGAGGGAAGCGCCTAGCACGTTGCCAAGATTCTTCCTCTAAAGAGTCCCATTGGAAGTAGCCTTACGTCATGTGATGGTGTCTGTCAGGTTCCATCGAGGAAGCATCCTAGCAGTGTGCTAGGACGTTTCCAAGTCTCTGCGTGATGAGGTGGTAAGTGAGGGAGATTATCAGCATTAGGATTTGAAGAATAGTGGATTTTAACAAATATGTAGAAGTGTGTTTATGTCATAAAACTAGAGAAAGTACAATCTGTGATTGAGTATAACCATTCACAGGGTAGTTGGAAGTCATGTGTTTATCCTTTCCCTATTTGTTTTTATGTTTTATGTTTTTGTGCTTTAGGGCTTTTTTGTAATGTAGTATGGTTATTTGGAGCCCCAGTGGTGAAGTGCGTTAAAGCACTGAGCTGGAGACCAAAAGGTCCCAGGTTCAAACCCCGGGAGCGGCGTGAGCGGCCGCTGTTAGCTCCAGCTCCTGCCAACCTAGCAGTTCGAAAACATGCCAATGTGAGTAGATCAATAGGTACTGCTCCGGAAGGTAACGGCGGTAACAGCACTCCATGCAGTCATGCTGGCCATATGACCTTGAAGGTGTCTACGGACAACGCCGCTCTTCGGCTTAGAAATGGAGATGAGCACCAACCCCCAGAGTCAGACATGACTGGACTTAACGTCAAGGGAAACCTTTACCTTTACCTTTATGGTTATTTGCGGTCGTAGCTTGATTTCTTTTTTCTTTTATTATATTGCTTGGGTTCATGTAATTGTTCCTTACATGTTGTTTTAGATTATAATTTTTTTTGTTATTTAATAAAGATATTATAAACAAACGTGTGTTAGGTTAAAGTCAAAAACCTTTTTTTAAAGGCATAAATCTTTCTTTTTTATTTCTTTCTTTTCAAAGCTATGGTTTTCCAGCCATATGGGTGTTTTAACCCAAGTGTGGTGGAGGGGGTCCAAGTCAAACAGTACAGTGGCAAAATGTGGGATATGCGGGAAACCAGGTTCAGGCTTCAGAGAGCACCCGGCTCATGTTGAAGATGTCATCATAGTAAATCTCAAATGTATTTTTAGAACCGGATGATTGCAAACGGAGGCTTCAGCAGACTGGCAGCTCCATCTGTGTTACTAGTTCCATCTGTGTGAGAGCTGTCTCTCCAGTCAAAGGTGGCTTGTTTGCTACACGAGCCACTGATTCCGATGAAGCAACGGCCATGGAAAGATGACTATAGTATCTCAGGAGCTTCTGGAGTTGAATTCTCATAACCAAAGGATGGCAATGAAATCTTCCCAGGAGCTAGAAAAGTGACTTTTGGACTACAGCTCCAAGAAACTCTGGGGAACCATGCTGGATATATAGTATTCTGGAATCTGGAGACCAAACGTAAGCCTTGGGACACAATCAAGGCTAGATATATAGGTATTGTTCTTTACTTGTCTCCCATTCTAGCTCAGGTTGATCCCACCCATGAATATATGTGTTTCCCAAAGAAGGGGAAAAGATTATGAGCTTTGCAGCATACCATGTGGAATCAGGGGGTGCTAGATAGCAGCTGGCATTTAGCAAGCCATAACATATGAAATACTATGTAAGAAGATCTCCCAACTACCAGGTCTCCTTCTGGGGACTCCTTTGGTCTCTGGGCAATACCAATTATCCCTAATAGTTATTTCAGCCTAGGAAGACGGGAGTCTTATTTTGTGATGTATCCTTTATCTGAAGTGCTTGGGACCAAATTTCAGATTTTTTCATTTTATTTATTTATTACAATATTTATTACAATATTTATATCCCGCTCTTCTCACCCAATAGGGCACTCGGGGCGGCTTACAATAAAACACATATATAAAATTGTACAATACATTGTGAATCAATTAAAAAGTTATTAAATTACATCAGACCTTCATAAAAACACTTAGAAAATACAGATGGGCATGTTTGAGTCTAAAAGACTGGGTCTGTCAATTGAGTTCCAGCATACATAATAATAATTAGTGCTAATTGTTATTTGAATTGTTATTTTGGAATCCTTGCATATTCATAATGTGATATCTTGGAGATGAGGCCCAGGTCTAAACATTAAATTCATTTATGTTTTGATCTTATACGCATAGTCTGAAGATAATTTAATACACAATATGTTTTTAAAATTTTGTGCATAAAACAAAGTCTGTTGTACATTGTACCACCAGAAAGTAACTATCAATATTTTAGGCAGTCATGTCAACAATTCTGGATTTTGGTTGTATAGGTAAGAAATGCTCAACCTGTATTTGTGATTTCCAGCCAATTATGATTCTACCCAGAATTATCATATTAATAAGAATGATTCGACTCTTCTTTGAGTCTTCAAATGGTCTTTTTCCTTGTAGAGTTTACAGCCAAGGAAGAGTTCAACACATCATATCATTAACATCTATCTCCATATCTATGACACCTGTTGTGATAAGATTAAGATGAACAGGTACAGAACATGCCATCTTCTGCCAAGGCTGTCTGGGGAAAAGACACCCAACAACCTCAACATCCTTTTTGCTCATTCACTTATTTCAGTATTCAAAACAACCTAGATAATGTAGACTCTCGAAGATGCAAAGTTGGACTAGGGACCTTATCATGTGGAGGCTGAGAAGCTGGGGGACAGCGGGGAAAATCACTTTATTCCCCTGACTGTGATTGGTTGTGGGATCCCTTCCCACGATAACAAAACAAACAAAAGTCTTTATTACGGTCATAGACCAACATAAGGAAAGTGGGATTCAGTCTCATAAAAACATTGTACATTACAATCTAAAAGGCTAGAAAACAGTGGTACAGTATGTTGAAAGGTTTAAAAAACTATTTAGAGAAGGGAAGAGACTAGGAAGAAATGGAGAAGGAGAGAGATTGATGTAGGGGTAGGAGCCTTTTGGCTTCTTAGTCTTTTGGCGAAGATCAAATGCCCTTCCCATGATGTTTCTCTGCTGTCTCCGGTTTTTGCCCACATACTCCCTAGCTACTTCTATGAGGAGTTGGGTGTACAACTAACTCTTCCGAACGCTGCCTCAACAGAGCCCAACGGAGCTTCACCAGAAGTAGCCCTCCATCATCTGATGGGTTCTGGTGGACTCCGTGCTGGCAGCAAAGATAGTGGTGTTTTGACTCCATGTGATGAGGTTGCGAGAAAGATGCTGGTGTTCATGTTTTATTAGTTGTATTTTTGTTTTTATTACACACACTTTCGGAAAGTGTATGGCTGGGAATTATTATATACATGAAAGCATTACATTGCATTGCCTAGTTGTTGAGTTTTTTTATGTGTTGCCTTTTACCTGAAACTCAGGCTCATTAATATCTCAGGAACAGGGAAATCTTACTATAGAGTCAGAATATTCCATGGTTGGAACACTGTGAAATTTCCTAAGACCTACTGGTCTCTTGCTGTCAATGATTAAGGATTATGCATTCCAAGCAAAATATTTAGACCATTTTTCTCAGAGATGTCCTTTGGTATGACAAGCATTAGGTTCCTGTCATAGGAACAGGGTTTGCCATTTCTGTAGAGACTTTGGAGTCACTCTTAAAAAGTCCAAAGCTTTATTCCAGATAGCTAGCTTTGTGCTTTATCACACAAGATTTAACACTAAGGAATACCAAAAAGGCACCAGAACACATCTGAACTTGGAGGCTAAGCAAGGTCAGATTTAGTTAATTCTTGGAAAGGAGATTGCTAGTGAATACCAGATATATTTGAGAGGGAAAGCAGCATCTTTGAGTATTCCTTGTCTAAGAAAATCCAATGGGATGCTTGGGGTTACCAAATGTTGACAAGCAATGAGAAGGTACACATACACCAACTTTTAATGGCTACATTTTTTCTCCTAGCAATAGGGAGTTCTTAAATCAATAACCAAATTCTACTTTTCTCCATGCATATTTCATTTTAAAGTCTATCTTTGTTGGCAAAATGTAATCTTAAATCAATGGAAAAAATAAATAAAAAGTCAGTCCCAAGCCTCTCTCTTTATACGTTGGGTTGCAATAGAGATAGTTAATGCATGGGGAAATCTTCTCACATTTGCTCCTCCGGCTATTGTGAAGATTTTATGTGAGATTGTAGCATACAGAGTAAATTGAGGGTGATTCTACTGTTGCTATTATCATCCCTACTGATAAAAAGTAACCAGGTACTTTTATCCAGAATATAATGACACTTTGGAACATTACATGATTACAGAGATTAATGCATACAAAACATTGTAGAGTTTCACAAGTACTGGCAAGAAATTGCTGATGCAAAGATGAGTAAAGTAATTGGAACATTAAAGAATTACACAATTATGTTCAGGGCTGGAAGTTTCCTTGTCAGTAAGCCAATCAATCTGCTCTGTTTTTTAGTTCCTACTTCAAACGAATTATACAAGATGCTACACTAGTACTTTGAAGGCTCATCCTGACAGGCCCTATATCCCAGGATCTGATCCCAGGATTTCTGTTTATCCCAGATTATTTGTCAGTGCAAACTCATATAATCTATATATATATATATATGTGCAGTTTTACTATGGAGTAAACAACAAAACCACTGAACCCAATCACACCAAATTTGGCCACAAAAGACATAGTCATCCAATCTATGTCTTTCAAACAAAAAAACCTATAAAAATAAAGTCCAAATTAGAAGATGTGGCTTCTGGTCAGAAGGATAGGCCACACCCCCTTTAGGCCCCTCCCCATCATCTCCTAGCAACCCACTCAGCCACAATGGCTACAGGCAGAGTTAGGCCTCGCTTAGGCCTCTTCAACACTGCTGATAAAATACAGATTATCTGATTTGAACTCGATTATATGACAGTGTAGACTCAAGGCCCTTCCACATAGCTATATAACCCAGAATACCAAGGCAGATATAATCCACAGTATCAGCTTTGAACTGGGATATCTTGAGTCCACATTGACATATAATCCAGTTCAGTGTGGATTTTATACAGTTGTGTAGAAGGGGCCTCATATAATCCAGTTCAAAGCAAATAATATAAGATTATAAATATAATATATGCAAATTACTTGGGTATAATAAAACAGAACAATATAATCTCTATAATTAGGACAGTAAATAAAGAGCAACACTCTGAAAGCAGGGGAATTCCAGACAGGAAACAATCAGGGCCAGCTAACAGCTCCCAACAAAGGATTCCGCCAGGCAGGAAGCAGCCAGGCTTTGAAGCTGCAAGGCCATTAAATGCTAATCAAGGTGACTAACTGCAGCATTCATACTTGTTGCACCAAGACTATTCATTGCCATTCAACCTGGTCAACCAAGGATTCCACAAGGTAGAAAGTGGCCAGGCTTGCAAGCAGCAAGGCTATTCAATGCTGTTCAACCTGGCCAACCAAGATTTCCCCTAAGTAGAAAAGGAAAGGAGATTCCACCTGAACATCAGGAAGAACTTCCTCACTGTGAGAGCTGTTCGACAGTGGAACTCTCTCCCCGGGGCCGTGGTGGAGGCTCCTTCCTTGGAGGCTTTTAAGCAGAGGCTGGATGGCCATCTGTCGGGGGTGCTTTGAATGCGATTTCCTGCTTCTTAGCAGGGGGTTGGACTAGATGGCCCATGTGGTCTCTTCCAACTCTACTATTCTATGATTCTATGATTCTATGATTCTATGAAAACCCCCAGGCTTTGAAGCAATGAGGCTATTCTGTCCCATTCAACCTGGCCAAAGAAGGATGCCCCTATGTAGACAGCGGCTAGGCTTTTAAGCTGCAAGACTATTCAGTGCAATTCAAGATGGCCAAACAAGGATTTCCCTACAAAGGAAGTCGTCAGGCTTCAAAGCGACTCTTTGACTGAGAGTGCTACTCCAGCTCACCAAGCAAGGATTCCCAAAAGAAGAAAATGGCCAGGCTTTTGAGGCTGCAAGGCTATTCACTGCTATTCTACTTGGCCAACAAAATAATTCCCATAAGCCACAGCAACGCATGGGAGTAATGACAGTGTTGTCGAACATGATACCGCTCCCCACGACAACAATCTATAGTTTCATAAGGGCATCAGAATAAAAACATATTTTTATTTCTTTTTTAAATTCTTCTTTGGAATTCCGCAATTGTCTAGAAGAAGGATACCGACAGCAGACCGACAGCAATTCCCCCCAAAAGACTATTTTTTTCCAAACCTTTAATAAAATGTATCCTTTCTTTTAATTTTCTGCTTACCTTGTATCCTTTAATACTATTTCTATCCCTGTATGTGTATATAATATATGTGATTTGTGCCAAACCATGACAAGACAAGCCTAAGAGGTCTTCACCTTTCAGCGACCCCTCAGAGATATTTCCTGGACAAAAGAGGCTGGGCTGATCCCCCTGGCTATCCCTGGCAAAGGTAATAATCAAGTTCCATCGTGTGTGCATGTAAAACGATAGATAGTTTTCGTGGCTGATCTGATAAAGCCAGCCAAGGTTGTTCAGCCAAGTATCCCACTTGCGCTGAGAGATTGCTGTCTGTGGAAACAGGAAGCTTGGAATATGTACATTTGTGTATTCCTTTATTTCAGATCCAAACTTGAATGAAGAGATGATCACCTTTTGTTCCTGGAACCTCTCACCTGGACAATTGAGCCACTCAGGAACTCAGTAACTTTTCCCATCTTCTGGAGCTCACCCTCTCCCATGGGGATGCCTCCCACAGCTGAATAGCTTTCCCGGACCAATCCCCCATTATCCCCACCACAGGGAATCTTCTCCTGGAGGTGACAATGTCATTGTAGCGTTGGCCAATCAGGGTACAGATTCACACAACCTTTCTTTTGACCAATCAGGGAAGAGAATGGGAGGTTTGGAACCTGTCAAATGTCTCTGTATTCATGGTTATGCAATTCTCAGGATGCTTTAGGGCCATACCCACAACATCCCATGCATTACTGAGGTACCTGCAGGCATATCAATCATGCTAGTTGCATAACTACCATTCCACTATTAGGACAGGGCCCCCTTCCACACAGCTGTATCAAATCCACATTGAACTGGATTATCTGGCAGTGTGGACTCAGATAATCCAGTTCAAAGCAGTTATTGTGGATTATCTGCCTTGATATTCTGGGTTATATGGCTGTGTGGAAGGGCCCAGGGTTTTAAATTAACCCTTTAGCTTTACAATAGAATCATGTAAGAGGGACTAAATACCTCAGATGTACCACATGCTGTCTGATATTGGAATCTAAGCAGCATCTGCCTTGGTTAGTACTTTGGTGAGAGACCAATAATGAACACCCGGTCTTATTTTTCAGAGCAAGGAAGTGGCAAATTATCTTTGAGTTTTCCTTGCCTAAGAAAGTCCTATATGAAAACTCATAGGTTGACAGATGACTAAGGGCCCTTCCACACAGCCATATTGATATCGAGCTAGGATTTGGGGGTCCCCTTCTTTTGGGAGGAAACCCTAGCTCCTACCCCCAGCCACGGGTTCGAGAATCCTGGCAAGGGGGGAGTCGCTAAAGGTCAAGGTTTCTGGCTACAAAGATCTCACCCTCAGACATGAAGAAAGAAGACCGAGTTGTTTATTCAGTTCAGCTGAAAAGGATGACCCCCTTGATCGTTCGTCAGGGAGCCATAACACACAATACAGAACAGTAACTTTTATAATACAGAAAATAGGGGGCGCGATATGAAATTTGTGCCATTCATTCCCCCGCCCACCTGCACACTGATTGGTCCCTGAGGCAGCGGCGCGAACCCCCGCCCAATCAAGGAGCTCCTGCCGTCTCAGTTTTTCTACCAATCAGAGGCGAGGAGGCGGACTGAGCCGAGAACAATGGATTTTCTAGGGATTATGATAGAGTCATTGAGTCAATATGCAAGAAGGAAGTACCAAGAGCCTTGACAAGCCCTCAAGGTAGTTTCCAGACTGCTTCTCGAGGTGCAAATATACATATTTGTCTGGCAGGCTTGCCAGATTCCGGTGAGCCAAAGCTGATCAGATGGGCAGGATTTGTTTCTGAATGAGTCCAGTTCATTTTGACAGCTGGGACAATCATAGGCTTTGATTGTCCCCATTGTAAGTAGTCCGAGAACCAGATAGTCATCTTTCCATTAAATGGACAAGCTCTGACGTTTAATGGGGGAAGACCATATCTATTGTCCATGCAAGATGAGCATCTGACAGTCTCCTGGTGTGAGGATTAATCTCCTCCGGTCAATGTTGCAACTATCTGCTCACATTGATTCCTGGGTCAGATTTCAGTCATTCTTTAATATAAAATATATTTCATGGTAATAAAGGGAAAGGGGAACATGCAGGGTACACAGGACACATGTGGGAACATAATTCATCTTGTTTCACCCATCCCAGAGACCAAGTTTTAATGCAGGGAATTCATAAAGTGATAAAAGTACAAAAAAGGGGGGTGGAATCTGTGGCAATCCAGGTGAAACAGCCCTACTGGGTCAAAGGTCAGCGGGAGGGGGCACTCTGAAGGTGAGGGCAGTTCATGAATGGCAAGCAGGGTGGCCCCCTCCGCGCCTAGCACATAGTCCGAACCTTTGCAGGGAAACTCCATTTTGACAGTTTTGACAGGTTTTGACAGTCAGCTGATTTGCTTCTTAAAACTTTATTAATTTAAGAACGGGTGGTCTGCTTGTGAAGGGGAGATCTTTGGAGTTATGGGTTAGTAAGATGGTCATTCTTGGGGTCAAAATGAGAAAGATATGACTGGAAATAGAGGCTGGGGGGGGTGAATCCGCAGTTCCGTGGTTCGTCCAGAGAGAGAGAGAGAGAGAAGGAGAAGGAGGGGGAGGCAGGGTTCCTAAGATCAGGAGGGAATTCATGCTCCAGTGCAAGGAAGGATACAAAATAACCACAATAAGGGAAGTTAGAGCAAGGAGATTCTTTTATTAGAGGTTTGTTACATAGTTAAAAGTCTAAAAGGCACAGGAAAGAGGCAGAAGATATGTCTTAAACTGCTGCTGGGGCATGCACACATGGCCAGATTGGTCTCAGCATGGTTCCTTCTGATCGGCAGAACTCACTGCTGCAGGTTAGATTAGGCTGAATGCAGATGGCCACCCTGGTTTGACCACAATATAACCCTGAATATCAAGGCAGATAATCACAATATCTGCTTTGAATTCGGTTATATGACTCCACACTGCCATATAAAATAGTTCAAAGAGATAATGTAGGGTTTTATACAGTTGTGTGGAAGGGGCCTTAAAGGCATCTACAGGGATCATGTGGCCCTCCAGATGCTATTGGACTGCTATTCCCAATAGTTCCAGCCAGCATAGCCAGAGCTGAGTGATGTGAATTGCAGTCCAGCAGCATCCAAAGGGCCATGCTTCCCAGTTCTACTTTAGCCTCTGATCCAGCTAATCCTACATGTAGAATCCCACTTTAGGCATCACATGGAAAAATCATCTTAAATTGCATCATGTAAGAGGGAAGTTGAGGAGCTTAGGCAACATTAACCCATTAACTGCAATGGCAGTAGCTCATTGTGTTTGCTTAAATATGTGTGGCCTTGAATGTGGCTGCATAAAATCCAATTATCTCTTTCTGAAAAACAATTACAGTAAAATGAGGAAAATATTATCAGTCGATGATCATTGTCATCATCAGTTTCCTAGGAGTGGCTGCACTGCTTCTCCTAAAAGTCAGGTAAGAATACAGTCATTCTTGGAACGCCAATTAATTTAAGATAGATTAAATTTTACAATTACCCCCAGGCTCTTTGGGACAGAATATAGTTTCTTCTCTTTTAGGGTCTGGAGTTCCTCAGAATGATGCAAATGTTAAAAAATAGAGCAAGTGTCTTTATGGCAAAGTTCTCAATAAATGGCACAACAAAAACAGGGAAGTCAGAATGAGACTGATTCAAAATGGTATTTTAAATTGGGTTTTTGCATCACACAATGTCCAAAAGATAAGATGATGCCAATCCAGAAAACGAGTGCAACACCATACATCGTTTCTTTAAAGTTTTAACTACATCTTTGAGTGGATTCACAGCCCTGCTAGTGTGGGAGTGGATTTGTCATGGGAATTTCCCTCCTGACATGAGATGAAAGATAGAGAGCAATCTTGAGAGCAAGGAAGTTTTATTGAAAGCAGCAGCTGTTGGGTGGACCAAAAACCAAAAAGACGGAACACCTTGAGTAACAAACAAGCAAAGCATTTATATTTTTTAGGAACCTTGTCTTTTCTAAAGTTGATAGGCTCTAAAAAATTTCATAGGCCATGAGCGAAACAGTTGAGGTGACTGTTTCACACACAGCCTGCATTCTGCTGAATAGGCTTGCACAACTGGATGCTTATTAATTAGCCCTTTGTAAATGCATTTCTATTGAAAAGCTCCAAAAATAAACAATACATTTTTTAAGTAGAAACTAGACCACAGCTTCAAGGACTGTAAAGCCTAGCATGCTTAATAGAAACTGTAAAATGGAGTAGGCTCAAGAGATTTCTCATCGCTCCTTTTCAGTCAAAATGAACATGTACTTTCATCTTAAGGAACCCCAGTGGCGAAGTGTGTTAGGTGTTAAGTGTGTTAAGTGTGTTTCCTAATAGTTGTTCATCTAGGTCACTGTGAGTTTTCTGGGCTGTATGGCCATGTTCCAGAAGCATTCTCTCCCGATGTTTTGCCCACATCTATGGCAGGCATCCTCAGTGGTTATGAGGTCTGTTGGAAACTAGACAAGTGGGGTTTATATATCTGTGGAATGTCCAGGATAGGAGAAAGAACTCTGGTCTGTTGGAGGCCAATGTCAATGTTGCAGTTGGCCACCGTGATTAGCATTGAATAACCTTGTAGCTTCAAAGCCTGGCTGTTTCCTGCCTGAGGGAATCCTTTTTTGGGATATGCTGTGTCCCAGTTGGTTCATCAAATGCTCTGCTATGGCTGACTTCTCTGGCTGAATTAGTCTGCGATGCCTCTCATGTTCCTTGATTCGTGTTTGGGCAATGCTGCATTTGGTGGTCGATAGACTCCTGCATGGTATATGGTAGACTCCTGCAGAGGGCAGAGGATCCCTCTTGTCCTTTGCTGAACGTAGCATTTACTGGATTTTCTTAGTGGGTCTGCAGATAGTTTGTAGGTAGTGTTTTCTTCATCAGCTTACCTATGCGGTCAGTTTTTGCCTTGATGTATGGTAAAAACACTTTTCCTCTGGGTGGATCTTTGTCTTCATCTGTCTCTCTTGCAGAGATCCTTTTTCAGGCACAATTTAAGTGTTTCCATCATCTACTGGTCTTCTGGAGACAGGGCTTGTTAGCTCAGAGAATGGGTCTGGAGTCGATATTCAAGGTGCTGGGATGAAATATCTGGATCTGAGTCAAACATGTTCTTTATTCTGGTATAAGGTAAAGGTAAAGATTTCCCCTGATGTTAAGTCCAGTCGTGACCGACTCTGGGGGTGGGTGCTCATCTCTGTTTCTAAGCTGAAGAGCCGGCGTTGTCCATAGACATCTCCAAGGTCATATCGCCGGCATGACTGCATGGAACGCCATTACCTTTCCGCCAGAGTGGTACCTATTGATCTACTCACATTTGCATGTTTTCGAACTGCTAGGTTGGCAGGAGCTGGGGCTAACAGCAGGCACTCATTCCGCTCCCGGGATTTGAACCTGAGACCTTTCGGTCCACAAGTTCAGCAGCTCAGCGCTTTAACACACTGTGCCACCAGGGGCACAAGCATTTACTTCATTACCTTGCTCTGCTATCTTGCAGGATTTGTATCACAGGAACCAGAAATGTACTGTGCATGTGATCATTGTGATATAAATCCTGCAGTTTGCTTCTACCTTCAGAATGCAGTCCCCAATGCTTGTATCCCTAAGCCCACCATGTATGTAAATGCCCTTCAACTGCCCCCTCCCCCCCCCCCCCCCAAAAAAAAAAAACCTCACAAGGAGGAGGAGCACCTTGAGCCTGGAATCCTTGCTAAAGGTTGTTTGATGGGAAATCTTCCTTTTATTTGACCTTTGCGCAAATGGCAGTGAACTGGACTCTACCGTATCAGCTTTTATTGGGGACTGGATGCCTGCATGAGACTTAAAATGCAATCTGACTGCTTGTTGTATCGACTTCAAGAAGCGCATAGAAACTAAGACCCTAGATATGATAACCCTAGGTTAACAATGGCTTCAATGATCATGTTCTCAGAAGGTATTTATTGAGAATAACGAATAAGTATAAGTCTGGATTTTGTCTTAAAATAACTTTATAAGCTTTACCTCGTGAGGTATTATTTGGCAAAGAGTCAAAATAGAATGAGAAATGGTTAACATATAAGAGACCCCGTAGTTTTTGAAGAAGGTTTAAATAAGATTAGACGTATTGAAACTCAAGGTATTACGGCACACTGATATCTGACTTCAAAGTAACTTGAGCAGTATTTGAATAACGACTTTGTGGTAACGATGAACATCTGAATGCTAAGATGTATGCATTTTTGTTAAAACTTGAGGGCCCTTTCACACAGCCATATAAGCCAGAATGTCAAGGCAAAAAAAATCCCACAATATCTACTTTGAACTGGGTTATCTGAGTCCACACTGCCATATATTCCAGTTCAAAGCATTTTATGGGATTTTATTCAGCTGTGTAGAAGGGGTCTGAGATAAAGCATGAATAAATAATGTGGGTCATAAGGATTTTTCAGTAAATGTTCCCAGCAGTGAGAATAATCTTTGCAAAAAGATGTGGAAATACTAAAGTGGTATGGTGTTGGCCACATGAAGCTGTGTTTAGAAGCGAAATTCTTTTCTAAGGCCCCTTCTACACTGCCCTATATCTTAGGATCTGATCCCAGATTATCTATTTATCCCAGATCACCTGGCAGTGGAGACTCATACAATCCAGTTCAAAGTAGATAACCTGGGATTAGATCCTGAAATATAAGGATAGTGTAGAACGGGCCCTAGAAAAGAATTTCGCTTAGTGCGCTTCCAGACAGCACTAAATCATGGGGTCTAAACAGGGGCAAAGAATCCCACTATTTCAGGAGAGGTCCACATATAAACCTATTAGTCTTGGGATTTCTGCCTCTGTTGTCCAGACTTGCTGTTTTGTTCTGAGATGTAGAGGCTTCCAAGATGGCTACCATGGGACTTCCACCGGAAACGACGTCAACTTTAAAAAAAAAAAAGCCATGTGATGCAGATATACGGATATCCGGATCTCTGAAAAAGTTCTATTTTTTGTCCTAGCCAGAAAAACTGTGCCCTCCAAACGTTTCATGAGGTATCTGCCACCCAAATAAACCTCATGAGGTAGGACCACTATTGCCCAAGTCAGCAGTACACAATGAAACAGGAATACACAATTATAAGCCAGGAATAGAACTTCGTCATTATCGACTTTTTTTAGAGCCTTGCTGCTTGGCCATCTGTCCAGACAGATTTGGTTGTGTACCTGTGGCATCGAACAAAGGGTGCTGTTCCTGGGTTATACATGGCTTTTCCTAAGCCACCTGCATGACTTTGGCTCTCAGCATTTGCATTCCTCTGCAGCACATCAATGTCCCTCCAGTCAGTACTAAGTTTTTGCCATTTACTATACTGTACTCATGTTGTCAGCATACACTCAATAAGGAACCAATATGTATAACCCGGCAACATTATCCTGTTGTTCCCTGGCACAAATACACCACAAAACCTGTCTGCACAGATGGCCATACAACAAGGTCTGACTAACTACAGTAATGATGACATTCTGTTCCTGGTTTGAAAGTGTCTGTTCATGTTTCATTGTGCACTACTTAACGTGAAAGTACTTGTTGCACCCCAGGAACTTCATTTTTCTGCCACAAACTTCATTAAACAGGTGAAGGACGAAGTTCTTCTTTCCAGGACAAAGTTTTTGCCTTCTACTCAAATATCACCTTCTTTTTAGGAACTGACCAATTAGGAACAAACATCTAAAACCTGGGAACAAACCCAGATAAAATATCTATTATTTCTGATTGCAGGGACATACAGACATGCGAAGAGCCGAATATTCTGCTAAAAACTGCGATATTCAAGCACCTGGAAATCTTGTGTTTTTTGCCTTTTGTAGCGATCGCATCCGGGTTTACAGGGAATGGTGTCTGACCGCCCTACTGATTGCTGCAAGAGCTCCTGGGATAAAGGTACTGCCTGGACGGGCCCTTAGGGAGACTTGTTAACGCTATAAAATAATCAATGCAGATTAAAGTCAAGAGAAGAGTAAATGATGGAGGGTTTTAACATGCAAAGGTTTTCTCATAGATAAATTATAGAATGTTATAAGATGGATAAAAATTGACTTGGAATTTCAACCGCTAAATCAGAGTTCAAAAGTTTACTACATTCAGGGATAACCATTTGATTGCCAAAATCTATAAACTGCTGTTAAAATATGAAATGGAGGAAGAACAGGTGGGGAATTGTATGGTCAAATGGGCACCAAATACAGGCAGACAAATAAAACTGGAGCAATGGGAGAAGGTTTGGACAAAGAGTATGAAATTCACTTTATGTAATGATTTGAAATAAATAAATCATAAAATGATGTATAGGTGGTATTGGGTATTTTATACACTATAAATGTATAAAAGCAAATCCAGTAATTGTTGGAAATGTGAAAAAAAAGTCTGAGCCTCTTGCAAAAAGGCCCAGAAATATTGGATTCAAATATTGCAAAGGTTACAATTATAATGAAGACAGAACTGTATTTGTTGGGGAGGCAATTAAAAAAGAAACATGGAAGATTACTATTATATATGACTACTAGCTTGGGTACCCAGCATTTCCTGGGTTATTTGAAAAAGTCAACTTATTAATTGTACAAAATGCATAAGGTTATGGATTAACTACAACTGACATCATGCCAGGTTAATTCTGAGAAACTCCATCAGTACTTAAAGTTTGTTATGTTGCTCTAGATCAGTGGTTCCCAACCTGTAGGCCTCCAGGTGTTTTGGCCTTCAATTCTGAAAAATCCTAACAGCTGGTAAACTGGCTGAGATTTCTGTAGGCCAAAACACCTGGAGACCCAGTGCTCTAGATGCATCATAGGTGGGGTGCTCTCTGGCTATAGGGCAGGGCCGGCCCAAGGTAATTTTCAAGTGTAGGAGAACAGAATTTTGGCACCCGCCCTAAACCAATAACTGAAAACCAAAAGCGTTGGATAAGCAAAAATGTTGAATAATAAGGAGGGATTAAGGAAAAGCCTAAATAAACAACAACAGTCTGAAAACAGGGAAAATCCAGACAGGAAGCAATCAGGGTCAGCTAACACCTCCCAACCAAGGATGCCCCCAAGAGGAAGCAGCCAGGCTTTGAATCTGCAAGGCCATTAAATGCTAATCAAGCTGGCCAATTGCAACATTCAAACTAGCCTCAAACAGACAAGAGCTCTTTCTCCCACACTGGACTTTCCACAGTTATATAAACTCCACTTACCTAGCTTCCAACAGACCTCAGAACCTCTGAGGATGCCTGCCATAGATGTGGGTGAAATGTCAGGAGATAATGTTTCTGGAACATGGCCAGGCAGCCCAGAGATGTGGCCTCGAGGGCAAAGGCCAGAACAGGCAGCGGCCACAGAGGCAGGAAGGCCTCTTACTTGCCAGGGCCTCTGGCGACCTGTTCCAAGGCAGGCGGCAGGACCGAGCCGTAAACCAGTGCCGAGATGGGCGGCTGCTTGCACCATGCGGCCGCTTGGCCCCGCTCCGTATTCTTCGAGGATACAGGGCGGGGCCAAGTGGCCACATGGTGCATGCACAGTGGTCAGAGAGGGCGCCCCGCCCATCTCACTGTTCGGACCACCTTGGTGCTGGTTTACCGCTCAGTCCCGCCACCTGCCTTGGGACGGGTCGCCAGAGGCCCAAATTGTAGTTCACTCACATCCTTATTCATTTCTAATGGGAGCATTTATAAAAAAACAACATGAATGGCTGAGTTTTTTTTTCTAAGAAATTGTGTAATATATGACCAAACTGATATTACCTAATGTAATGGAAAGCCTTATTTTATTGGGGATTTTTGTCTATGTTATTTAATGTTGATTCAGTGGTAAAGGTGGGCAGGAGTTAGCTACTGCTGATTGGCTGTAAGTCACCATAGTAACATAGCTGCTTCTGTAGAAATGTAACTATTTTGAAGCTAGCACGAAAGGGGCGGAGCTAGCTGGATGAAAAAGAAGGGAATGTTTTAAAAAGAGTCAGTTAGTGAAGTTCTCTAGCCGGTGAGCTAGAAAGAAGATGTCTGGAGTCAGTTAGGTTTAGGTTTCCAGTGAGATAGAGCTGAGGAAAAGGAATACTGTTGAGACAATGTTTCAGTCAAGTGGTTGATGTTGAAGAATGAAAGATATTATCTATAGTATGTACAAATGAAACTGAAGCAGTAAATCTTTGTAACAAGTTACGGTTTTTGGACTAAAGAAACCACAAATAAATAATTCTTTGTTTTTAATAAAGACAGTGTTCCTGAGTGGTGAATGTTACTTAGAGTCAGCGGAAGATTTGTCTCACATACTTCCCCTCAGTGTCACATCATCTCATACATGCACAGACTCAAGTGTTTATAGCTGGCAGTGGCTGGGATCCTGAAAGAAGGATTGCCCCCTGCCATAGTGGGATTTGAGAGATCCCATATTAAAAAGGTGTGGGATATTAAGAAGAAGATTCCCTTAGCCTAAATGTAAAGGGCTTTGGGCAGGGTGTCCCACATTTAATGGTGGCAGTGGTTGGGATCTTGAAAGAGAGATTTCCCCCCTGCCTGTTTGAGAAGCCACTCTTGTGCCTTTTTGGATGTGAGCCTTGCACCTAACATCCAAAAACAAACAATGCCCTTTTCAAATAAGCTGGGCACTGCTGAGTACCCAAGCTAGTTTGCAATAAAATATGTAGAGTAGGAAGCTCTAATTACAAGTGCGTGTAGACCATCCCCTTCTATATATAATTCATCCATAGAAATCTTACCTTAATGTTTTTCATGTGTCTCAATAAAAGGCAGAGTATAAACAAACCAATAATTGTCATGAGTAGCCCAGTACCATTAGCATACAATTTCTCTAGGCACCTTTTGGAAAAGTCCAAGTCAAAAATACTATAGCATATTTGACAGGCTAAGCCATAAAGACTGTTGGATGCTGCTCCTATTGAAAGTTGCTCTGTCCTGTTTTGTTGTATCAAAAGCAACATTTATCTAGGCTGGTTTCTCACAAGAGACAGCATCCTGCTGCAAGAAGACAGGAGAAGAAGATCGCTCCCAAGAGAAGCACATAATAGGAAGGGCCGGAAAGGATCATGCTGCTGTCCCAGAAATCATTAGGATACGAAGCCTTGTCTTATTTTTTGTGTCAAAATGTCCATTTGTATAATGTCCAATATTTTGGTTAGCCAATCTTTCGAATTCGGAGATTCTTTTCTTTTCCAAACTCTTGCTAAGGTCAGTCTAGCCGCAGTGCTAATGTAAAATAGTATTCTATCATCATTTTTCTTTAATATTGAGTTTGAGAATCCTAGTAGGTACCTTTCTGGTTTTAATTTATATTATATATATATATATATATTATATTAATTTTTGCTCCCAAAGATGCGCTAGGTCTTATTTTCAGGGGATGTCTTATTTTTCCATGAAAAAGAATTCACATTTATTGTTGAACAAAAAAATGAACATTTATTCTATACTGTACAGTAGTTGTCATCACAAACCAGCATAACCAGATAAACTGTGAATCCTATCAAGAATTTCTTGTTACTACCAATATTTCCATGCACAACACTCTATGGTACGTACATTTACCGATCCTGCATGCTCTGGTGTTTGGTTCAGCAAGCATGCTTCCAAACAAAAACTTTGCTAGGTCTTAATTTCGGGGGAGGGCTTATATTTAGCAATTCAGCAAAACCTCTACTAGGTCTTATTTTCTGGGGATGTCTTATTTTAGGGGAAACAGGGTACCAACGGAACTGCATCTTATACCAATTTTCTCTTATATCTGTTGCCGCTGTGTATTTTTTTTCCCAGATCTCTTCCCAATGGTCCAAATTTAAATTATGGCCTACATCTTTTGCCCAATTGATCACGCATTCCTTGAGTTGTTCTTTTTCAGTTACCCACATTTGTAATTGTTGGTAAAGTATTTTTTATTAATTTTCTGTCTTTTTTCATTATTATTTCCCATATCCCCTTGTCCATTTTGGCGTCTTCTTTGTAACTTGATTGTACTTGAGAAGGGAAAAATAAGACAATTGGACAAACGTTATAAAATTCCTGAGAAAAAGAAAAATGGATCATACAATAGATCTGTCTTGTATATAGAAGTAAGCTAATGGAAAGGAGGCTAGAGAAAATGACAAAAGTTAAAGGAAAATGAAAAAAAGAGTCTCCGAAGCACCAGTGGGAAGTCAAACAGCACTTCATTTTTTTTAAATTTCCTTCTCCTCTTTGTTTCACTCCCTTTCTCTCTTCTTACCATTCTCTACTACTTGGTTTTTGTTCTCCCACTTTCGCTGTATCTACACTTACAAGAAATAAATAAAATGATGAAAAAAGGATAGGAAGCCTTGAATACAGGTGCATCAGCCAATCAGGCATGGAGAAATTCTATGAGGTCATAAAGGGGTCTTCTTAAGAAATAGTCTCTGATACCATTGATACCTCAAGGGAGCAGCCAGGCCAAGGTTTAAGTATGGAGAGATAGCTAAAACCAAGAACCTTCTTCTAAAAACACATTTTTACATTTATTAAGTGAGATGGAAGACAAGCTTTCATTCCTTTAGTTCCCATTCCATATTGAACTAAGCAAAAGTACATAAAAGACCAATTGCAGTTGGTAAACAGATGGCATTAGATTAAAAAGTACATACCGTATATATTTGAGTATAAGCCGACCTGAATATAAGCCGAGGCATCTAATTTTACCACAAAAAAACCTGGGAAAACATTGACTCCAGTATAAGCTGAGAGTGGTAAATTTCAGAAATAAAAATAGATACCAATAAAATTACATTAATTGAGGCATCAGTAAGTTAAATGTTTTTGAATATTTACATAAAGCTCAAATTTAAGATAAGACTGTCCAACTCTGATCACATCATTATTCTCATCTTCTTCAATGTAAATGTGCTTATGTATCCTTTTAATAATAATAGAGTAAAATAATACATGTAATAATAATAATAATACAGTAGAGTCTCGCTTATCCAACGTAAATGGGCCGGCAAAACGTTGGATAAGCGAATATGTTGGATAATAAGGAGAGATTAAGGAAAAGCCTATTAAACATCAAATTAGGTTATGATTTTACAAGTTAAGCACCAAAACATCATGTTACACCACAAATTTGACAGAAAAAGTAGTTCAATACGCAGTAATGCTATGTAGTAATTGCTGTATTTACGAATTTAGCACCAAAATATTATGATATATTGAAAACATTGACTACAAAAATGTGTTGGATAATCCAGAACGTTGGATAAGTGAGACTCTACTGTAATAATAAATACAGGAAAATAATATATGTAATAATAAATAGAGTAAAATAATAAATCTATATATATAAAAGAGGGATGGAATCCTGGCGACCGCCAAAACAACAAAACTAAACACCCCACAACCTCGAAAATTGACAACACAACCCATCATCCACGCCTCTAAGTTGATACAACAAAAAGAAAAGAAAAATAAAACATTCCCTTGATTAAGAGTGAGGGAGGCTTTGCAAAAGAAAACACACTGATAAGGGAGAAGAGAGAAATAGATCACATATTGCAAGCAATAGCCTGCAGGCTCTGTTGACCTTGACCCGATTATAAGATGGGGGAGGCTTTTTCAGCTCATAAATAAGGGCTGAAAAACTTGGCTTATCTTCGAGTATATATGGTAGCTAAAATATCCAGTGGAAGATGTATTTTATAATACTTTGGCTACATCAGACACTCTGACATTGGGATAGTGCAACATCATTAAAAAGATGTTGCTTTGTATTCCAGAGTTTGAATGCCACCATCTTGCCCAGTTCTCTGAAATGGGGCTCAAAAGGCAGAACTTTGAAAAAGCCCCTTTGCGGACTAGAGAAGATTTACAGGAAAAACTTTAAAAGAACTTATCAGTAAGTTGTTCCTCTTAAAGAGGCTCAGTTGTATTAACATTGCTCCCCAGTGGAAAAGAGAGAGTTTGTGGACAAAAAACACTGGAGCCTGATCTCCCCCCCCCCCCCATTCAATGTATTAAGGATTTACACAGGTAATTCCCGCTAATGCTAATGGGAACGAAGCTCTTAAATCTCTGCTTTGCAGTAGAGAGATTGAGAGAATGAATAAATCTGTATGCCCATCAAGTGGAAGAAGGATCAAGCCAGACTAAAGAAATAAAACATTTTTCCCTGTAGGCTAAACTACAACTCCCATTATAGTGAGCCAGTCCCCTCAAACCAAGTTGAGATGGTCATGGGAGTTCTGTGTGCCAAGTTTGGTCCAGGTCCATTATCAGTGGAGGTCACAGTCTCCCTGGTTGTGGGTGAACTACAACTCCTAGAAAGGACCGTCCGTTCCCCCAACCCCCTCCAATAATCAAATTTCGGCATATCAGGTATGTGTGCAAAGTTGGGTCCAGATCTATCAGTACTTGGGTTTGCTCTATGGATGTAGGTGAACTACAACTCCTATAAATCCCTCCAAAGATCTCCAGTATTTTTTGCTGATCATGGGGGTTCTGTGTGTCAAGTTAGTTCCAGGTCCATCATTGGTCCAACTACATTGGACCCTAACTACATTGTAGGTCCAATAACTACAACTCCCACAAATCATGGTGAATTCCCCCCAAAACCTCTCTAGTATGTTCAGTTACTGATCAATTCCTCTGTTTGCTGTGTGCCATGGAAAATAATAGGAAAAGGTATGGGAGAAGCAGTGGGCAGGGTCATGAAAATTCCACACCAATGGAGAGAATAAGAAACACTGGGTTGTCAGCGATAGAGGAAAAACATAAAATCTAGGATGAAATTGTCCCCGTATGAAAGCCTTCACTTGGGTGGTGGGCAGTACGGTGTTTGTGGAGGACATTGGCAGGGCTCTTGGACATGTTCACGGCATTCACTATAACCTCCAATGTCATTGGGGGGGGGGGGGATTGGTGTCTCATGAGTAGTGGGAGCTAAAGCCATTTGTGGAAGTGGGAGCTTCCCCAGCCACATACATACATATTTTCACTTTTGTTTTCACTTTTATTTTATTTACACAAACACCTGTTTAGAAGATTTCACATCACTTTCCCTGTGATAATTGGATTTTGAAAAATTTGGCTTGTTGTGGAAACAAGGATTGATGAGAAAGCTTCAGTTGAGACACCTTTTCCCCTTAATAACTCTTCCAGAAGTGAATTTCCCTTCCAAGGGGATGATTTCTCTTACTTTCTGTGGCCTTACCTGCCTTCTTCACTCTGAGTCATTTGCAAGTCGGATGTTTGTAACACTTAATTTTGTTTTGCATTGTTGTATTTTGCAAGCATGTTTTTCTTTTGTTTGGATGTTTGGATCAAATTATCGAAACAAAAAAAGTGGATTGATACTAAAGTGGATTGATTGGATAATAAAAATATAAGAA